>NW_025336044.1:337141-598382 GCF_004798865.1 Varanus komodoensis
GGGCGGAGGGCGGGCGGCGCGCAGTCCCCGCCCGCCCCGTCCTGCTGGGAGGCGGGTTTAAGGCGCTCGTGCGGCCGCGGCAACTTTGCCGACGGAGCCGGAGCGGCGCCGGGGAGGACCGCGCAGCCGGAGCGGGCGAGCAGCGGGCGAGCAGCGCCCCGCCGCGCCGCCGGCCTCGTCCTGCAGCCCTGCCAGGTAGGTGCCGCCGCTCCGCCCCAGTCCTGCTGTCGGTCCGGGGCCAGCGCGGAAGGACGACGCCCAAGCCTCTGAGCGCGTGCGGAGTGCTTTCCCGCCCGCCTCCGCCGGGCCCCGCGCGGGCTCGCCCCGGCGCCGGGGAAGCCCCGGGCCGAGCGGAGGCGGGCTGCCCGGGGGCGCCGGGAGGACCCCCTCGCCCCCGCCGCGCCCCAGGATGGAGCGGCCCGAAGCCGGCGCGGCGGGTGCGGCGCGGGAGAGTCGAATACTTTTGCCCAACTCGGGGTACTCCCGCGTTCCCCAGCCTCCCACCGCATCCCAAGTTCCTAGCCCCTGTGACGGCGCCGGCCCCGCTCTTTCCTGCCCCTGCATGGCGTCCTGTCCTCGAGCGGGGAGCCGCGTCTCTGTTTTAGCACAGGTGCTCCTCGGCGCGGCCCTTCGGACACCTTCCCAGACCTTTTCTCTGGCAGGGATGATGGGCCAAACCAGAGCCAAGTAACTGGGGATTCTCGGCCCCCAGGGTGGGCAGAACTCGAGTCCCTTCGGGAAATCTGGGAGGAGATGGCCATCTCGCCTCTGTTGAATCGCCCTCCCCGGCCGCAGAGGAAAGAGCGACTTCGTTTCTCCCTCCCAAGGAAGAAGAAAGCCTTCCGTTCATCCCGGCTTAGTGCGGCCCCCGCCCCACCGGCTCGAATATATGAGGAGGGGGCAGAGCGTTCTGCGAAAGTACTGTTCTCCATGTGTGCCTAGGAGCGGTTTCGAAGACCCCCATTTTCCTGCCGCTCATTAAGGGTGAACTTCGGGTCCCCCCCCCCCGCGCCACCCGGGTCTCCATCCGCTTCAAAACCCCGCAGTTCCCCTGCTCCACATTCACGCCACGCAGCCCGGGCGCTTGATGAATGGGGCTTCCCTGGGGGTGACTGAGTGGGAGGGACATTGCGGGCCATGCGGGCTGGTGGTGGGGAGGGGGAGCTGGGTGGCGGTGCTGCTGGAAACGGGGAGTGGGCTTGGCAGATCGTTGCCTCCCCTGCTCCTGGAGGTTTTCCAAGCCAAGCCCTGCTCTTGCTGCTTCAGTCTGCAGCTCGCAACACAAATCCAAGGGAAATTGCAGCTTCCTCTTTATTTTTGCAGTAATTGGTTTCAGTATTAATACAAGGCAGTGTTTAACTATATGTCACTTGGTTGTGCTGGGAAAGAGCTGAGCAGTGGTTCTTGGGCAGTGGAGGGTTCTTGGAGCAGCAAGCAAGGGGGAATCAGTTCTGAAACTACCCCTTTAATTTGGCAGTTTCGAAGTCCGCTTGAAGACTGTTGTTGGAGGATGCCTTTTCTGAGTGCAGCTGCATCAGTAAGGAGGTTCTGGGCTTGAGAATCTTTTTGCTGCCCTTCTCTTTGGTCACCAGTAAGCAGACAGACATTATCTGCATTCTGAACTCTTAGAGGAAGAACGGTTTTTTCCTAGTTCCCAGGCAGGGATGTAGTTTGGGCAGAATTCAATCCTGAAGTTAATTAATTCAGTGGAATCCCTAAATCACTTAGCATGTTTGGGTCTGGCCCTTTACTTCCTGTGAGGTTGACATTTTGCTATCCTGAACAGATTACTTGGAGGTAACCCTGCTCCTTGAAGTTCCCAGAAAGCGAGCCTAGGGTCACAGTCTCGTTTGGCTTAAGGGACCAGGTCCCAGAGCCTTGGTTATGTACATGGGATTAGCTTAATGCTAACTTTGCTACATTTGACCCTAGCCAGTCTGCAGTCAGCTCTACAGCTTCAATTTTTTGCCTCTCAAAGGGAAGAGGCAAGGCTAGAACCATTCTGCTGTAGGAAATTCCATGCTCGGGCTGGATTTTTTAAAGGGCAGCTAGACATGAGATAGCCGGTTCCACACTTCACAGGGCTTTGTGGCTCCAGGTCTCGCTGCCATCACCCTGTTGCAATCCCAGGAGAGCCTGATTTGCCCCCCTCAAGATATCCCTGCATGGGGTGAGCTGGGGCTTTGTTCTCTCTCCCGTGTCCAGAGGGTGGGTGCGCTTCCAGATTCCTCCGCTGGATTGAGACTGAGATCTTAGGCGTGTGAACTTTGCGAGTCCTCTTGTGGGAATGTGTTTCTGTCAGAGTGTATATTAGCAGAAAATCAAACAAGCAGAAGTAACTTGCATGGGATAAAGCATCCGATTGAGCTGGGAGGGTTGGGGTTACTCCCTGAATGCCACTCACCTGCTCATATTGGCCTGTGGAAATGACTGGCGGGGCAGACGCGGCCGTTCCGGTTGATTTTGATCATGAACACGATGGCGAGTGTGGGATGTTTGTATCTGAGGCTTTCCTTACTCATCTGGGGAGCTCCTGGGGAGGAGAGTGGGCGACCCTGCCTTGCATTCGCACTTCTCCTCCCCAGCACCAGCAGCACCTTACAAACTTTACGACCAAGGGGCACTGGTAGAAGTTGGCTGCTGCCCGCTGCTCATTCGCAGATGGAGTCACGGGGACCATTTTTGCCTACTGTTTTTCCAGAGTGGAATAAAATGCAATTATATGGGTTGCCCCAGGGAAAATCAGATCTAGAGCCGAATGCTGTTTTATAAATTTAAAAAAGATATTTTTTAGCTCAAAAGGTGGTGAGGAGCTGTCCCCCTCCAACCCTCCCACGATACCCGCGCATGCTTAGTTTGGGGAACAATTTCAGGTACTTAAAAACAACACTGCCACTTGTCAAATGGGCTTGCCTTACAAATTTGCCTTTCATTATGCTTTAAGCTACCATTATCGTTCTATGTCTTAAAGCAAATGTGCTACTCAGCAAAATTATGATTCCTTGAAACTAGGCAGTTCCTAATGGAATGTTAAAAGCCGTTTGCACAAACTGCCTTTCTCTGGTAAAAACAGTTCCCCCTAACCTCTCATCTAAATGCACAAGATTGATACTGAGCCTTCGCTACCACAAAACAAATGGCTGGCTGTGTTTTTAAATATAATATTCAGCATCCTCCTTGGTCGGCTCAAAAAAACACAAAGCGGGGTGCGGGGAGGGGGTGGAGAGTTGCCGCAAATGAAATACTCCTATATAATTATGACTTTTGGCTGCAGAGCTAAAGAAATTGGATGGGCAGCTTCTTAGATGGCAGCTGAGCTGAACTGGTTTGCATGATGAAAGCTCTGAGGTGGGTTCAGTGGTCCCCCCACATTTTCTCCCGAATGGCAGAGCTGTGCCAGAACCGGGCTTCTCACTTCTCTTTGTTTATAAAAATGTAAATTTGGCTGTAAAACAGCCTCAGGGTGGCATGCAATGAAAGCCCCCACCAAGAAAGTACAGCAGTGCAGAAAACCAGGGCTTTCTGGACACCACTGGCTTTTCCTGTTCCCCAGGTTCTTTGGCCCATGGGGGCAAGGTGTGCTTGCCCCCACGGGCTGGTGCGCCACTTCTGCCCCGCCGTGTGCTGTGTTGTGGCGTGGAGAAACGCCCCTTCCCTCTGCCCCTGAAAGCCCCCTCTGATTGGCCCGCCCAGGATTTGGCAGGCAGCACGAGGCCTCATGTTTTGCTTGGCTTTCATGGGGGCAGAAAGTTCTCAGCATCGCACAAGGTGCTCACTTGCCCAACTGGAGAGTTCTGCCCGAGGTGGTGGCTCATGCGGGGGGGGGTCCTGGTTCTGCCGGCCTTGGCAGGCTGTCTTGCAAAGCCACTCGTTTGCCACCAAGAGCGACTGTTCCAGGCGATTTCCCTCTGTGTGCAGGAGGACAAAATGGCAGGGACCATCTTAGCTACCTAAGAGGAAGGAAAGGACAAAACTCCGGCTGAGAAATAAGCATGGTGGAAAAAAGAGGGGTGTTGAGCGGAAGGAGATACGCTGCTCTCCAAAGGATGGGGAGGCGACGTGTTTGTTTCATGGGCGAAGAAACCAAAAGGCGGCAGGCCTTCTAAGATCACCGCAAGTCTTCAGAGCTCTCAGCTTTCCCTAGCCTGGTGCGGCCAAAGATATACTGTACTACCACTCCCATCATTCCTAGGCAGCATGCTTAGAGGTGTAGCTGAACACATCTGCATGCCTGGTTAGCGAAGGCTGGGTTCGAGCCTCCCCTTCTGCCGTCTCCATGGCCCAGCCGTCCAGGTCGTCCTTTCCAAAAGGAGCTGGGTTTGCTTTGCTCTTTGGGTGCTTGCAATCAGAAAACGTTAGACACCTGTCTGGTTTTTCCCTTCTTAATGGCTTCCCCTCTCCCCACCTGCCCAGTGCAGAGAAAGGCAAAGGAAGTGGTGTGAAAAAACCGGGGGGACACGAAGTGGTCGCTCCTGTCCACTTCTGTTCTCCCAGTGTCCTGGCTGCACCAGTGATTGTGGGTGGAAAGCATGTAATTCACCAAGCAGCTACTTTTTCCACCAGTGTCCTGTATCCTTAAAAAAAAAAATGCTATGTAAGCCTTTTAGTGCAAAGCACTCCTGTCTAGTTACTTTCATGCTTTGTAAACATACTCTGAAAAATGTTAGATGCTTTACAGCAATCTTTAAACACATGCACACATGCCAGAAACTTTAGGTAGTTTAAAAAATGCTACAGCATTTCAAAATAAAATTCTAAGGGACTGCTTTTTTTGTTAAATTAGGACTGGGATATGAAGACAGGTCTGTGCTTCAAAAGAAATAGTTTGTAACTAGATGGTTTCAGTTTAGAGTGGCTTAAGTTCTGAGGAAAAATCTGCAGATCAGAAAACAACACTTTCTAAAACAGTGGCACAGTTTGCTAAAAGAATGACACATTGTTTTTTAAAATAGCATTTTACTTCTTTTTTGTACTGCTGCATCAACATTTATTTATAAAAAGCACTTTAGTGCTGAGTGAAATATTAACCTAGTGATAAAATGGTACTAACCTGGGGCGTATGTTCGCTTCCCTCATGCATCACTATCCGCAAATCCTTTTCCAAAAGGCGGAAGATTAACATTAGGGCAAGAGGCACCACTCGCCTTCTTTAAAAATAGGGCTGCTGCAGAGAGAAGGAAGACGTGTGGGGAAGAGGCAGGGATGATTCTGCTTGCAGTCTAGCAGGTGCCCCACAGAAAGAGAGTGGACGCTGGGCAGTTGTGCTTTCGGGGATGTTCAAATACCGCAAGCCTGTGTGTTGTGTAGGACGCACAGCCGTTCCAAGAGCCCCGTGGACAAGCAGCAGCATTGACTTGTTTCTCACATATCCGCTTGGCTCGCTGTTTCCCACGATGAGCCTGGATTTTTCACAAGTTGAAAAAATCGAGCTAAAAGAATGGTAGGAAACCTGGAACTTGTAATAATCTCCCCAAATATGCAGCTGACAGTGGAAGTCTGGAAAACCTGAACCTCCGGGTAATGCCGCCTCTCTTGAATTGCTTGCATTGCATGTCAAAAGTAGACATTTGCATGAAAATGCAGCTTTCAGCACAAATTTCAGTTCTTTCTTCTCTCCACCACCCACCTGTTGTGAGTCCCTGAGAAGAAAAATACAGATTTCGCAACATAAGAGAGCAAGAATATTAACTATTTAATAGTGTGGGGTTTTTTCCTCTTTAAAATTAGAGTAGATGGAAAAAGAGAAAAGCCAAATTATTTGAAAGGATAAGGAGAATTCATTTGGGCATGGCAGGAGTCCATTCTTTGTGCTGTTGGATGTAGGGATGAGACAGGGCTGGGGAAATAAAAATAATAATGACTCGCAGAGCGTCTTTTACAAAATAGATGCTATGGCAGCCCATGAAGAAATGTCATACACTAAAATGGCACAGGGCTTGATTGGGCAACCTGAACTGAACGACGCTTGCCAAGAGGACCGCTTCCTTTGCACAGGCGCAGTGAAGGAGCCGGGTTGCCACGAATCCCACAGGGCCCGGTTGGGTCGCCCTCCTGGTTCTTGCCTGGTCCCTGCGAGAGATGTGGGTTGGCATGGGCAAAGATGCTCAGCTGTCCATTAGCATCTCCTGCATCTTGCCATTATTGTGTGGCCCTTTGCACAAGAGCATTTCCACGTTCTTTAGCCAAAATGATCTTCCCAAGCCACTGGTGAAGAGAAATAAGGTGGTCTCTTCACTCAGGCTTACAATTCAAAAAGACAACACTGCTGGAAAAGGGATTGTGAGGCATGCAGGGTGAAACACAACTATTTGGCAGTTCTTCCTTACAAATATCAGCAGGTAGTAATTCAACAGGTCACTTACCTGGATCTCAGCACAACAGAGGGGAGCTGATACCAGAGGTCGCATATCTCCATCAGGACTGGTATAGCCGTTGATTGTCTTACCAAACCTGCTGCTGTATCTCGTCCATTCTAATACTGGAGGGCCTTGAGCAGCCCGGCCAGGATGGTGCAGGGACATTAACGAGCACCTGGCTGAATACAGCTGCTCCATTAGTAGTGGGTTTTCCTATGCGCATTTTGCCATCCTGTCAACAATGACAACATTGTTATCATAACGCTAGGCTGAAATCAAGTTATCTTATGTCCGTAGCACCCCTGTGATCTACCAATTTAGTAATTCCATTAAAAAAGGAGAGAGAAGGTTGGCTGGGGATGACTTGACAAGCACATGATCCTTCCTAATAATTCATGCGTTCTTTTTCAGATGCTCACAAACTGCTTAATAACTATTCTAGAGTTTTACTTGGCAACCTAGATATCAAGCTGATTTGTTCGGAGTTGCCTGGATCCAACCTTTCTTTCTCTTGAATGAGAAGAACACTCTTCCAGCAAATCAGGCATTCAGCAAGAATTCTCAGACGTTGCAGCCAGTAGCTCTGAGCTATTCTCCACAAACTTCAGTTCCTTGAATGCAGTAATTTGACATAGCCAGGTAATCCAAACTTTCCTTGGAGGTGGCTCTTTCAGCAGTGACCCCCCCCCCCCCCACCCGGCCGTGGGAGCTCTCCCAAGCGAGGCTTGCCTGGTGCCAACATTGGCAGATTGATTGTTCAGGGGCAGGTCAAGAATTTTCCTCACTACCAGACATCTGAAGGCATGTGATTTTTTAAAAATCATATACATTTGTTTGGTTAGGGTCTGAACAAGACTTTAGTAGTTTCGTCCTGTTTTGGCACTTTTAATGGAAATGGTTTTTAGCTATTGGGTCTTTGTACATTTTAATACTGTTGTAAGTCACCTTAGGACTTTTTAAAGGGAAAACTATTCTAAGAAATTATATTCAGACCATTAATAGTCCAATAAAAGTTTTCCCATCCATTCAAATGTGCAGGAGAAAAACAAAACTTAACCCTCCCATAAACAACCTTCCATGTTCACAGTAGGTTAAAAGCTGTTTGAACTGTTCTTACCATAGATAAATGTTTGGCTGTTCAGCCACCATTAACAGTGCCTTAACCCACTGACGCAGGATTTGACGTCTGTCCCAGGAAGGCTGCAAGCGTTGGGCTTTCGGTGCAAATTTTACACTTGACTGTTGCAGGCAGCTTAGGCATTCCTTCAAACCTCGTTTCAGGAAGTGAAGCATTTTTGGAGCTCTGGTATTAAGAGCAGCATATTAGCAATGATCTGTGCGGTTTTGTAAAAGTCAGTTATCCTCCCAGAGTTACAGGTTTCTTCTTCTTCTTCACCCCTCATATCCCAGGTCACAGGTTCCTTCTTAACTCGCTTGTTTTACTTTGCCCAGAGCAAGCATACCTCACCTTGAGCAGGAGAACTGCAGAATGACCTGGGCTGAATCTTCTGGCCTTCTGGCGGATGACTTCCACATCCGTGGGGCTCCTTATGCATTGCAGCTTTTACTCTGAGCTTTTCAGGAACTTTTTAATGCTGCCTGCAGCTGCTGTGGCTTCCTGAGATGCCCCACCCCTTTCCTTTTTGTGGGAATGGTCCCTCATGCCTTCGCTATGTCACTGCTCAGAATCTTGAAGCCCATGTAAACAGCGTCCTTCCTTAGAATCCCATGCCGTGGCATCCCACCCAAATTTTCTGGAGCCCTTTGAAATGGGCTTCCTTGAAATGTGGGGTATTCATCCAGCTCTGCCCAGTGCACACTTCCCTTGCCATCACAACCTCCCAGCTGACAGGGCAAAAGGGTGTTTGGTTTAATCATTCGCTCCTTCACAAGTCTCTGTTGAGGCTTCCGTGTAATTTCCCGTTGCATTACGGGAGCTGTCCACGTGCATTAGGAGGAAAATAGACTCATTGACATGTGATGTCGTTTGCACTTCTCAAGGAATGGCAACACTATAAATGCTTTCAGACAAAGGCGTCCTGTCAAAGCCGGATATGTTGGCATCTCTGGCATGAAAGGGGCATTTTATCTGCTTGTACTGCTCACTTACCCTGTAGTCGAATGAAGACAATGCCGCTGCATTGTAGCAGTAAATGTAGCATTAATTAGGCTTTTGATTGCCTTTATCTTAAATTCAAGAGATGCAAAATATCACACTTCTAAAAAAAGAATGGGCAATTAATTTGAAATTGTATGTACGCGCCAGTTGGAGACAGGGAGGACTCAGACCAGCAAGTACGTCTCCTGTTTTCCCCCTGCTCCCTGAGTGGAAGTCTTAAAACTAAGCGGAGGTGCAGGTTCTCTCTCCCTTCCCGCTCGCACGCGCTCTCTCGCTCGCTCTCTCCTCCTCTGCATAGGATAGAAAAGGGAAACCCGATCCATCTGGGTTTCCAGCATCTGCTGGGCAAAAACAGGCGTAGGAACCCTTCCAGGAAAAGGTATAGAAAGTGGCAGTCCTTAATGGGAGGAGCTGAACCTTCACTTCCCCGGAAGGAAGCTGGGCTGAGCAGAGGTGCCCCAGCTGGCAGAGCCTGCCTCTGTGCTGCCTTGGGCCCATCCAAGCCCGACTGGAGCTTGAGGTGTGTCAGCAGAGACTAGTGCAGGGCACCCTCCTGTTTCTGCGTGCACCTCCGGTCCAGCCTTCCCGCCGGTCTCCTCCTGCCCCCGTCTGGAGAAAGCTGCAGTGCCTCCCCTGCATCTTTGGCTCCGATCCGTGGCTAAAGGTGGCAGGTGAGTCAGTCACCTGTTACGGGACATCAGAGGCAAGAGCCGAACACGTGCCACTATATATTTTGTATAATGCTCCTCTGCCAGGCGCAGCATCCTCAGCCCCAGCGAAGAAAGAACACTGAAGGGCTTTTTGGAATAACCCTTGCAGAGTGCCAATCCATCAAGGCTGACTTTGCTGTGAAAGGCAGTTAAAATGCTGGCTTGTAAAGTGCTCATTCATTTAACCCAGAAACCGATCATCTGTAGAACATTGTGATTCCACTTAATCGGAAATGGGTTTTGCGAGTGGCATCGCATCCCAGCCCGGCCACAAAGCCTGGATTCCTCTGGGCTGAAGACGAGCAGCTGATCTGATCTCCCGAGCTCCTATAGTTGGGTATTTTAAAAGGATGACAGAAGTGTCTGTGGGGACGGGAGGCTGTGAGAGTGGACGTTCCGGTGGGGTTCATTTGCTCTGTGCTTGCGAACGCTTAGTGGGACGTGAGATTCCGTTCAATCTCGGAGGGGGAGGGGGAAGAGGATGGGTCTGGGCAATTCGTGGTGAGGAGGATCGCTTGGCGTGGGCGGGGGCGGAGCAGCACGGAAGTCCTTCCAGCCCTCGTTTACTGCGGCCACGCTGGGTGCTCCTGCAGTGGGAGGAGCGCGGCAGGTGACAGACCCTTCCGCCAAGCGTTGGGTAGCTCCGTGTCCAACCCGGGAGCTCTGGCTTAACTCTTCCCCGAGGGGAGCCTGGTGCTGGGGCGTATCGGGGGCCGCAACCGAGAGGGCCTTTCCCCCAGTCACCAGTCCTCTTGCCGCCTCCTGTGGGGATGCCGGCCGCAATATGGCTCTGGCTTTGGCTGGGTGGGGGGGGGGGCAAGCCGGAGCTCCTGATTCGGATGTCACACCAGCCAAACCGGGAATGGGCAGCCCCGGCTGGTTGACTCGCTCCCACTGGACGGAGAGACCCAGCCAGCGAGAGGGGCAGGGCCTTGTGTGAACTCTGGTGGAAGCCCTGCAGGGCGAGTTGCGGTCCTCTTCTCTCCTGTGCGTGCTGCTTGTCTTAGTTATTTAAATTGCTTTTAGGCTGCCTTTAAATGTAAAAACTCTCTCAAGGTGCCGTCTGTCATACAAGCCATAGGAAACAGATGCAATAAAATGCAACAACGACATATTTGTTAAAAATTCAGTAAAAACAATGTCCTGATAAGAGAATGAATTGGAAGAGAAATTGTGTGTTCTGGTTCTTGTATTTCTATGGTGATTTTTTATGAAATGTCTCTTTTTAATAGAGATGTCATTTGTCTTAATGATGTATGGAAGTGGCATTGTGAGGATGTTTGCTGTCGTTTGGGGCCCTGAACATCTTTCAACCTGAGGGCCAAATTGATCTTGGTGCAGGGGCTACAGGCCACTGAGGGGAGGGGGTCTTCATGGGGGCAGAGCCAGGGACAAAAAGGGTGAGGCAAAACATCCTGAAAACACCCACATATTTCTACTTAGATTTCACAGTGCCGGTAACTAAGCTTTGGGGAACATTTCAGAGTTTTAGAACAGGGAATGAAACCAGAAAACCTGTGGAGCCCCTTGCTAGGAGAGCCTGGGAGAGGCGTGGAGGGCCCAGTTTGGCCTGCCGGCCAGCGATTCCCCATCCCTGCCCTGAAAAGTGGGAGCAAATAAAATATGCAACGAAGCGAGAACCTGCAGCCTGCAATGCCTTGTGCTGCTGTCTGTGCATCCCTCGCGGATCGTTCTCTCGGTGATGTCAAGGGGCGGATGCGAGCTGGTGAGCACGGCCAGCAGGTCCCTTCCTGGTGTTCCGCCTTCTTCCTGGCAGAAGAGGGCCGAGCTGTTCGCCTGCTTCTAGGTGGCCAGCAGTTCCAAAGGACGCTGCTTTGCAAAACTTGGGGCATTCGATGAACAGCAGTGTAACCGCGGTGGCTGTTGGCATGAGTTCCTAATTGATTTACCTGATTTATATCCCACCTTTTTTCTCATAAATTACTCAAAGCCCCTTGCATCGTTCTCCTGCTGCTGCTCTCAGTACCCACAACAACAACCCTGCGAGGTAGGGTGGGCTGAGCATCTGACTGCCCTGAAGTCATGCAGGGCCTGAGCAGGGACCAGAGCCCCCTTCTGCGCTCTTTTCAGAGTGGGAAAGGGAGGCGCGCTCCCTCCTCCGGCAGCCTGTGCGTTTGCCGATTTGAAACCTTGTTTACTTCTCCGCTGGGGAGAAGAGGGGCGTTGCTGCGTTCGCTAGTGACGGGCAGGGCTTTGGTTGGATGCAGTTCCTGTGCCGCGAGAGGCAGGCAATTTGCAGAAGGGCTGCATCGTATTTGCTCGGTCAGACACGGTGTGTTCACAGTGGGGCATGTGCTGCAGCGGAAGTCGCGTTTCCAAGGTCTGAGCAGACCATGCGGACTCTTCACAGGGGCGGCAGTAGAGCCAGAGCAGTCCGAACTCTGCGCCTTGCTTAAATTGAGCAGGCTTCATCCGGCCGCGCAATTATTTGTATTATATATACTTAAGCTGCCATTTCCATGGTTTTATTCTAGCAATACGGCTGTGAAATCACACTTGGACATAAGGAAGTCATGCGAGCGACTGCGTAGAATATTCAGTCGCAGGGACTGGCAGGCAGGGCCCCTTTCGCCCGTGGCTGGGATGCTTACAGAGCTTTCGCCGTTGGGCAGAACAGAAACGGACTCATTGGAGCAGCTGCTCCGGTTGGCAGGACCGTTTGCGTACCCACAGGCCTGACTTCTCTGTGGGTTGCACTGCAAAAGCTGCAGAGTTGACTCTGAAGGAGCAAGTTGTGCTCCTCGGCTGGCGATTCTGCAGGTCCCGCTCCGTCAGCATGTTGGTGGGCGGCAAGGAAGGTGTGCATCCCAGAAGCTTCCAGCTCTGCTCTGCGAAGCACGGCACTTGAAGGCAGATTTCTGAAAATCCCATTTCAAAGCAGATCATTTGCATGTAAGGCAGGTGTCCCTGAAATTCTGATACATGTACCTTTCCTTATATTGCAATTTTTAGATGTCCAGATCTTGACATCTTCAAAATTGTACTGTTTAGGTGAGATGTCATATCATTCACCTTCTTCTAATTTAGCAGAGCACCAGCTGAAATGCATCGCTTACCAGATAGTGTCCCTGCTCCATTGTCCAAGTGCATAACTTTTCTCCAGTTGCCACGTGCACAAAATTTCAGCAGACTGATTATATTTATCAGCTCACTTGGATTATGTTCTGTTTGCACTTTGTATTTTAGCTCACACAGGGCAGGGTCGCTATCAGGAGGGCGACAGAGGTTCCGTTCGGCCCGTTTCCCTGCGCAAAAGGCACCCAGCAAAACCTGTGCAGAGAAGCAGGGGCCCAGGCCGCCGTGGGGCTGGGGCTGTGGAAGAAGCACAGCACAGCTCCTGCCCTTCCTTGGGGAGGGGTGTGGGGCAGTGGCCAGCTGGCCCCAGGGCCTGCAGGGCCCTTGTGCAAGGCCCTGGCCATAGCCTTGGAAGCCACCTTGGCTTCCTGGGAAGAGGAGAAGAGGTGCGGTATAAATGTAAAGTAATAAATGAAGAAGAAGGTGCCTCTCTCACCAGGGCCAGCTTCCTGCCCCCTCGCCACACGTTTCATGTTTTCTGCCCACCAGACAGGCATTGCCTTTTTGAAAAAAAATTGCCTTGGACAGTTTGAACTGAAAACGGCAAATGAAAATGCTTTAAAGCAATGCTTGCACATCAGGCCTGCACATTCTCAACAAACATCCTGGCTCGTTGGAGCTTCTCCTGAGAGTTTTTCTGAGCATTTCTAGGCAAAGGCAGCCAGACACCTGTAATGGCTGTAGTTGCTGCCCTAGCAATGCACAGCCGAAAGGCGTGTGTGTCCCCCGTCGCAGTCCTCTTCCATGGGTGCGCAGGGGAGCATGGGTCTGCACCGGGGCCGTAGGGAGTTCTGCTTTGCACTCCGAGGCCCCTGCCTGAGGACTGCGGGGTCCTTTCTGGTGTGTGTGTGGTGTGGAGTCTGGCACGGATGCGTGGCTGACGCTGGTGGGTGGCACTGGCTGTGGAAGAGGAGACCTCCAGGTCTGGCCTCACGGAGCGCGCTCTCCGGGTCGCTTTCCAGCCCTGCTTCCGAGAGCTTTTGCACTGGCACTGCCGGGGCTTGGGGCTGGGGTCTCTGTCCTGTTACGGAAGACTTCTGGAGCGATGGAAGCCCATCATCCACACGAGCGCTCTCCTCGGTTGTCTCCTGCATGACACACACTCTGGGTTTCATTCTCTTGCTGCCCCTCTGCTTTTCCTGTTGATCCCCAATTTTTTTGGTGGAAGAAATCAAAGCAACCTAATTGCCATTCATGAATCCATTTTTTAATGATGCCAATTAGGAATAGTTTATTAGCAACCAGCTTGAAAAGCATCAGGGAGGCTAATTTACCATGGGAGGCCTTTCATGTGCTTTGCAATCTGGGCTCTGCATCCAGGCTCCAAATGAGATCACCAGAGGAATGACCCGGCTATTTAAAAGCCAATTTGTACACAGGAAGTTTAAGCCTGAGTATTCCTAGTGATGAAAAATGCATTATTTGGTCTTGTTAAGGTGCCCGGCTTCTTTCTAAAACATGAAGCCCTGGTTTTATTCTCTGTGCTTGAAAAGCGAGCAGCGGGGCTCTTTGGGGATCGGGTGGTTTGGCTCAGCAGTGGCGTTTCCTTCGGCCCGGCTGTGCGGGAGACGCGCTTCAGCTCGACACCGTGGAGCCCATGGATCCGTCCTTTTGGAGGCCACGGGGGCACCCATGGGCGGCTGGGACTTGTAGGGTGCTCACGTGATGGTTCTTGACATACATATATCCTGTGTTGGAGAGCACCTGTAGGAAAAGGAAATAGGGACAAAGGCGGAAGGAGGAAGGGTTCCCGGAATGAACACCGCCTGCCCCACAAACCTAACTCTGTTAATTTTTAAAAATGCCTTGAGATTGGCAGATTATTTGTGTCATAGGCAGCTCCTTCAACAAATAGTGGGGTCTGTCCCATGTCCTAAATTCTGTATCTTGCTTGACTGTGGCTCTGTCTTAAAAAGTGCAGCCCAGGGCGGCAAGTCTGTGCCGCTGGAAATTGTACAATTGGAATGGATGCCGCAGTGCTCTTAAAATGAGGTTTGGGGATTCTGGTGACCAATTTTGCTTCTCTTAGCTGCAAGCAAGAACGATCTGGAGCATTGTCCCTGCCCCAGCAACTGGAAATCAATCTTTTCCTTTGATTTTTAAGATCTCACCAAACACATCCATTGTCAAAGTTCAAGGGGGCTAGAAACTTAGATTCCGTGAGTGTTCTTGCACATGGACTCCATCTGAGAAGTGGCTGGCTGTTCCTTCCCACAGTAATAAGTGCACAACTGGGCAATCTACCTTCACAATGTTTGAATTGTGTTGATGCCTAGTGCTATTCTCCATGCTGAAATCTTGAAATCATTCCCACCACTATTATTATTCTATAGCTTGTGTTTAATGAGCTGTTTTTTTCTGAGAGGTTCTGGCCCACAGTTTATTTGTTAGAGATTCACATGCCTTTCTGTTTAGTTCTGGTGCCAAGGCAACAATGTTAAATAAAATCCTTATGTTGACAGTCCATCATATTCTGCAGCAGAAGTGCATTAGCAGAAATGGAGTGGCTTAGAAATTCACATTAAAATACTTTGGGTGCTTTGGAACATGTTGGTACATACTTTCAGCACTGGCTTTACTGCAGTGCCACTGGATTTTTTTTGCCAGTGCAACAATGGGGAAAGCTCTTAGCTTAATTGAACTGGGTGTCTTAATACTGGAGCTCATCAGTCAACAGCCAGAGTTCGTTCCTTCAGTTATGGTTAATTGTATTTCTCTCCAGGGTTTAGCAAAATCAATGGCACAGACCAAAGATCCAGTGCCCCCTCCCCCGCCTTTCCAGTATTGCGCAGAGAAGCAACTGCTGGTGAAAGCAATGTAGCTCAGAACAACTTTAAAAAAATATTTTGGAGAGAGAAGAAAAAGCTTCTGAGGTTAGTAGCACAGTGAAGGCGAAGTTGTTTGCTTGTTTTATTTCTATACCAAGGCTTTCTGGATGGTTAACAAACAAAATCAGCACCAGACAATAAAACCGCAACACTTGCAACCTCATCAGCGCAGAGGAATAGCAGCGGTACATGAGAAAATGCAATATCAAAACTAATGTCTAAAAGCTGACTGTCGAAATACTGGGAAAATAAAAGCAAAGCATGGAGAGCAGAGCAGGCACCAGGCGCCCCTCGCCGGGGAGCTCGTTCCCTGGCCGGTGCGGCTCTGTCTCAGCATTCTTCCAAGGAGGCCGGAAGTGGTTCCTGGAATACGAAAGGCCTGGCAGCTGGAATGGGGCGCACGGGTCCTCGCGCCAGGCCTTCCTGCTGGATGCCGCAGGGACCTTCCAAGTAGCGAGAGACCAGCGATGGCCCAGCTGCGTATTCATTAGTGCAAGGATGGATCCTGCGCCTCTTCCCAGGCGAGGAGCAGGGCAATGGGCTGTGGAGTTCCCTTCGCCTTGGTCTACTGGTTTTCCAGCAGGCAGTGTGGGGAGACGGGGATGGGAGGGGAGGTATCCATGACGGAACTCAGCTTGGCACATGTTTCCAGGCTGGTTCACCCCCCAGGCACTGGCCAGACCTGCTGAACTTCAGCCGGGTAACTGCATCACATGGCCCTCGGACCACACTCAAACCTCAGGAGCACGGTCCTCCATGCATTTGTTTAATACAGTGGTACCTCGGCTCACGGGCACCTCAGTTCACGACCAAATCGGCTGGCGAACAGAAATTTCTGAAAAATTTTGCCTCGGGTTGCAAACTCCGCATTGAGTGACAATCACGATTGCAGCCGTCTCCCCCCAGTCATGCCCATGATCGCGCCCGTCTCCCCCACATTGCGCCCGCGATCACGCCCATCTCCCCCCAGCGCAGCTGCTTCAAATTTTTGCGATTAAAAAAAAAAAAAGAGTTCTAGAACAGATTAACCTTACTTACATTGAACCTTAAGGGGTAATTTGACTTGGCTCTTGACCAGAGTCCTGGAATGGATTAAGTTTGTGAGCCAAGGTACCACTGTACTGTTCTTTTTTTTTAAAGACCTCAGCCTGGTAGCTCTTTCCATAACTTGTGGCAAAGCCAGCCAAAGTTAGACAGATCTGACCCCCTTGATTTTGGTGCAAGAAAAAGCTTGATATCTTCTCTTCGCTGGCATCGATTCAGATTTGCTTTGGACCAGGTCTGAAGCATGATCATTATTAGTTGGGGTGGCATAGAATTTGGACTTCACCTAAAGCAGGCCATGACAGCCGCTGCTGGGTATCACGGTTGCTTTTCACAATTCAAACTGAGTTGCCAAGGAATTTCATGCCTTCCAAACCAGCGAGAAGAGCAGCCCCCATAGTTTATCCTAAATAGAAATGTCTTGGGAAAAGCAGGATAGTCTATCTTTTACTAATGCAGCAAGCCTTGATTAAACAAAGGAGAGCTAGCCTGAATCAGACTGTTTGAAAGCATTGCTTTACACCCAATTTGCATGCCTGCCTGCCTTGCGCATAGGTAGAGGAACTTCGTTCAGATATTCTCAAACTGGGTTTCCTTTATGGCCTGCTGCTGTTACAGGTTTTCTCCTCCAGGGGAAGAATAATAGGATAAACCTCATGCATTACACAAAAAGATCCAAAGACTTGTGGAATATTCTGATCAAAAGGTTTCACTTTCATTGTTAGTGCTTGCCCCTCCCTCCTCACACTTAGCTTCTTGGACAGGTCTTCTTCGCTCCCAACAAGCCTCTTCTATTCATTGCATTTTTTGAAATTTAGTACTGAAGTGGTAAGGGTTTGATTCTGTGAACATACATTTACAAAGGAACAATGGCATTAGGGTCTTTGTAAGTTTATTTAGGGATATGGTGGCGCGGTGCTTTAAACCGCTGTGCTGCTGTGCTGGTTGATCGAAAGGTGGCCGGTTCGAATCTGCACAGCGGGGTGAGTCCCCGTTGCTCCATCCCAGCTCCTGCCAACCTTGCAGTTTGAAAGCATGCAAATGCAAGTGGATGAAAAGGTACCTCTTTGGTGGGCAGGTAACAGCGTTCCGTGCACCTCGGTGTTCAGTCATGCCGGCCACACAACCATGGAGAGTGTCTGCAGACAAACGCCGGCTCCCTCGGCCAGGAAACAGAGAGGAGCGCTGCCCCCTCGAGTCAGGCATGCCTGGGCTTCATGTCAAGGGGAAACCTTTACCTTTAAGTTTATTTTATAACATTTTTGCTGTGAAGAAGAGGCATGTGATCTTTGCAGTCACAAATTCACAGTTGTGAGGACTCTTAAAAAACCAAACATCTGTGATAATATCTTCTAGACAGAAAAATTGCCCAATAATCTTGCAGAAACCTCTGGAAAAGCATGACATTGTGACTGGATTAATAGAATTCATGTACCAAAATTTTTAAATATTGCATGAATATTCAGCCTCATGCTACATAATTAAAAACTAATCCTTATGTGTTAATGAATAACCTTTGAACTATAATGTATCTTACATTAAAAAAACCTTACCTTTAAGATGTTTGCTTAAAAAGTATTTTTTAATAAAGTGGTTTTAATTTTTAAAAACTGATTTTTAGCCTCCCTAGCCTGAATTATCTCAAGTCCGGGTCTAATTCTACCTTTTATGAATTAGACTGATGAAAAGAGGAGTTCTTCTTGATCCCACACATTCCGCCCACACAGTGACCAACTGGCTGCCAATAGGCAGCCCCCACGTGGGGCAGGAATTCCATGGCGCACTCCTACCCATGTGCCCCAGCGACTGACATCCGTAGGCACCCTGCTGCAGAACTGGAGGTAGTGCAGAATCACCAGGACTATGATAGTCTCCTTTTCCGTGAATTTGCCAACCCCCCCCTTTGAAGCCCCACGGATTGATGCTGGTCATGCCACCCAGTGGAAGCAAGTTCTGTGTTCCGGTGACGCGCGGTGCCCAGCTGTGCCGCCCCGTCTTCGCCCTGAATCTCCTGCCAAGAATCTTCATGGCATGCCCCCGGTCAGGTTCTCGAACTATGCGCAGGGTACCATCCTGTCTCTGCCCCGCTGCCCCACGTACAATGCTGCATGTCTCTGTCACGTCTCCGCTCACTTGCCTTTCCCCCAAGCCAGACATTTACACGTTCCTTCATAGGAAGGTGTTGTAGCATGTCAATCATTTCAGCTGCCCTTTTTCGAACCATTTCCAACCCTGCAACGTCCTTTGAAGGTGCCCTGGGTGACCAGAACTGCACACACTATCGCAACCGTGGTTGCGTAATATAAAGGGAATACGAACTGGCAATTTCGTTTTCAGTTCCTTTCCTAATTATGCTCCACATGGAATTTTCCTTTTTCACCGTTACGGCGCACTGGGCTGGCATTTTCATTGAGCTGCCCATCACAGCCCCGACGTCTCTCTCTCGTTCCGTCACCGCTAGCGCAGAGCAGAGCAGGGGACCCCTGAAGCCGGAATATTTTGCCCCGTGCACTTCGCTTCCATTGAACGGCATTTGCCACTTTGATGCCCCTTCCTCCAATTTGGAGAGACCCCTTTGGAGTGCCTCATGCCCTTTTTTGGTTTAATCTTTGTAAATAATTCCATGTCATCAGCAAACCTGGCTGCTTCACTGCTCATCCTTAAATCCAGATCATATATGAATAAGCTGAAAAGCACTGGTGTCAATACAGATCTCTGTGGGACCCACGGCCTCCACTGGGAAAATTTACCGTTGATTCCTACTCTCCGCCACGTTACTGATCCGTGAGGGGGCTTCTCTTATTCCATGAGTGCTAGGCTGTCCGGGTTTGGTTATCGTGCCAGGAAGACCCAGCTGTGGGTGCCAGTCCCTGCTCTGACCGTGGTTGGCAACCATAATAAGAGCCAACTGTTTGGTTTGGATTAATTTGGTGTGCCCTCGATCGTCATACCATCCACCCTGACCAACAGGGGCTCCTTTGGGTCCGGCTCCCCAACACGTGAGCTGCTTGGTAGGTGTGGGGTGGTTGTCGGAGGCTTCCGCCGCTAGTGCCACTAGCCCTCTTGGGCCGGCAGTGGCTGCCGCCACAGGCAGGGTGAGCGCTGCCGCCAGCCGCCCCACAAATGCCCGAGTGGCACTTGGGGGTGGCTGCCAGAGGCCTCCCTCACCTGCTCTTGAGCTGTAGTTTGAGATCATCTCCACACGGCCACCCTGCCGGGCTGTGGCATGGAGCACGAGCCGAGAGCACGACCCTGCCGGCAGTCCGGGAGTAGCGGGAGCAACCACCATGTTTGGAGCCGTAAGTGCAGGGCAGCCCTGCCGCTTGATCCCGTGCCGGTGCCCGAGGCCAGGAGCACCGTGGTTAGTCAGGGCCTCGCCTCGCTCGCACCGGAGGAGGGCGTCCCGTCCCTCTGGCAGGGGTGGCGGCTTCCGTGAGGCCTGCTCCCAGTCCTTCCCATCGCCACTCCTGGCAGGTACCCCGAGCGTCGATAAATTCTCCAGGGGAGGCACAGGAGTCTGCTGTCTCCACAGGGAGTCTGGCTGGAGCCCACAAACCCCCCTTTCGTCACAACTGGGCTGCAGTGCAGAGCTGTGCTGAGTCTGATGGCACCGCGGTGGTTGCCATTTCCAGCCCTTTCAGCCGCACGGCAGGGTGGCTGTCACCATTTCGGATTACATCCCGGCAGGGCTGTCTGAGGCAGTAGCATTTAGCGCGTGGAGAGATTTAGCCTCTTTGTCGGGACCGGAAAGTGCATTGAGCAGGTGGGTGCAGGGCTGCCATAGCCACCTGTTCCTGTACTGCGAGACTTCTTCATTTGGAGGCCTCACTGGGGTTCGCCGTCTCGAGAACTCCTTGAATCTTCTGCTGGCAGGAACAAGAGCGTGCTGCCAGTGCTCAGCGAGTTTGGAGCCCAGCGTTTTCTCCCACAGCACTCGGGGAAGATGTCTGCCCCTTTTAGGTTTTCTGGTCGGCTTGACTGCCCTCTTGGCATACAGAGCTGGCCCTCGCATGGTAGGCCCTTCCTAAAGTTTACCTCCAGCGCAGGCTGCATTCCAGGCCCTTTCCATTCCTCCAGGCTTCTGAAAGGCCCAACCTGCCTAGCTTCTCCTGTAAAGTCAGGCAGGCCAACTTGCCCATGATGGCACAGAGGCTCCTAGCCTCCCTTGACATCTCTGGGCTCTGCCATGGAGCTTTCCTGCAATGGACGGTAGGCCTTCTGAGTTAGCTAACACGTTCTGCTGTATGCTCACAGCCGATCCCTACTCCTTCTGGATTTGGGAAATCGGAAGCACTTTCATCTACATCCCCTGGGAGTGGCTGAGGCCCGGCCAGATGTTTCCTTTCCCCCGGGGGGTTCAGTTCAAACTCTGCTCTGCTGCTGTTTGGCACTATCCATCGGGTTTCATTTGGTTCAAGTGGGGCCTGTCTGTTAAACATCATGTTCCAGATAGCTAACAATAAAATACAAATAAACCATCAGAAGACTAAATAAAACTTTAAAACCTCATCAAATAAAATGCCCCCCCAATAAAAACATCAAATGAAAATGCATCGATAAAAGGAAAAAAACCAGTTCTCTCTAAATCAAGTTTTCAGCGGCACACTGGCTCAGATGCCCCAAATCCGTCTGACGAGAAGGAGCACCTGAGGAGGGCGCCCGCCTGCCCTGCCGTGGCCTGGGGGTGGCCGTGACGATGCTCCTCGCCTCCGAATGTGCCTGGGTAGGAGTGGGATAGCAGGGGAGGCGGCGTCCCTCCCATGGGTCTCCACAATGAGACCGCTATGAGAAGGAAACCGTGTTCTCCCCACAGCACATGCCGCCTTCCTGAACAGTTGCAAAGGCAGCCCACGTCCGGCGAGCTGCAAGCAGCCGATCCGTGTCTGCAAACATGTCTGGCCGTGGGAAGGGTTGCAGCTGGTGCAGAAGCCTTCGATGTGCAGGCACCGTCTGGCTTCCTCTGCATCCTGCCCTGGTGGACGCTGGAGTGTCCGCAGCCCAAGCCGCTCAGCACCCCGAAGGCAGCACTAAAGCAGCAGATGCGCATCAGGCATTATTTGGGCAAATTCCCGAGCAATTTCTCGTCTGATGTGGAGAGCGAGAGGAGTTAGAAAGTGAGCGAGAGTCCCCTTTTCATTAGCCTTAACTATTTGCCACCTGCTTTCATACGCCTGCAATTAAGGCTTAATTGCACGCTTAAGCGGCGTGGGGCTTCTGGCGGGGCACTTGACCCACCAACGACTGGCTTCTCTCTCTCCGAAAATGAACCGTTGCGTGTGCGGGGTGAAAGGGCCCGAACTTCCCACAGGGGGCCTTGGGGAAGATGCTCTGCTCGGCGTGGCAATGCTCGTTCTGCCCTCTCGGCGGCTCTGCTAGAACCACGGACAGCTCCTTTGCTCACGCCGTGTGAGAGCTGGTGCGCATGGGGCGGCTTCTGGCTCGACTTCTTGTAAACGGAGCCTGCGCAAAAGCGCCTGCGCCCCGTGCCCAGCGATCCCAAACCAACAAGCGCCTGAGGTCCCGGGAAGGAGTATGGCTTTGAGCTTCACAGCGCTGTCGTGGGGGGTCGCTTTGTGCTCCCGGGCGTTACACTGTTGGGCGTCCGAATTTCCTCACTCACCTCTGCCTGCAAATCCCAGTGCGCCCTTTGTGAGTCCCTGTGTGGAGGAAGGAGCAGACGAGCCGCTTGGGCCGCTGCTGATGCCCCGAGCTTGCCGTGGCCTGGGCTCAGCCCCACGCTCCCCAGGTGGCTGTAGCAAGTCATAGTGCCCCTCTCGTTTAGCCTGCCTGGTGGTCCTGTTCTGCAGCAGCAACACAGGTGCTGGAAGACATGTCAGCTTAAATGAAATAAAAGGAAGGATGGGGGACTCTACCCCCCCCAGCTGGGATGCTGAGCACTCCCTGGCCCTTGGCGTGGCTCTCAGCACGAGCAAATGAAAGAAGGAGCTTGCATCTTTTCTCTCCCCGCCCTGCTTTCCCCCTGTAGCTCTTTGCTGCCGCACAGGGGATGATTTTGCAGAGCACATCAGGGGAGAAGGGATTCCGCTTCCTACCCCCCTTGTGGCAGTCCAAATCCAGATTGTGTTCCCCAGTACTTGATTTTAATTAAAAGCAGCCCCGATACTACGGAAAGCAATGCACTGTGCTCAGCCCCCCAAATGCCACGTTATCATTATCAAGAATGATGCTTATTTAATAATAAATTATTGTTATGGAGAACATTGAGCTCCTCAGAGGAGGAAGAGCCGTTCAGATGGGTGGAATGCCTTCCCTGCGGTGCTCGGAGGAGGGCATCCTTTGTGGAGACAGCTGGGGAAACTGGCCTGCCCGGACATGCGCTGTCCTTCCGGGCTAATGCCTTTTCCCAGCAGGGCAGCTCACTCCCTGTCAGAGTGGAACTGCAAGCAGCAGAAGGTCCGTCTGGTGCGGAACTTCAGGGCAGGATTTATTTATTTAGAATATTTATATGCTGTCCTGTCGCAAAGGCCTCAGGACGGCCTACATAAATAAATAAAAAATAATATAAAACATAATACAAATGAATTTCAGATCCACCCTGGCTGCAGATTAAAAACATATATAAACCAATATTAAAAGTTATTAAAATATTGTTGGAATAAAAAGGTCTTCACCTGGCGCCGAAAAACAAATAACGAAGGCGCCAGGCGGACCTCTCTGGGGAGCACATTCCATAGGCGGGGTGCCAGTGTCTCCCCGCTCCCCGGTGGACAAACGTGCACACGGCAATAATAAAGAGCACGATAAAAGTAATACTACCCCAGCTTTCTTCCTCTTGGAAGGAGCTCAGTGGCTTACAAGGTTCTCCTCTCCATTTTATCCTCATAACAACCTTGTGAGGTAGATCAGGCTGAGACTTCATGATGGGCCCAAAATTACCCAAGGAGCTCCATGGCTGAGTGGGGACTAGAACCCAGATTGCGGTCCAAGACTCTAGCCACTATGCAACACTGCCCCTCAGTAATTCGACACCTGTGGACTGAAGGAGGCAGGCCTTCCTCCTTGCACAACCCACTTTAGGGCCTGGAACCCAGGCAGCAGCCAGGGGGCATCACCTGTTGGACTTTGGTGCGTGTTCGAGTCCCAGGCTTGTGTGTGTGCAGGTGGAGGAGAGGGGAATGGAGGGTAACCGAGTTCTGCCAAGTACCATTATCTATTTTACTGTTACATGTTTGAAGCTTGTTCTCTACATGTTCACTTCCCAGAGAGCCCTGCAGGGCGATAGGGCAGTATAAAAATGCCTTCCTTCCTTCCTTCCTTCCTTCCTTCCTTCCTTCCTTCCTTCCTTCCTTCCAGGCAAATATCTGCTGTGTGTAAATACAAAAGTTGGGTCAGACACTGGGGAGTTTGGGACTGTTTGGGGTGTCCCTCCTGGACAGAGATGGGGCGGCTGCTTGGCCTCGCTCTGCCAGCAACCGGCTGCCTTCCCACCCGCGTCTCCTGTGCCGCTGCTCTCCGGCAGGGCCACAAGTGAGAGCACAAGGGGCCTCATGGCTGCACGGAATGTGCTGGGTTTGGGCACCCGCAGCTCTGGGTGAAAAGGCGGATTGTCCATTGTGCTCCCCAAAGAGGGGAGGCAGGAAGTGGTAGGACAGAGCCGGGAGTGTGGCGCTCCAAAACGCCAGCTTTGATCTCTGGAGCTGGCCTTCTCATGAGCCGCCTTTTGGCCCTCTCTAAGCTGCAGCGCCGCTTCGGAGTCTTTCTTGTGCATGCTGGGTTCTCCGTGAATGGGCCGCCTTGTCTGCAGAGGTAAAGCAAAGCTGCTCAGGGGACCCCTGGCAAACCATCAGGAATGCATCTAGGGCAGAGTGCTTCTCTCTTAAAACCAGAGCCGCACCCTGGAGGCCATGCCGAGGGCTCTGTGTGTCGCGCTCCTGTGTGTTTTAGGTCTCTTCTTCGTATAATCTCACACACTGTGGCCAGAATGTGGAAGTCAGCAATACCGCTGCCTGGTACCTACTGCCTAGCCAAGTATAAATACAACATCACTGAGTTCAGGCAGACGCTCCGCCGTGCCTTCGTGGATGCAGTATTAGCCAGAGAATCGCTGACGTAGGAAAGGCTGCCCATAGAGGAACCACTGGCTGCGAACCTGTTGCCAGTGGAAGAGGTTTGGGAATCAGGTGCTTTGGTGGCGCTGGAAATCATCTGGGTTGGGAGGGGCAGAAGGGCCAGGAAAGCGCGCAGAGGCACTTGGCACGAGGCCTGGGCAGAGCTTGCGCCGTGCTCAGACTTCGCTTATGCAGATCCGACTCTGGAGCAAGCTTAATGTGGCAAAGAGGTTTTGACATGGTGATGGAGAGTTCTGTAGCAGATTCAGCTGAGTGTGGCTTTTTATGAAGCTGGCCTGTAGATTTTCCTCAGTTGCACCGGTCTCACAGCCTGTATTTTGCGGGGGCGGGCACAAGCGTGGCGGAGAGATTTTGCAAATGTGTGCTTGCGCTGATATACACTCCTGATTAAAAACTGGCCTTCAAAGGAGAAGAAGGGTTCCATGAGCAACGGGAGCGCATTGGTGCATTACTGAATGTGGACACCCATGCACAAATGCGGCAGATTTTGTGTACGGCCCTCCTCCCTCTCCCGATTCTCTTCCCAAGTGATGGCACAGAAGGTGCCGGGTGATCCGTGAAACATGGAAAGGTCTATCCCTGTATGGTGCGACCTTCTCCACCTGGGATGAATTAACTGTCTACGGTTGGGCCACTGTGGGTGCTTGTGTTTGAAAGGGATGACCCTGGAAGCTGCCTTGTGTGAGTGGTGCCCTGCGGGGCTGCCTCCGGGAAGGGTCCCCCCCTTTGATCCTGTTGAATGAAACAGCGGAAGCCTGAATCTGCGTCCTTCTGGATGCTGGCCAGGGGCAACCTCTCTTGCTCTTCCACAGAGCCCATGTCCAGGCAAAATTAAATCGGTTCCCCTTCCCTCTTTGGAATAATTTCTTTGTAGAGGAATGCCAGGTTTTGACCAACAGGAGCTCAGCCTTCTAACAACCAACCCAGGAGTCCTGCCAACAAAATTCTCCAGCTAGTTTGCTTGTGACCTTTGGAGGGAAACAAAAAAAAAAAAGCCAATTCCCTAAATTGTTTTTCCCCAACCTGTTGCCCTCCAGACCTGTTGGGCTGTTTCGCGCATCATTCCTAGGCAGCATAGCCATCGCCCATGTGGGCAGGGAATGATGGGAGTTGCAATATGATGCAGCTGGAAGGCAGTGGGTGGGGAAGGCTGCCCTAAAGATATTTTGAAGCAGTATCATTTTGTGGAGTAAAATTGCTGCCCATAGGCAGCCTGTGCTGGTATTCCAGGCCTTGAGAATCAATGGAGTTAATTAGCAGAGATTAATGAGGGAGCGCTGATTGTGGACTGTAGCCATTAGGGTCGCCAGTGGCCAAACCCTTGGCTGAAGTACAAGCTGCCACACTGCAAAAGCCAATTTAGATTTTATTTTCTGCACTGCTTGCAGCTTGGAGTTTAAAAATACAACCCACTCGGAAAAGAAGAGCAGACAAAAATGCTGGTGGAAACACTGAAGCCTCTTTATTGCCAGCTCCTTAAAATTTCTCTTGCTCAGCGGCGATAGTGAGCGTTCTCTTGGAGCTGCAGCCACATAAACCCGAGTGGGCATGAGATTGTGGCAACTTTAATGAGCTCTTGCAATGAAGTCTTTGGAGTTGTACCTCTCGTGAAATTGCGGAGAAATCTGTGCATGTGGAGTGTGCTTGCAGCACGTGGATGCAAGAGCTTGGTTGCCTGCCGATTCTCTGGGAGTCGCCGGCAGCCCCAACAGCAAGCTTCAAATGCCTGCCAATTCTAGGCGAGACTTTGGGTGCCTGGGCATGGGTGCAAGTTGGTTGCCTTTTAGCACTGGCATTTAAGTCCATCCCTTTTGTGTCCTTGGAGTGTGCACACAAGTGCAAATGTGTGCTCTGGGGATACACCTCCGCAGTGGTGGTCAGGTTCTGGAGCTGAATTTCCCAGGGAAATGGGGGAGATGCCTGGAGTCCTCAGCTTCCCTTGCTCCGTCTGTTTCTCTTGAGTCAGCTCTTAATTGCTCTTCAGGTTAACCAGGTCACCTGTATCCTCTCGCACCTTAATTATCCTTGCATTCTCCTTTCCGTGTTGTGGATGATTTAAATGCAGCCGCTTAAGCGTGGATGTAAACACCAGGGCTGCACTGCACCTGCCTGGCGATGCGAGTGCGCGTGTGCTCGCTCGCAATGGCCACTCGGCTTTGTGAGATCTCTGGTGCGTGTTCTCCAGCTCCTTCACAAAATCCCATTACTTGAGGAAAGTGGCTGCGGCAAGACGTGCAGCAGGCTGGATTGGGCCCTCACGCCCAGCTGGTGGCTTTTCACAGCACTGGCCGTGTCCAAACGGGGTTCCTGCAGCCAGGAAGGCTGGCAAAGTCACCGCGGACTCCCCTCTACCTTGGAAGCGGAGGCTTTCTGCGTGCCACTGGCCCCTTCGCCCCGCAATTCGCCCACGCAGTATGTGGGACGCAGCACTGGCTGGACCGGACTGAAGAACAGTCCTGGCTCAGCCGGGGAGAGCTGCCTCTCTGCCTTCCTGGCGAGTCCCAGGGAAGTCCTGGCATGCGCAGCCAGCAAATGGCGAGCCCATCCTTTCCAAGGAATGCGCTTGTCCGTTCGCCACCGCGGAAAACAGGGCTCTGCCTCGCTCCAGCCGTAGGCGGAATGCCACGGCGTTTACTGCACACAATTGCATCCTTGCTGGACGCCTGCATGGTTTGGCCTTTGGCTGTCTTCGGTGGTGGGGAGGGAGGCAGGCACTGGAGAACAAAACCAGACGCCAATCCAAGGACGGTCTCCTTCCGGCTATTAACAGGCTCTGCGCCAGGCCCCAAGCTCCGCTCGATGGCACGGCGGTTCTTCGTGCCTCCAACAGAGGGCTTTTTGTGCGCCGCAAGAAGAGAAATAAACCGTCGTTTGCACGAGGAGACTCTCACTGGTTCCTCCCCTCCCCCCCCAGTCCAGGGCTTCTGTGCACCTGGTGGGTTGCGCACGGTAAAACCTTCCTAATCGAGAGTGGCTTGCTGAGCGGCATTCGGGCACTTGAGCAGAGCCGAAGGGCTTGCTTCCCCACAGTCCAGCGAACGGGTGGAGCTGCCAGCGATGCGTCTTGGGGATTCTTTTCCAGGGAAGTGTGCTTGGACTGGGAGAACTCTTCCCTTGCAGGTCTAAGGAGCCCTGGCTCTCTCAGCGAGAGCTTTGCCATGCACTCTGTGGCTCATGTTCCATGCACCTCTCAGATCCAGGAGAGGCTGCCACCCGCTGAGATGAGCGCCTCTGGGGCTTGCACAGAGCCCTGGAGCGGCACCGCAGCAGGGAAGCATCTGTCGGTGCATTGCACCTTTGCTCAGGTGTCCTTGGACTTGATTGTGCTGAGCTCCTCCAGTATAAGGACACCAAGGACCAGCGTCCTGTCCCAGGTCCCCTCACCAGCTGAGGTGCAGTGGCTTTTGGGGCTGATACCGCAGGGCAGGGTCTCAGCTCAGGGGCCAAATTTATTTATTTATTTTTCTAGCCCATCCACCACTGACATCTTGGGATGGCTTACCTCAGAGGAGCAGAGCAGAGCATCCAACACCTCAATATGATAAAATCTGAGTTAAAACCAACTCGACATTAAAATAGTGGGAAAAGAAAAAGGCCTGAAACCCCCTCCGCCCCGCCCCCCAGGTCCCACGGATGGCTGTGCCCCCTTCCCCTGCTTCCTTTTCACCCACTAGCGAATGTTGGGGGTTCCCAAGCACGGCGCTGTGTCTTCCCCACTGCACTGGGCCGCAGAGCCTCTCCTGAGGCTTAGGTATTTGCAGGGAGGACCGGAAGCGGCGATGTCCTGGCACCTGTGATGAATCGGGTGTTTTGTCCCTGCTGCTTTCCAACCTGCCTGCCCCGGGAATGCCCTGCGGTTGGGGGACGTTATTTTTCAAATGGCCAAGCAGAGCCTCACGTCTCTTTCTTCAGAACGCCGTGTGTAAGGACACCGGTCTTCCTATTCCCTGCCTAAGCAAAACAAACATCACAGTCACACAGTTTCTGCCCACCTTGGGTTTCAGTCCAAGCCCAAGAAGATTTAAAACCCTTACCCATGCAGAATCCCCTAAGTTTGTTAGATTTATTTCAGACAAGAAGTAGTACATAAATACTGCTAAGAAACCATAAATTTCAAGTAAGTAAGTAAATTTATTTATACCCTGCCTAGGGAGAGAGGTGAGGCCTCAGGAGAAACGGGCATGCCAAGGCGGGCCGGTTGCAGCACAGAACCTCTTGGAAAAACTCTCTTTGGACACCTTCCCCCTTCAAGATCTTCAGCGTGGAAGACGATATGAGCTTTATGAGAGCACAATAAGAGAGAATTATGCTAACAGGCAGCTTTTATTCAAGTAATGGATGCATAAAATGCAAAATGTGTCCAACTGCACACTTTGAAATAACTTTCCATGCTGTTTGCTAGCACTGAAGTGATAGAAGCCCCCGATCAGCCTCCCCCCCAGCTCCCATCAGATGACTAGGACTACAGTGCCCAGAAACCAAGCTGAAATTGTGGTGGGATTATGGGAACTGTACCCCAGCTGTTCTGGAGGGCGCCGTGTTGGGGAAAGCAAACCCAGAGTTCTGATCCTGGCACAAACAGATTCTAGGCAGGCTGAACGTCTTGCTGGGTCTCCGATTTCTTATCTTCCTATCTGAATAGCTTGCGTGCGAGTGACGTTTAATCCTTGATGCATTAGACCTTGTCTGGAACTGTTCTGTAAGTATTTATTAGAAATTAATTGAAGAAGACATGTTTAAACCAATCAATGTTGATGTAATTATTGCGGTGGGTTCTGCTTAGGGAACAAAACAAGGGATCTTAACCAGCTCTTCCCCTTGCTTGCCTTGCAAATGTATTAGAGTCTCTGGGGAAGGAGACTTGCAAACTCCCTCTGTGGTCCAGGGTGCAGCTCTACCTTTTCCAGTCACCCTCGGCTTGGGGTGTCCCCCTGTGTTCTCCCCCAGAGTTTACCTGCAGGCTATTTGGGCACTTCTAGCTCAGGCATTTAGCATGGTTAAAGGTGATGTTTCTGTAGGTGGAGCAGTCTGCAAATAATTTAAAAGGAAGAGTTCATCTTTTTAATGCGTTTGCAAAGACATCCGCACGATGCTGGCGTCCCTCTGCTTGCAAAGGGGCAGGAGGCGGCGACCTCTTCCCACGGAAGCCGAGCTGCCGCCTTGCTTGCCCCATCTCTGCAGACGAGCCGCGAGTGGCTGCCCGCGAGGGCTCGCCGCCTCTGTCCGCAGGCCACCCCGTTGCTCCCCTCCCACTGAGCCACCGCTCCTCTGGACGGCCTGCTTCGAACCGTGTCGCCTCCCTTCTGCCTCCCCCGCATATTGCAAATGCCTGCATGTCTGAACGCTGCTTTCCCACAGTCTTTCCAGTTGCGGTCTCTTTCTCTCTAAGTCCCGGCAGAAGCTCCTGTCAACTTCCCGCGTCGCCTGTGCTTGGAGAGCCCTGCTCAGCCGCTGTGGCTTCCTTTACGGGTTGGGTCCATTTCATAATTGATCACTCCTCCTCCTCCTCCTCCTCCTCCTGCCTTCCTCACCATGATGGTCTTCTCCAGCAAGTCTTGCCAGAGTACAGTTGCTGCAGGTGCATCGCTTTTTGTCCCCAGCTGAGGCCCGATTGCCTCTTGGGCCCCTTGTTCCTCTCTCTGCCACTCCAGGGGTGTCACAAAGCTCTCCTCCAGCACCTGCTGCGACTGCATCCATTTTCTTCCTGTCGGCTGCCTTCCCCGTCCAGCTTTCACCCCCATGCATAGTCATTGGAAATCCAGTCATGTGGATGGGCTTGGCCTCATTCTCCGGGGGAACACCCTTACGCTTGGTGATCTTTCACAGCTGCCCTTCCAGGTCCCGGTCTTCCTCAGGTTTCTCAGCTGCAGGCTCCCTTTGAGTTGAGGATTGAGCCAGGATGTACCAAACCCTTCATAGTTTTAGTTTCTTCATTGTTGACCTTGAAGTGGTGCAAATGATCCTTGCTTGCTTCTCTTTTGTTGGCAGTGGCACCTGGGGACATACATTTTTCTCGGTTGGATCCCTGTTCAGGTTGAAATCCCCTTTCCTTCAGGATCATGTTATGCTCATTTGTGGAATGTTTAGGTGTCCCCGGGCGCATGCGCCACTCAAACCACCCTGCTTTCCAGAGACTGGGAATCGGCTGCATCGCCTCACTCCAGCTCCAGCTGGCCAGTGCATCGTGTGTGACATTCCTGCACGGTTTAATTCTCCATCGGTAGCAGGCTGACTCGGCAGCTGGCCAAACCTGATGATAAAACAAGTGCAGAGAGTGGGACTGTTGCTGGAGGGAAATTCTGCTGACCAGGTAGAGTGTGCTGGAGAAACTCTGGCTTTTGAGGAGGGTGCAAAACTGCTGGGTCTCCCTGCTGTTTGGAATTAATCTAGGTTTTGCAGAGCTCGTGGTGTTTGACAGCCTCCAAATCCCTTTCCATAGGAAGCTGGCCTACGCTGTATGAATGAAAAGTGCCTTTGAAAAGCGATTTGGAGAAGAAATTGACTCGGCTGTGATAAAAGGGGAGTGTTATTAGATCTGATACAGGGTGGTAAGTAGCAATTTCTCGTGTGCTGTTTAAAAAATAACTTCATTTAAAGTAGCAGCATTCAGCATTTTGGTTTGTAATTTTTAAAAAGGGGCTGACGGGGCCTGCAGCGGAACGTCCAGTGCTGCAGCCACGCGGACAAGCCTTTCCTCAAGAGACTCCCGTCTGCGCCCTCCACCCCCCCCGGTCCCCCTCCCCGTCCAACTGCCAGGGTGCATCCTGTGTCCACAACACATGCCGAGTCCTCACTGGACTGTTTTAGGGACAGCTCACCCTCTTCAGAGGTGTTTTCTTCCCCCTAACCTTTTTGTCTGGGGTTGAACCCTCTTGCACCAGGTTCGGAACGATGGGCTTCAGTAGAGGCCCGAGGCTTCTCAGAGCAGGACCTCGGACTGATCTGGTTCCAGTCTTAAATGCCAGTCACCCTGGACACATCTGGCCAGCCCCGTGGTTTGGCTCTGCTGTGGTTTTAGGTGCCCCCACAATCCCCGGCAAGTTGGAGCTCTCCCGTCCCTTTCCATTCCTGGAACCGCCACTCGGATCGTGGCCCACCCAGCTCCCTACCCGCAGAGCTGCTTCAGCCAATTAATCTTTTCCTTTCCCTTCTGTTGAACGTTGTAAAAGAGGCGACAGGGTGGTAAATCACAGGACTGGTTTATTTTACATTTAAAATATTTATAGCCTGCCTCTCCTCCTGGTATTTCCCCACTGACAAACTGGGACCCTTAATTACAAAAATAAAGCTGGGCACTTGCTCGATTTAGAGCCGTAAAACAAAACGCTCTGCTTATTTGTTTATTAAATTCATATCTCGCCTTTCCTCCAAGCGGTGCTCATGTCAGTTTGAGCCTTACCCTTGTTAAAATCTTACACGTGGCTTGCTCAGGGCTCAGGTTCTCATGATTGTGTCAGTACGATCGTGGGTTGTCGGGCAAGTGTACCAGCCACAGAAGGTGAGTCCGGGGCGCGTCCTGTGCAGGTGTCACTCCTGCATTCTCAGGTTCGCACCTAAAAAGCTCATTTGAGAACACGGCGTTCAGATGAACAAGTTGATCACGTGGCGCGGTCCTTGACGAACCAGGACGGGCCACTCAGCCATCGAATGGCCTCTCGGCATCACATGTGGCATCGTGCTTGCAAGATCAAGACGCCAAGGAAAAATATCTCCTGTATTTGGTCCTCTCGTGCCGAAATTGTAGGATGAAAGCTTTTGCACACGTCCCAAGAAAGGATTTTCTAAACTGTGGGCCTCAGTTTTTCGCCTGTTTTGGCCAGGATTTTATTCCCAGCGGAGTAAGGGAGGGGATTCTCAGCCCAGTCTCAGGGAAGCCTGATGGGATTCTGCAACCGTGAAAGTAGCTTTTGCTAAGATGTTGCTGATGACTGTTGGCACCTTCCTCAATCAGTCAAACCGCCTTATGCCTAGATATAAACCTCAGGTGGAAAAGGATCGTTGAGGGAGTGAGGGGTTTGGTTTTTCAACGTGTAATTTTTAGAGCAGAAGTGTCTCTTGTAAACCAGGGTTCAGGGCTTTCCCTGTGACTCCAAAGCTTTCACTTTTGCCTCTTTACCCCTCCTGGGGAAGAGTACAAAAGGGACAGCTTGGCCTGCTTGGGAGGGAGGGAAGGAGGGATTCATGCGCTGCTGAGATCGTTAGCTTCCCCCTTTTCTTTTGTGGGGAGAAGCAATCCTTTTGTGGTGGGGGGGGGCATTTCCCCTTGATATTTCGAGATGCAGGGGAAAAGACAGGTTTTTCCAGAGCACCTGCTGCAGCAGGCATTTCTCTGTGGTTGGAGATGTGATTCCGAAGGTGCGTTGGATTCTGTTCCGGGAGTGATGTTGGCAGAGACGGGGAATATTTGCTTATTGGTGTAGCAGAGGCATAAGGAGGCTGTGTGTCTTGAACTGCGACAAGCCGGATGCCGTGTGCCCTTTCACCCCTTTCCTTGTGTCCCCTGCCTTTCCGATTAGAAGCCTGCGGGCCGGCCTGGTCCCGTTCTTCGTGCTGGATGCTGCTTGGAGAGTTCTTTGGTCAAAGGGCTGTGTGAAAAGGCTGTGCGTAACTATATCACCCCCCACACCCTTGGGGACCCAGGCACTTCTGTGGGGCTGAGGGGGGCCCTCTTGGACCTTCATGACATCTGCTCGCAGCTGAGCTGGTAGCTGCCGTGCTGCCCACGGCCCGGTGCTGCGCAGACACCCCCGTGCAGCGGCGCAGGTTGCAGCGTCTTCCTGAGGGAGCAGCCGTGATGGTGGAGAGCGTGAGATGCTTTATCAGAGATGCCTGACAACTCAGGAACGGCGCCTTACTGGGAACTGAGACCCTCGCGCACCACTTTCCTAGTGTGCATGGGCTCCAGAGAGCCTGGAGAGGGCTTTCTGCCTTCTGGCACGCCGTGCCCTCCCCCCCTCTGCAGGGGAAAAAGGGGTGAGGCCTGGGAATCCCCTTCTGGTGCCATGCAGATCCCGGCCATCGCTGCCTCTGGTGGCAACGTCATGGCAAAATGCCGTGCTCCATTGGAAATCCGTGTCCCTCTTGAGTCAGCCTGAACTTTGGCTGCTTCCAAAAGCATCTCAGGATGGTTTTGGAAACACTGAGAGGAAAGGGAAGTCGGGCAGCGCTGGCCCCATTCTGTTCTCCCTGCAGCATAGCAGGCTGCCACGGCGTCATGCTGGAGCATCTCTGAGGGTCTGCCCCTGGGTGGACATCGCCCCGGGCGAGGTTCGGCATTCGGTCTCCTCCTTGCCTCAAATGCTTAGAAACACAGACCTTCAGGTACCATCACGCTGCCTAATCCATCACTGGGGCTGCCGGTAGGTGTGTCTCCCTGCTTCTGCTGGCTCTGGGCTTCCCCGCCATGCCCCCCCCCCCCGGTCCACCCTCTGACCGCCATGGCGGCCATCGAGGGTCGCTTCTCCCTTGTGCCCCTCGACTGTCCCCTCTTGCTGGAGATGCAGAGAGCAGTGCATGGCGGGGGCTGCTTCTCCTCCCCAGCTCTGTTGCCTGGGCCAGAGGAGAGGCAGGCGGCAACGCAGGCAAGAAGCCAGTCCAGGCAGCTTCTGGCCGCAGGCCGTGGCTAGTGGGTGACCTTGGCAGGTGCCCAGCCACACCTCCCTGTGATGCCAGCCCCCCCCCCCCCCGAGATGCCACAGCTTCAGCTGGGCACCCCTCTCTTGCACTTCCTTCCCTTCCAAGGGCTGGAGAACGGCCAGCAACACAAGATCATTGGCATTCTGCATATGCTTCCGGGATCCTCGGAGGCCCGTTTAGCCGCCCCCTTGAGCCTTTTCAGGGACTTCTGGATGGGGCTTTTATTGTGCCATCACTTTGCACATCCTCATTTATGGAATTTTATGGGCATGTCTTCATCCATAACCCTCCTGCCATTTCCTACCCCTTCTTCTGACCTTTTGCAGAGCATCCATTACAGAGGAGGCGATGGAACGGCTGCCCCGTGTCCTCTGGTCGGGCCCCTTGCTAGGGGAGGGGAGTGGGGGTGTGCAGGCCTGGGACTGGAAGGGTCCGCCCCCTGCTTTCCGCCTGTCCCCTTCTCAAGGGCAGTTTTATGCTGTGCAAGTAAATGCCAGCGGACCGCCCCCACCCATCTCCTGGCTGTTTTTAAAGCCAAATTCTGCAGAAAACATTGAAGGGGAATGACAGGATCCTGCCACTGCGTAATCATTTATGGATCAGGCAATGATTCCCCTGCCATCACACCTTCTGTGCTTTAACGGCAGCTCCCTGCTCTGGGGAGCTGAGCTCCTTTTGTCAAATAGTGCTGATGCACCCAGAGCGCACGGCGGCATTCGGCGCCTGGCGCTGCTCGGTGTGCAGCGGAATCGGGCAGGGCTGCCCAAGACCTTCCACCGGCCTTCCCTTCTCCTGTCCTGGGTTGGTAGCACGGGTGGCCCCTTCCGTCCGTCTGTCCGTCCGTCCGTCCGTCCTTCATTTCATGTCTATATGCATATCTATTGGGTTTAGTGAAACTTCCTGGGTGGTGAAGCACAGTGAAGCGGTACAATAAAATGCAATATAAAAATAGAATGATAAAAGCATTAAAAATAGAGCCACATTTTAACAACGAAACAAGGACAACCTGCCCCTTCTGCTGGGCCTGATGGCAAAACAAAAGCGGAGCGCTGCCCACTCGCTTCCCACTCGCATGCGCTGCCCGCCATTGATAAATGCCTTGGCAGGCGGGGTGGCCTCAGTCTGGTGCCGAGAAGACGCCAGGCGGGCTTGTGTGGGGAGAGGGGCAGTTGTGGGGAGGGGCAGGGGCAGGAGAGACACTTTGCACCCAGAAAGTCCCTGGTGTCTCTAGCTAGGGCTGGAACGCTTTTTCTTGACCCCCTGCCCGCTCCCTGGAACCTCTTGGGAATTCTGACCATGCGCCGGGTGCTCACGGACGATCGATGCCTGTGGGGCTAGGAGGCCTCCCCCTCCCCTCCTCCCTCTCCTTGCCCCACCGGGTTCCTTGGGTCTTGCAGGGGCATCCGAGCTGTTCCCTGTGCTGCAGTGAGCCCCTTAGCGCCGGCTTGACTTCATGTTATTCTTTAAGACTGCAAAAGCTGGTGCTAAAGGTGGAGGCCTGCCTGGAATCTTTCCATTTAATCCTGGGTGTTTCCAATGTTTTAAATAACATGCATGTGACCAGGATATTTTTGAAGGAGGAAAGGTGGGTACGCTTCCTTTATTTTCAGGTAATTCACAACTGAATTGTGGCAAGGGCAATTTGGCTGTGAGAGAGGAACGGAAATGTGCCCCCCGGAGGCCCGGTCACCCACGGTTTCATAAAAATCATTTTTAATAAAAGGAAGCCTCTTTAAAGGACTACTGCCCAATTAATCATGAGCAACTTTCAAATGATAAAAAAGGTTTTAATTGGTTTTAATGTAATTGTTTTTAATTCCATTTTCTATAAAAGATTTATGCCGCACATTTTTATTCATGGGTCTTTGTGGCTGCTTAATTAACCCTGGCTCTTCTGTAGCTTTTTAGGCATTTGAAAGAATGGCACGTTCCCCAGTCATTTATTTATTTATTTATTTATTTAGGGGACTTCTATGCCACCCCATTCGCCGAAGCCTCGGGGCGGCTCACAAAGCATAAATAAATAGAATTCAGTAAAACAATATAAATTAACAATATAAATTAATTGTATGTCATGCCAAGGAGTGCTCCCGTAATAACCCGGAACAGCCCGGAAGCCTGGCGCGGACCGGCCGCGTTCCCCGCGTGTCCCGTTGCAAGTCCCGCCGCCTTGCCCTTTGCGTCCCTTCACAAAAGTGAAGAAGCGTGTGCAGCCTCGTAAAATTGTGGTGGAGATGGGCTGCAGGGCACCTTTCACTGGAAAACCTTGTGCACTCAAAGCCGCCTTGTGAAGCCCCGCGGACACAATGGCGGGCGTAAAACGTCTCGCTGAGTAAAAGCAACATGTGAGAAACGATGAGCAATAGATTAGTGTGCCATCATTCAGCATTCTTCAGTAATCTTCTTTGCTTGTAGAAAATAGGATTATTGGATAATTAGCCTGTCGGTATCAAGTAGATGTAATTAAATTCCCAAGAAAGCTAATTAATTTCCATGAAAATAGTTTCTTTGAAACTAAGTCTTAGTTCCTTAAAATAGGTTCTTTTATTTAAAAAGTGAAAGCTATTCCTGGACACTGCCTGTTTGCCCCTGTGTATGGAATCACTGAAGTGGCATCGCACCTATTGCTCATGTTAGGCATGAGCTCGGCTTTATTTTCCTGGGCTTCCCATGGTCTTGACACAAAGATTTTAAAAGTTCTACCTTGTGCAGTCTTACTTTGGACTTCTAGCACTTCTAGCACTTCTAGCACTATCTGGAGGCTGCAAAGGGCGTTGCTCCTATTTGGGAAACGCCAGGTTGCTAAATGTGATCCTGCCTTGCCTCCTTTCCAAAGTGTCCCTGTTGGTGTTAATTTTTGGTGGGGAAAAGCTGAGCCAGCATCTTTTGCGTATTAGTCCATGCCAATAGCTTTGGTTTTGATTAGATGGCTTTGAGAAAGGCCTAACCCCTATGAACTGTCTAATACGATCAATGGTTATTGATCCAGCAGCGATGGCTGAAGGAATCTCCTGTATTCAGGAGCAGCTCACTTCCCACCATACCAGAATGGCTTTCTGGGGTTCCCTGCAGTCGCAGGGCTGCCCCCTGAGTTCAGATTCCCCTAGATATCCCCCTCGCCACTGCTGTTGCCTCTTCCAACGGATTTATGGGGAGTGATGAGCTTCCCGTTCATAACCTTGGCTGTGTAATTCAAAGCTAGCACGAGGGGTGACACCTTCGGATTCCCCAAACCAGGGCGCATGCTGTGCACCGAACATACATCTTTTATGTATGTCTTGGTGGAAACTAACCATCAGACCAAATCACAGTTGGATACAGAAAAGCAGGTACAGGCAGTCTCCAGGTGATGAATGCCCAGGTCATGGACAACTCGTCCTTGGGTGGCGAGTGGGTGCCCATGCGTGCTGGGCAGAAGGAGAGGGAGGGAAGGCTAGGCTGGGAGAAAGGGAAGGAGGGAAGGAGGGAAGTGGGGAGGGAGAAAGGGAAAAGTGGTGCTGAAGAGCTGCAAAGTCAGAACTAGAAAGCGGCTCCAGTGGTGGCCCTCCCATCCCCAGCAGCATGGTCAAATCCTGCCTCTCCGCCACCAGGTCCATCATCTCCAGCACCAGCCCCTTTTCCATTAGCATCCAGTTAATGGTAGGCTAAATGTTAGCTCGGGAAGTGTTAACCTTTAAGAATCTTTACTATTTTTTCTTTCTTTCAGTCTAAAATAGTTTAAGAAATGTACTGTATACCTACACACAGACACACAGATTATCTCTCTTCAGCACCTGTGGTTACTTAATTGAGATGCTGCGTTGTGTTTAAGAGGTTTTAGTTTATATGGAAGTGTTTAAGTGTTTTATTTGCTTTTTGTATACATGATCTGACTTACATACACGTACACATTCAACTTAAGGATGTTCTCAAGAATGGAACTCATATGTAACTCTGCGGACTGCCTGTAATAGACGGATGTCCTGTTCCAGGAATTCCCAACCTTTTTGGCCCTGTGGGCAAATTTGGGAATTTGTAGGCACTGCCACAAAATGGCTTCTAGCAGGGAGTTGGCTCGTCCCATATTGGCTGCCTCGGAGTGTTTCATGTGTGGGGGAGAGATAGCAAGTGGGGGAGCTAGGAGGGAGGGGCAGAGGGGAGGGAAAGTTGCTTCTCGGGCCTCCCAGTCTCCTGGTACCCACACAGACTGCTGCACACTGTCTTTCTGAAGTGGCTTCAGGGCTGCTTCTTCTGGCCAAGCACCAGGATAACATAGAAACAGCGTGAGTCAGAAGGGACCTCCCAGGCCATCTAGTCTGACCCCCAGCTCCAGCATGCCCACCATGTGGACGTCCAGCCCCTCCTTGAACACCCGCACCGATGGGGCTTCAACCACCTCCCGTGGAAGCCCAGTCCACACCCTCGGGGTCCTAACTGTCAGGAAGTGCTTCCTGGCATCCGAATTGAACCTTGGCTCCCTGAGCTTTGCTCCGTTGGAGTGCGTCCTGCCTTCCTCTGCAGGGGAGAACAGGTCTCTGCCCACCTCCGTGTGACACCCCCTCACATACCTGCATGTCGCCAACCGATCCCTCTGAGCCTCCTCTTCTCCAGGCTGAAGAGACGCATGCAGTGGTCTTTTCCAATGATCACTCTGGGCATTGCAGGACTACTCCCTCAAGCTTCTGCAGCTGTCGGGGCCCTTATGAGCACCACCTTGGAGCCCTGGGGGAAGAGCTGTATAAGAACTGGCCCGCCCTTCCAAACGCTGCCTTGGCCCCGAAGGTCTGCAGACTTCCTGCAATGCTCCCTGCTTGTTGGGCCTCGCTCTTGTTCCTGGGGCTTGCCCGGTTTCCTGGCCCCTGCGTTTGCTTGTGTTTTGGTTGCAGCCCTCAGGTACCTGCTCCTGTTTGCATTGCTTCCTTGGTTTCTTGATCCCTGGCTTGCTTGACTACGTTTCCACCTCTTGGATTGGACTGCCTTGCTCTTCTACTCCTGGCACCGACCTCGGACGGCTAGATAAAGATTTGGATTTGTTTGGGGTGGGTCTCTGGACTCTCGTCCTGGTGCCCGTGCCGGTTAGTCAGCTGCCCGTGCCCCAGGCGCGGACACTGCCTAACGTGCAGCCTCTCTTTGGCTGCCCTGCCCTGCCCTGCTCTGTTTTCCAGTATGCTGGACTGCTGATCAGCAAGGCTGCTTTCTTGAAGGGGACAGAAATGGAGAGCTTTGCGGTCACCATAAGAGGCCCTTGCAGGTGATCTGCTGGGGACCCTATTTGGACCCAGCCTGGCAGTTTTCCTTCTTTAATAACCATTCAGACCGGCAGGTATTTATATATAAATGGCATTTTTACCCTGCTCTTGAGCCAAAAAGTCTCCCTAAGCAGTTTACACAAAATCTCCAAAAGAACAGGCAGTCACCCGAAAAGGAGAGGGATCGGGTGGGGAGACGAGAGGGAAAAGGCGGCAGTCTGGCAACAGGGGTGCCTGGGCGGCCTTTCTTCTCATCTTGCCTCCCTCTTCTGCATCCTGCTGGACTGGCCACAGGTGGTGGCAGCTGATGGAAGCAGTCCTTGCAGCATCCGTCCTTTCTCCCAACCTGCCCTGTTTCTCTCCCTGGCTCTCCTCTCACTCTTCTGTCCTTCACACCCTCTCCTGTCGCTCTTCACCCGATTTAGTCCTCAGCCCTGCCCTTCCAGCTGTGGCTACAACCAGATCATGTTGCCCTTGTGGATTTTGGAGACTTCTGGCCGTCTGCTGGAAACAAAATGCCCAGCCTTTCTGCCCTTGGGCTCCCAGAAGACATGGGGCTACAGTCCCCACCATCCCTGACCACTGGCTCTTCTGGCACGAGTGATGGGTGTGGGGCTGGGGATCCAGTGGATGGGGAGCCTGGACTGGAAGAGCTCCTGTCCAGCCGGGGTGAGCAGTCTGGGCCGCTTTGATCCCTTCCTTCTCCAGGGACAGAGGCTTGCATTGGCCCGTGGCCCTTTTCATTATGCAGAACAAGAGCTGGCTGCAAGAGTCGGTCCTTTTCGGGTTACTAGCACTTCCTCCTTGAAGGAAATGTGCGCTCGGCGATGTGGCGTGGGACAGAAGGAACACCTGCATGCATGAAAAGAGCAAGAAGGCGGATCTGCTAGGAGAAAGCAAATCAAGATTTTCCCTGGAAAGTAACAGTTAATCTCTAACAGGATATCGCAGGGTTGACAAGCTGTAAATTGTGATCGCCGGCAGAATTTAATATCCTCCTAACATCCGACAGAGATGTTTAGTTGCGTCTCTATCATTGCCGAACCTCCGCAAAGGTGACACGTTTCCCACGTTGTCGTCAAATGCGGCCTTTAGCCAAGGCAAGCCACTCTGCCCGCCCCCCGCCGGCCCCCTGCGGGGATGATTGTCTCAGGAAAGCGCCCGCCCTTGCCAAACTCCTTTCTGCCTCTTTTCTCAAGGCTGTTCTCCCTCTTCATAAACCTCTCGAGTTTGGCTGTCATGGCTTGTGACATCAGTCCGACCGCCGGCATGAATTACGGTTGCATTCAGTTCACTGTCGGTGGATTTACAAGGCACGGATGCCAGGGGAGAGCTCGCGCGGCACTTGCCGGCGTGCGGCTCTGCTCGGCCCGGTGCCCCTCGCGCTTCAAGGGCGGCCCCAGCCAGGGCGCGTGTCTGCGTCGCGTTGCCCGCCTCCTCCGGGCGCAGGCCTGCCTCGAGCGCCGCCCCGCGGGGTGCCTTTCCCGGTCGGTTGGTCGCGGCTGCAAGGGCCCGTGGCTGCTGCTCCCAGCAACCTTGGGGGGGGGGCTCGGCGGCTTGAACCGTCGCTGCTTTTGTCCTGCGGAACATAATGGCTTTAACAGATCACCATAACGACAAATGAGCACAACTCGTCTAACAGTATTTGAGATGTTGAGAGGAGGCGTAAGATTTTACCCTAAAGCTGACCCACTGTTGCGCCCCGTAACACTCCTGTTTCGACTTCTGGTCTCCGTGACTATTTTTCCTTTCTAGAGAGAGGGCAGCAGTGCTCGTTGTCACTTTCATTCGGAGCATATGCACTGCAGAGGAGGGGAAGATTTCCCAGGGGGGCGGTCCAGGCAGCAGCAGTGTCCCCGTGGCCTCTGGAAAGCTGGGTGACTCTGGATGGAGACCCAGATGGAACCCCATGGTTGCTCACCCCGTGGCCGAGTGCAGGGGAGGCTGCAGGAAAAGTGAGCTCTGGGAGTGTGTTGGGGCTGAACAAGCTGCAGTTTGGTGCCCCGAGTCCTGAAAGGGGGTGCAGGAGAGCCAAGTGCCCCCTTTCTGCGCTGCTGCTCATGCACCAGCCTCTTTAGGTTTGGGGCCAAGGCAGGCAGCTTCGTGCTCTCGTCCTGTGGCGTGCTGGCCAGCCAGGCCCCTTTCCATGGGCATCCTCCTTGGGGGGCTTGGGGGGCTGTTTGAACAGAGGCTCCCAATTGTCCCACCCTCTCCCACGGCACCCCTGGCATCTGGTTAAGGCTCGCTCGCGCCTCCAGGCATTTGACAGCATAGGATAGCAGGCCATGGGGGTTTTGCTGTTGATACGGCTTTCTTTGCAAATGGTTTTAACACTACGCTTTATGAGTGCTTTTAAGGTTTTCTTCCTTTGTGAACTGCCCAGAGAGCGTCGGCTGCTGAGCAGAGGAGAAATGGAGATAAGGACGATCTGGGGCCTTCTCTCTGACTCTTCACCACTTGGCCGAAGTGAACTGGCACCGAAGTGAATTGGCTTGCTTTTTCATAAAAGCGTTTGGCTGGCAACGAGGGTGGGCTGCTGTCCCTCTGAGGGAGGCCACGGAGGCGGCCCTGGAAGCATGGTCCCGCGTGGCTGAAGTTTGCAGCCGGAAGGCCCGAGAGCCCCTGGCCCCTCTTGAGGGCAGGCAGCACTGCCATGGGGTGAGCCCTCCCAGGGGAGGAGGTCTCTGTGCCTCCGTGCCTCCGGAGCAGTGCTCGCTGGGCCGGCTGCTCAGGTGGGGGACCTTCTTAGGCCAGCCCGTGGATGTTGAGGGGGGCCCCTGCAGCTTCTGCCCCCAAGCGGCTTCTGCTTCTCGGCCCCAGACGCCACCCCTTTCCCAGTGGAAGCCGGGGCAGCCCGCTTCCCTCTCCCACAGGGTGCCTGTGCTGACCTTCTGCAGTGCCCAAAGCCTCACAGGACGTCTCCCACATGAAACATGACTGAGCGCAAACCTGTTTGATGCCCTCGTGACATTCACGTGCTGCTTGGGTATCGTACAGTCCCTGAATGGTTAGCAAATTCAGTTCTAGTCTGTATGTCCCTGATCAAAATAATGGGCTTCTTCCCCCAGGCCTAATAATTATGGCTGCACTTGTGGAAGAGTTGTCCGGTTCTTAGCCTACACGCCCCAAGCTTCGCAAAGGAACGACACGGGAGCACCACTGTATGCCACAGAATTCATGCTGCCTGCCTTTGCTGAATATCACATGCCCCCCCCCCCCCCCCCCGGCATCAAACAGACTGTTGATAGGCAGATCCTCTCCTGCCGCACCCCAGCGTGGTTGCCACAACACCTCCCCCCCCCCGCGACTGCATCACTGTAGATGCAGCAAAAAAATAAAAATAATAAAAAATAAAAATCAGGAGTATCGTCACAGTGTGTATCGAGAACGTGAATTTGACAAGTACCAGCGATAGCCTTTCGTGCATCGTACTAAGTGGGACACAGTTGGCAAATGATTCTGCTGCAAGGAATCCGTTCGCGCTGACGGTGCCGCAAGGTGGGCTGTCGCTAATTTGCACCAAGAAGGATTTGCTGCATGGTCAAATGGGGAGCAGTTTTCAGCCTCCCCAGATAAAACCCGGCACAGCAGAGATGCTTCGGGGAAAGGCTGCTGGCCCAGGACCGCCGTCATGGCCGGGGCTGTTCGCTCCGGCTTTGTCCCATCGGTGAGCCTGAAGATCCGCGTGCCGGCTTGTCACCGCTCGTTTGTGACCTTATGGATCTCAATGTTGCCCATCTGTTATTGGTGAAGCTGTCCGTGTGTCATGCGGTTAATAGGGTAGCTTATTCAGCAGGAGTGCTTGACCTGTAATCAATGGCGGGGACCAGAAGCTGTAAATTAAACGGGATCTGACTATCTGCTGCTACGCTTTTGGCACAGCCCGGGACTGCGAGCCACGGATGCATGCGAAGGGCACCTCTCTGGAGAAGGGCAGGTCCCTCTGCCCAGCCGGGCCCTTGGTGCCGGTGCGTTGAGGCGCAGGGGCCGCGTGCAGCCTGGCAAGGGAGGGGAAGCGCGCCGCCTTTCACCGGGCCCCTTTGGACACGCCTGTGCTCTGGGCAGGCTGCAGAGCTGCCGCGTGGGCATCTCCGCGTGGAAGCGGCTCACCCGGCCGGCTGTGCTGGAGTGCCATCTGCGACTGGGAGCACGAGGGCCCTGCATGCTCAGGGGCTCCCCCAGGAACGGTGCTGTGTGCACCGACAGTGCTCAGAAACATCGAAGCACCTTGCTGAGGCCGCGTGGGCAGGTCGGCTGGCATGGCCCATTCCGCACGGCAAAGGGGTGCCTGCAGTGGGCCGAGACTCACAGGCCGCCCCAGTGCCCACATGACTCGGGGGTGCCAGTGGCGGGGGGGGGGGGGGGGGCGTTCTGTTGCTCCCTGCAGATCCAGGTGCCCTGCCATGCAGCCATCTCATTGCGTACCTTAATTGCTTTCGTTACCGTGCAAAATTCATGACGACACTCCGGATTTCTTGGCTTTCTGTACTTTGACTGTTGGAGGGGTGGGGAAGGGAGCCTTCCAGCCTCGTCGCTGGTAAATCTTATTAATGTTCTTGTCATCTGTTAGGATCTGCTCTAATGAAAATATAATTTGTATTTGAGAGAGCTAGCAGAAGCCCTTGCATCTGTTACCCTAAACAATCCCACGGTTCCACTTGCTGCCAATGCACCCTTTGCTCTTTTGATCATCAGCAGCTTGTTCAAAGAACTTTAAGCCTCGGGTCCTCAGCTTGGAATTCCCGTGGCTACCACAGCTGGTGCCGCAGAGGCTCCTTGCACCTTCTGGTCTTTTAATCACTTTAAAATGTTTCCTTAAGATTTTCTAATTCATGTTTTTAAAGTCCAGCAGGCTGCCAAGTGAAGTGCCAGGTTTTGAAGCTCGGACCCTGCGACTGGGTTGTGGCGAATTCTTCCAGCAGGACACTTTCCCTTTAGGCTCCCCAGTTTGCCTTCAAGAAAATTCGTGTTTTGAAGCTCTCCGTGCGCCCAAGGAGGCATTTTGTGAATGGGCAGGCCCTCGTGCCAGCCATTCTTTGGGAGAGCAGATGAGACCTCGAACTCGTGGAAGGGGGATGCAAGCAGACCGTCAGAGGAACGAGAGAGGCATGTTGCTAGCCGTAAAAATATTTGAATATTTCAAAAGAATATATCAAAAGAGAGAAAGTGGCTGAGAAAACAGTTGGACCGTTGGATGATAATGGGATTAAAGGAGCACTGGGTGGGGTGGGGTATGAGGAGGCTGCAGGGAAGCTGGAGGGATTATCTCCATCAGTCTTGACAATGGGCCTGAAGCACAGATACTGGTCTGAATGTAGGTCTGCCGGAAGGGAGTCTGAGGCAGTAGGGCAGATCGTAGTGCCAAAAGACGGAATTCTCAGCCTTATTGGCAACCTGCAGGCCAGCAAGTCCAGACAGTATCCACTCTAGAGTTCTCAGAGAACTATAGAATGAAATCAGTGATCTTACCAAAATATTCAACATGTCCCTAAAGTTAGCCCTTGTACCAGAGGATTGGAGAATGGCCAATGTAGCCTCATTTTTTAAAAGAGGGATGCAGGGAAGATCCAGGAAGTTACAGGCCAGTAAGCTTAACATCTGTTCTGGGTAAGTCACTTGAAAGTATTATTAAAGATGGAATCAGTATTCACATTGAGGGACAAGCACTGCTGGAAAATAAATAAATAAAAACAGCACGGCTTCTGCAAGGGGAAGTCTTGTCTCGCTAACCCAGGGGTCCTCAAACTTTTCACCAGGGGGCCAGTTGAAAGCTGCCGGTGCTGGGCGTGGGCCGGAAAGGTGGTGTCGGCAGTGCACGCAGGCTGGGCAGTGAGTGAGGGTGCGTGTGCTGGGGGGGGGGGGCACGCGGCGAGGGGAGGCGAGGTAGGCACACAAGGCAGCAGCTCGCTCGCTCGCTCAGAGATCGGTTTCTCTGAGCAAGCAAACAGCTGCCTCCCCGCACACAGGGCGAGGTGGGCGGTGGCGGCGCCTGTGCCCACAGAGGTGCACGTGCAGTGGGTCCAGATGGGCATGGCAGGCCCGTTCTGGCCCCCGGGCCGTAGTTTGAGGACCCATGCACTAACCTATTAGAGTTGGATCTTGAGACTGACCTTATGTTCTCAGGATGACCACACCTCTCTTGTAAAACACCGGACTTGTCCACTGACCCAAAGGGGCTGGGGAGCCTTCTGCTTTGAGCAGAATTGCCATGTGTTCTCTGACTGAAGCAGTGGCAGTGTGGGTGATCTCAAGACAGCCTTTGCAGCCATTGTGGCTGCGGATGATAGTAACACAAGTTAGGGGAGTCCAGATTAAGTGGGAGTAGTGCCACTCTTTTTTTGGGGGGGGGTGTATCAGAACCACTAAGGATTCTGGGAGTTGCAGTCTGAATGCCTCTGAAGGCCACCTGGTAGGGAAAGGCTGCTTTAGACACATCCTTCACAACATATGTAAATTACAAGCAAATTTATGCTCCCCCTCGGTGGGCCTGGGCCCAGTTGACCGGTTCTGTGAAGGCCTACAACACCTTCTAGAATTAACACCAAAAGATGATGTCCGTATCATCATGGGGGATTGGAATGCTAAAGTAGGAAGCCGAAAGATAACCAGAATAACAGGCAAGTTTGGCCTTGGAGTACAAAATGAAGCAGGGCACAGGCTGGTAGAATTTTGTCAAGAGAATATGATGGTCATAGCAAACACTCTTTTCCAACAACCCAAGAGACGACTCTACACATGGACATCACCAGACGGTCAACACAGAAATCAGATTGACTATGTGCTCTGCAGCCAAAGATGGAGAAGCTCTATCCAGTCAGTAAAAACTAGACTAGGAGCTGACTGTGGCTCAGACCATGAGCTTCGTGTTGCAAAATTTAGGCTTAAATTGAAGAAAGTAGGGAAAAGTACTAGGCCACTCAGGTATGACCTAAATCATATCCCTGATGAATATACAGTAGAGGTGACAAATAGATTTAAGGAATTAGATCTGATAGACAGAGTGCCTGAAGAACTATGGACGGAGGTTTGCAACATTGTACAAGAGGAAGCAACTAAAGCCATCCCAAAGAAAAAGAAATGCAAGAAAGCAAAATGGCTGTCTGAGGAAGTTTTACAAATAGCTGAGGAAAGAAGGGAAGTGAAAGGCAAGGGAGAAAGAGAAAGATACACCCAAGTGAATGCAGAATTCCAGAGAATGGCTAGAAGAGATAAGAATGCCTTCTTAAATGAACAGTGCAAAGAAATAGAAGAAAACAATAGAACAGGGAGGACCAGAGATCTCTTCAAGAAAATTGGAGATATGAAGGGAATGTTTCATGCAAAGATGGGCATGATAAAGGACCAAAATGGCAGGGACCTAACAGAGGCAGAAGAGATTAAGAAGAGGTGGCAAGATTACACAGAGGAACTATACAAGAAAGACCATAACGTCCCTGATAATCACAATGGGGTGGTCACTGACCTCGAGCCAGACATCCTGGAATGTGAAGTCAAATGGGCCTTAGGAAGTCTGAACAACAACAAAGCTAGTGGAGGCAACACTATTCCAGCTGAGCTATTCAAAATCTTAAAAGATGATGCGGTAAAAGTGCTACACTCAATATGCCAGCAATCTTGGAAAACTCAACAGTGGCCACAGGATTGGAAAAGGTCAGTTTACATTTCAATCCCAAAGAAGGGCAATGCCAAAGAATGTTCAAACTACCGCACCATTGCACTCATTTCACATGCTAGCAAAGTTATGCTCAAAATCCTACAAGCTAGGCTCCAGCAGTATGTGGACCGAGAACTACCAGAAGTACAGGCAGGATTTCAAAGAGGCAGAGGAACTAGAGATCAAATTGCCAACATACGCTGGATCATGGAGAAAGCTAGGGAGTTCCAGAAAAACATCTACTTCTGCTTCATTGACTATGCTAAAGCCTTTGATTGTGTGGATCACAACAAATTGTGGCAAGTTCTTAAAGAGATGGGAGTACCTGACCATCTTACTTGTCTCTTGAGAAACCTATATGCGGGTCAAGAAGCAACAGTGAGAACTGGGCATGGAACCACTGACTGGTTCAAAATTGAGAAAGGAGTTTGGCAAGGCTGTTTACTGTTGCCCTGCCTATTTAACTTATATGCAGAGCACATCATGAGAAAGGCGGGCCTAGATGAATCACCACTTGGAATTAAGAATTATTAAGAAGAGAAATATCCACAACCTCAGATATGCAGATGATACCACTCTCATGGCAGAAAGTGAAGAGGAACTAAAGAGCCTCTTGATGCGGGTGAAGGAGGAGAGCGCAAAAGTTGGCTTGAAACTCAACATTAAGAAAACTAAGATCATGGCATCCGATCCTCTCACTTCCTGGCAAATAGATGGGGAAGAAATGGAGGTAGTGACAGATTTCATTTTCCTGGGCTTCCAGATCACCACACACGGGGGCTGCAGCCAAAAAATTAAAAGATGCTCCTGGGGAGGAAAGCTATGGCAAATCTAGACAGCATACTAAAAAGCAGAGACATCACCCTGCCAACAAAAGTGCATATAGTCAAGGCTATGGTTTTCCCGGTTGCAATGTATGGCTGTGAAAGCTGGACCATAAGGAAGGCTGAGCGCCGAAGAATTGAGGCCTTTGAATTGTGGTGCTGGAGGAAACTCCTGCGAGTCCCTTGGACTGCAAGGAGATCAAACCAGTCAGTCCTAGAGGAGATCAACCCTGACTGCTCTTTAGAAGGCCAGATCCTGAAGATGAAACTCAAATACTTTGGCCACTAATGAGAAGGAAGGACTCCCTGGAGAAGAGCCCAATGCTGGGAACAATTGAGGGCAAAAGAAAAAGGGGACGGCAGAGGATGCGGTGGCTAGATGGAGTCACTGAAGCAGTTAGTGTGAGCTTGAGTGGACTCCGGGGGATGGTGGAGGACAGGAAGGCCTGGAGGAATGTTGTCCGTGGGGTCGCAAGGGGTCGGACACGACTTCGCGACTAACAACAGCCCTCCCTGGCTGCTGGCCCTCTTGTCTGGGGCTGGTGGGATTCGAAGCCCAGAGCGCCGGGAGGGCTGCCATGGGGTCGCCACACTGGCTGCCGTACTGGGGACAAGCACCGGCCCTGCGGTCAGCCTCGCGTCACCTGCCAGGACTGCCACTGGCCCCCAGGCGTGTCTGTCCTGCCCGAAGCACCAAGTGCCCCCTTCGGGGAGTCGCCCCCTTGAGCTCAGCCTGGTGCAGTTGGTGCTGTGCTTGTGCCGGCTGCTGGTGGGTGGCTCACCCGAGCTTGCCCACCCATGATTGCTTGGAGTCGCGTGTGGTGATGTGCTAATGGCAGTTCAATTTATATGATAAGATCTTAATTGGCTGTGTAGAATATTGTCCTTCCTAATCTATGCAGAAACTCCAAGGCTACCGGGAGAGAGGTGGCCGTAATTCTCAGAAGTTGCAATAAAACTGCAATACCGAAGCTGCTCCTCCCGTGAAGAGTGGCTGGGAGAGGCAGGGAAGGTTGACTGCAGGTGCAGCCGCTCGACTTCGGGCTCCTGCTGCTGCAGTGATGTCTGGATCAGCTTTACAGATGCGGCGTTTCTTTGTAGGGGTCAATCACCGTGGAAGTAGGTCGTTCTGTGTCAGGAATCCTTTACAAACTGGGAGTGAAATGCAGTATTTTGGGCTGTATTGGGGCGGGGGGGTGGGGATGAAATCAAACAGGACAGGGCCAGGCTCCCTGGAATGGTAGCACATGGTAACTTAAAGTTTTGACTGCCACCAGGGAAGCCATAAGAGAAACTTTAACCTTTCTGGAATGGGGGAAAATGCGCAAAACCCAGGAAACGGTTAAACCACCCGTGGGTTAGGGGGGCATGGGAGTGGCCTGGCCTCCTGGGGATCCCCCGGCCCACAGCCTCCTGCTGTGCACCCCTGGTCTAGGTAGGCAGCGATGGAGCTGGGAGCTGGGAAGCAGCTCTCCCTTGCTTGCCTCTGCCCACTTCAGCATGGGCTTGCGGTGGGCATGTGGTGGCGGGCAGGGCTCCCCAAAGTTTTCACAGAGAGGTCCTTCCTAGCCCCACTCCCCAGGGTCCTGGGAAACTGGAGACTCCGGGAGCTGCAAGGAGGAGCCCTGCCGCTGGACACCAGGCAAGCACGCTGGCTCTCTTGAAATGGGCCACATTCGTGGTGGTCTTTGGCTTTCAGAGGGGCTCTGCCATCGCATTGGTCTCAGCCGCACAGCATTCCCTGCCTCGGATGAGGAGGGATGTGTCAATGACGTCGAGGGGAACGAGGCCGTCCCCAAGCGGGCTAGCAGGCTTCCCCTGCTGCACCTCGGTCGCATGTGCTCCGAACAGCAAGCCAGCCGTGCCAGTTTGTTAAGCTGCACGGTGAACAGGCAGCAGCCCGGTCTTGCCTCCCGCTCGTTCCTGCTTTGTGCAAGCGGTTAAGCAAACCAAGCTTAGTGCAAGACGCCCGTGGTCTGTCTTTCTGGATTCTTGCGTACAGACAACTCTCGCTCCAGATGGCAAAGCCGTTCCTTTCCAGGTTCGCTCACCTGTGTGTGTGAAGTGGGGCGAGCAGCTCACATGCTCCAGCGTTCTGCTGCTTCCCGCTGTGGTTCATGGAGGAGTTCGTGGCAGGCGGCTATGTCCCAGCGGACCCCCCGTGTCCCTGGATTTGCCAGCTTTGGGCCCTTTCTTCTTGATTAGCTGTCCTTGGTCAGCTGGAGCCCATGTCCTGCCCCCCCCCCCCCGGCCCCGATGCAAAGAACATCCTTTTCCACCCTCCACTGTGAGGCCGATCCATGCAGAGCCCTGTGCAGCGTATGCATGCTTTTTTCATTTTAATTGTTGTGCGAGCGCCATCCATTTTCTGAAAGCAAGAAGAGGAAGGCGTTCCTTTTAATCATCTTCAGCATATGTTGCTTTTGTGAAAGATGGTCTGTCTTCATTCTGCTGTCCCCTTTCAGCTTGGCATCCGAGGAGGAAGGCAGGATGTGCTGTAGCTTGAACACAAGGCTCTGCATTTGTGTGGCTTTCATTGGTGGAAGGAGGGCAAGGGTCTCAAAAGAGAGGGGCACCATGCTTAATTTAAGATGGTGACTTAGATTTCTTTCTGGGTCTGCTTATATTTTTGGCAGATGCTCACTCAGTAAATTACATCTGACAACCCGAAATAAATTCTAACCATGATTCATGCCTACCTTCTCCTGAAGAGCTTCGGTTCATCTGACTGAGTGGTGATGGAAAAGCAACTAAGCCTGAAAAGAAAACAATATTCATAATAGTAATAATGATGACAGAAGCAAACTGCTTTGGGATATGCGGCAGTTGCCATTTGGACTGCTGCTTTTTCTTTTACTTAGCATTTGAAATCTGCTTGAAATGGGGTGTGCAAGGACTTGGTCGTGTCTCCCAGTGATTTGCATGTTGTGTGAAGCAGGCTTGTCTGGAAATAAGCGAGGCGCTAGGCTTGGCCCAGAGTGCTGCTGCCACCTGCCACCTGCCGCTCCACAGCCCACATGTCCTGGGCCCCGTGGCCAAAGACCCTGCATGTCAGCAGTGCCCGTCTCTGGCAAGCACAGGAGGCGGCCGTCGAGTTTGACCATGTGCTGCAAGAAGCAGGACTTCCCTGGATCAGTCCTGGGTTTCCCACGAATCAGCCTCATGGGATGGCACTAGAAATCCATCCGGAAGGCCCTTCGTAGCCTTCTCCTCCGTGACTTGGGCCCATTCCGCCTTTAAAGCTGCCAAGAGGTTCTCCAGCATTGCATCTTGTGGCAGAGAATTCCACCGTTTTGGTGAAAAAGTGTTTCCTGGGATCTGTCCGGGATGCCCCACAGGGCAGCTTTCCAGGATGGTCCCAGGTTTTGGGATGATGGTCTCTTTTCCCATACTGTGCATAAGGTTATCAACTGCTATCACGTCCCCTCTTACTCATCTGCTTCCAGAGCTAAATAGCCCCAGTTGGTGTAACTTTTCACACCAGGGAGCTGCTTCAGAACACTCCATCACTTTAATCGCCTTCCCCACCCTTCGGAGGTGCGGTGGCCAGAACTACTCTCCACAATATTCCAAGTACTGTTGCACCATAAATTTGTACAAAGGCGTGATGATATCAGCAATTATTTTCAATTGCTTTCTTAATGATCCCCAAGGTGCAGTTTATCTTTTTCACAGCAGCTGCAGCTGGCCGGCATTGTGACTGAGCTGCCCTCGCGATCCCCAGCGCCCTCCCTGGCCAGTCAGTTCAGGTGCCACCCACATAGATGGTCAGTTTGGACCTTTTGCCCTCGGGAGGATCTCCTTAAGTTGATTTGCGTTGGTTCCCATTTGACAGTTTGATGCCTCTTCCCCCAGTTTTGAGAGATCCTGGTGGAGCTCTTGGCTGCCCCTTTTTGCTTTAACTTGGCTAAGCCAGGGGCCCTCAGCAAACGCCTGGACCCGAACTTTGCAACCTGTGTGAACAAGCTGTGAGGCAGCCCAGGACCTCTTTGTGGGAGGACTCCGGTTTTACACCCTTCCATTGTGAATCTTGTCCATTTATTCCTGCTCTCTGCTTTGTGTTCATTAATTAATTTCCAATTCGTAAGAAGATGCCACTTTCCCACAACTGCTACATTTTGTTCAGGACTCTTTGGCCTTTTCCAAAGCCTCTCGGAAGTCCAAGTAAGCAATATGTGCGTGATTGCACCTATGCATGTCCTCGCCGGCACCAACGCAGAACTCTAAAAGGTTAGTGAGCCAGGACTGACCTTTGTGGAGCCCATGTCGATTCTTGTTCAGCAAGAAGATTTATCTACATTGGATGATTTTATTAGCATTTTCCACACCTGATACATGAAACGGATGGTAGGCTGAACAGCCAGTGTTTCCCTGGATCCCTTTTCAGAACTTGGATGTTGATCCGTCTGCAGTCCTTTGAGGTCAGATTAGGGACATGTTGGTAAACCGTGTTGGACGATCCGCAATTTGAGTGCTCTTGGCTAAGTACCGTCTCAGTCCAGGCTTGGTTTTCAGCATGGCCATAAGGTCTAGTGTTCCTCCTCTAGTCGCCAGGTTTTGCTTCAGCCCCCAAGTTTCCTTTCTGGAAAATTCAGCCCAAGCCTAGCCGTAGGTTTCTTCCGCATACCTTTTGCAGTGAAAACAGAGGAGAGGCTTCATTCAGCTTCTCAGCAGTCTCCCTGGTCATTTCCTCCCTAGCTGGTTTCCAGCTCACAATGTATTTGGAGAGAGCTCTTTGAAGCTCTTCACAATGCATTTTGTTTTTAACCACCCTGAATATTTTCAGTATCCCCAGCAAGCTTAGCAATCTCCCTGCTCATCCCCAATTCCTAGCCACCCGAAGTGCCATTTTTAATTGTTCTTGAAAGATATCATATTAATATATCAGGTATTAATGTATTAATGTAGTAATAATCAAATTAATAGCTCATGTATGAAAGAGCTAACAGGCGTTGGTTGAGATCATGGCTGGACCACGTTTCTTGCCCCCCTCCTGTGTGAACTCCATTCATTTCATCCCGCACGCGGCTTCCCACTCTTTTAATGCACCGTTGGTCCACCAAAGGACGCGTCCCCTTCCCCTAGTGGTCAGCAGTGGTACTACCAAGTAGTACCCAAGTTTTCTTAGGCTCCTTTGGGCGAAGGACTTTGTTAGAAGTCCAGGTAAGCAATGCTGCCAGAAGGAAGGCAGGAGGGCAGGGCGGGCAGGGTCCTTTCAGTCCTGGCACCATGGCTGTGTCCTTCCCTCCCAAGAGCGGGGCGCAGGGTCTGCCCTGCTCAGTCCCTGCTTGCTTTGGGGCGCGTGACTGAAGCTTGGCTTTCAAGCAATGTTCTGGGATGTTGACGCTGCGCGCTTTTTGTTCTGTTGCTTCTATTTTACGTATTTTTCCGCTCTTCTCCTTAGATTTTATGTTGTATACTGTGTTCGTACGTAAAGGCAGACAGAATGTGGCAAACTTTCGTGCAGCGATGCTGTGTGCAAAATTTCAAGCCACCACCCAGGCCGACTGGCAGGATGGCCAGCCGATGGTGTGCGCGCAGTGGGCCTCTGCCCTGCCAAACTTGCAAACCTGCTGTGGGCATTCACCCAGGAGAAAACTCCACGGAGCAAAGCGGAATTCACTTCGCAGCAAACAAGTCCAGGCCTGTGCCGTCAGGACACCATCCTGGGCAAGCCAAGGCAGAAGAAAAGGACCTGCAGCTCCCACAGCGCCCCAGCCAGCTCCTGCCTCGACTGGCACAAGGCACTGCCTTTGGTGTCTTCATTTCCCACCTGCCTTGTGGTGTGTGTCCCCCCCCCCCGCCAATAAACCACATTTGTAGGTGAGGAAGAGGCCCGTGAGGCGGTTTCCCTTGAGGACGAGGGAGGAGTGAGAGAATTGGGTGGAATGTAAAAAAAAAAAAGAATCACAATCAAGGACGTAACATCTTTGAAAGCTTTCCCTAAGGAGACGTTGAAGTGAGCAGAGATGACTGGAATTTGCTTTAGTGATTACTGTGGGTGAATAATTATGTTCAGTCCAGTTGGTGATTTGGGTTCATAGCAGGTTAATTGGTAATAATAGGATTCCTTCCAAACAGTGCAGGGAAATGAAATTTCTGTGGAAATAAGGGCTGTCCCCAAGATGTCCTTGCACTTGGAGTTACGCATACGTAACTGTCCCCAGCAGGACAAAGGGAGGGTTACCTGCCTTCCGGAGAGGCAGAGTAGCTTTGTGTTGCCCCATTCTAGGACGGGCTTCTCTGGAGCCTGGGATCCGTCGCTTTGAGGTGTGTCGGTTCCTCCCTTGCTGGCTCCTGACTGGGGATCGTGTGGGGCATTTTGTTATTCGCTGAGCAAGGCCGAGTAATTACAGGGAGCCCCACAAACATCCAGGGCTCTGCATTGCACCTGAGCAAATAAACACGGGCGGGAAAGTCAACCAAGGATGACGCATGGGAGGCAAAGAGGTGCAGATCAGCCTTCTCCAGCCTTGTGCCTTCAGACGTGTTTGGACCGCAGCCCCCAGAACTCCAGTCAGTGGCCCTGCTGGATGGGAATTCTGGGAGTTGCGGTCCAAATGACGCCGAAGGCCACCAGGGTGGGGCAGGCTGGTCTAGACTGGGTCAGTCTAAGGCCATGTTGGCCTTGACTAGGAGAACGGGAACGCTCCTTGAGCAGCTGGCGGTGGCTGGCCCGTTCTGGACAGTCTTGGATGAGACCAGTTATTTGGACCCGTTTCACCTGGGCTGCAGGGCGGGTTTTGGCACAGAAACGGGGGCCAAGCCAGCAGAGAGGCATGGGGCGGTGTGGCCCTGCTGATGCTCCTGGAGACCCCGGCGGCTTGCAGTGGCATCAAAATCGGTATCTCTCTGGGGTGCCGGTCCAAGCTGGGATGGGAGCTCCACCTTGCTGTTCTGCTGCTTCTGCATGGATAGCGGATTCCAGAAGTGGGTTCTGCGACACAGATTTTCTCGTGGGTCAGTTCTGTCCCCTGTGCTGTTGAACATCTACATTAAATCACAGGGTGGGGTCACTCAGCCTCTTGAGGTGTGTCGCCTTCAGTGCACTGATGACAGTTCCAGTTTATTTGTGTATTTATCTGGGTATTTTTATCCTGTCCAATTACATTGTGCGTCTCACTTAGCTAGTTAGTTGTGCAGGTGCCAAACCCGCTGCAACACTGGACTGGTGGAAGCTAAGCTGAAGCGCAGTTCAGGCTGCTGGGTGGCCCCCCGGAGTGCGCGGGTTGTGTGTGTGGTTCTGGCTGAGGCTGGGGTCCTTCTAAGTTCCAGATGGCCCTCCATGTTGATCCTAAATCTATGCCAAGCGTTCGATGTGTGGCAAGTTTTTAAAGGTGTTCACAACATGCCCTTCCTTGGCGGTCTTAGCAGGCGATACCTGGGTTAAATATTTGCTTTTCACCAAGCCCTGCATGTGAACCCAAGTCCAGCGTGGGCTGGAAAGTGCGCTTGGATTCCATTTTGGCCCTCTCTCTTGTTTTTCTGTCCTGCCATACCGTATTCACAAGCAGCCCACTACACCGTGAAATTCGGATTGTCAGAGTTCCGTCTCCCATCTCTCTTTGATTTTGTGGCTTGGTTCCCTGGAGATTTATGGCTTGAAAGGGCAAACTGCCGTATGTAGTCCTCTTAGCGAAAGGGGGCCCCTGCGCTGGGCAGACCTCACTTGGCGGCTGGGCAAGCCGCATCTCCCTTCAGCATCACTCCCTCTGCATTGGGCCCCCGCACTTGCAGAAGAAGGGGGCCCCCCTCTGGGCAGCAGCTGTCAGGCTCTCCAAGAAGCGCCTGGGACACACGCGATGCGTCCGCCCGCCTCCTCGCAGGGCCCCTTTAGGTGAACACGGACGTGCGTGGAGTGGAAGTGCGATGTCGAGCCTGTTGGCCCCCGCTGCAGATTCGACCAAAAGGTCAGCCCTGCTCCTTCCAATTTCTCAGGCTCAGCTGGGAGTTGATTAAAACTGCCAGCAATGGCATGTCAAGGGTTGTCCGGGACAACTCTATAAACACTTTTTGTTACTCACTTTGCTGGGTGATATAAATATATTTATCTTCCTCTGTCAAGTCGCTGACAGAACAGGTACCGAGCATCAGCAAGGCTCCGGTGCTGAGACCTCATTAGGGCCCCATCAGTCGGACAGACGTCATCCTCTCGTAGCCGAGCAGCTTATTTCATCTTTCCTCGTCTTAGAACCAAGCAGGTCGCTGCTGAATTGGCTGTGCGAGCTACTGTGTGTGTGTGAGAGAGAGATGTAAAACCCATTTCCTCAGAAATTTTGCAAATATTATTCAACGTCCCTCTATAATTGCTTGAATTCTTTCCTGGAGCAGGAAGCAAAACTTGGCTTTTATCCCACACGGGGCAAAATTCTGCTGCGATGGAGCCATCTCCGAGTGGGCGGCAGCATCCACGTGGTATTCCCCTAGATTGCTCCTATGCGATGTCTAGCTGGTCTTCTCCAGTGCAAAACCAGTAGGGGTTCCAGACAGAGGGAATGCCCCAGAAATATGTTCCCCTTTGTGCAGAGGTCACCCCAGCCAATGAAGTTAGAGTGCTGCTCCCAGGGATGAAGCTGAGATGTTCTGCCACGCTCTTTCGCAAATCTAATTGATGCTTGTCACCCTCTCCACAAGTCCGTAGAGAGGCAGCAAGCTTGGCAGTTGAGCCGTCACTCAGCCCTGTCCTCAATCCAGGCAAGGTTGGAGGAGGAAAAGGCGTTGTCCCCTCCTGGTCAACCTTCTAAAATACGCCAGGTGGCTCTCTGAGGAGTCCGAGCTGCCTGCCTTGTTAGAACTTCAGGGTCCCTCCCAGCTCCCTGCGTGACCTCTCGGAGGTCCCGGGAGGGCGCACGGAGCAACCTTAGAAGAGCAGCGAGCAGGGTGTTTTTGCTGCAGCTGTGGGTGGCGCTGGGAATTCCCTGCAGTTGGATTCCTCTTCTCAAGGCCATCGCTCTGTGGTCATAGTCTTGGGTGTCTCATGCAACTCCGGGCCCTGGGCTGCTCTTCCTTGGACCCTCCCGTCGCTCTCCGTAGCTCTTGCACCCCGTCAGCGTATGCAAATGTCACAAGATTATAGCAACACACGCTGCTAGTTTGATAAGTAAAGCCCTCTGAGAGGATGGAATTAGAAGATCCTCTGCAGTTCACAGCTGGTTTCTACGGCGTGAACAAAAGGAAGTAACGTGGATTTGGGTTGCTAGGTATTAGAAGGGAAGCGATTATTCTTGCCGGCAGCGTGTGGTTCTCTTTGCTATGAGAAAGAATGTTGCTGCTCTCACCTTGTGGGTTAAACGCAACACGAACGGATATTTTGGCCATCTCGCACATACGGAGGCGGCTTCATCGAGGGCTTGGCGCGGCAGCACGCTGGAAAGGCACTGATTCACTCCTGGGAAACCTTCTTGGAGTGATGTGCTCATTAGCATTATGTATGGATTTTTAGCAGAATTAAGATTTCTGCATTACTCCTACGGATGGCAACAGAAAGCAGAGTAGTCCCTAAACATTAATAATAATAGCGTTAATAAGGCAGTGCTGCTGTTTATACTCAGCACCTCTTAATACTCAGCACCTTGTTCTCATATAACCCCAGTTTTCCGTCAGCTCCACTGGCTCCCAATTCAAGTCCGGGCCCAATTCAAGGTGTTGGTTATGACCTATAAAGCCCTAAACGGTTTGGAACCTGGGTATCTAAAGGAACGCTTGCGTCCATATATGCCCTCCCGCCCCCTGAGATCAGCAACGGATGCCCTTCTCCGGGAACCCTCCGTGAAGGATATTAGGAGGGTGAGTACCTGGAGGAGGGCCTTCTCTGTGTTGGCGCCCCATCTATGGAATGCGCTCCCCAGAGAGGTCTGCCTGGCGCCGTCATTATTTGCTTTTCGGCGCCAGGTGAAGACCTTTTTATTTAAAACTTATTTTAATTGTTAATTTATTGGTTATTTATAGGATTTTAAATCCTTTAAGCTGAGATGCACTGGGTTTTAATATTTTTATTATATAACTTTGTTCTTGTTGTGAACCGCCCCGAGGCTTTGTTGCGATGGGGGCGGCATAAAAATGTTTTAAATAAATAAATAAATGGAACTGGATTCTGCAAAACCGTGTCCTGGATTTCCAGCAGAAGTCTCACTGCCTGAGACTTGTTCTGCCATCACAGGGACACCCCGAGCCATTCCCGTTCTGCACCTTTAGCTGAAGTTTTACACTTATTAGGTGTTGTTACGTATTTAAACAGCTGCAGCTTACAAAGGTCTCCTTGTCTCCATTTTATCCCCACAACAACCCTGTGAAGTAGGCCGGGCTGAGAGTCAGTGACTGGCCAGTGTCATCTAGTGAGCTTCGTGGCTGAGTGGGGACCAGGACCCGGGTCTCCAAGTCCACTCCAGCGCACAAACCAGTCTGCCACATTTGCTGAATTGGTTGTTGCTGTTGGTCACAAAGTCACTGTCCGACCCATCGCGACCCCACAGACAACCTTCCTCCAGGCCTTCCTGTCCTCCACCATCCCCTGGAGTCCACCTAAGCTCACCCCAACTGCTTCGGAGACTCCATCCAGCCACCGCATCCTCTGCCGCCCCCTTCTTCTTTTGCCATCCATTGTTCCCAGCATTGGGCTCTTCTCCAGGGAGTCCTTCCTTCTCATTAGGTGGCCAAAGGATTTGAGCTTCATCTTCAGGATCTGGCCTTCTAAGGAGCAGTCAGGGTTGATCCCCTCTAGGACTGACCGGTTTGATTGATCCTGGCCTCCTCCTTTGTGGCAGCCTGTCAAGTCCTTGTAGAGGGCTATATTGTTTTCTCCAGGCTGAACACGCCCGGCTATTTCATTCTCTCCTCACAGGGCTTTGTTTCCAGTCCCTGGAACATCTTTGTGGCCCTCCTCTGAACCCTTTGCAGCTGGTCTGCCTTTTTCTTAAACTGTGGTGCCCAGAACTGGACACAAGATGCCAGGCCTCTGATCGTATTAAAATTGGCTTTCTTGTTTGGCTACATTCAGCTTTCACTTTAGAATCAAGAATTCAAGTCTGGCATGGTCACTCTCCCCCAGAGTTCCCATAGCTGCCACTTTATCCACTAGGTCTTTCGTGTTAGAAACATAGAAACAAAGCGAGTCAGAAGGGGCCTCCCGGGCCATCTAGTCTGACCACCGGCAGACTCCCCTGTCCTCCACCATCCCCCGGAGTCCACTTAGGCTCACGCCGACTGCTTCAGTGACCCCGTCCAGCCACCTCATCCTCTGCCATCCCCTTCTTCTTTTGCCGTCCATTGTTCCCAGCATCAGGCTCTTCTCCAGGGAATCCTTCCTGCTCATTAGGTGGCCAAAGTATTGGAGTTTCATCTTCAGTGTCTGGCCTTCTAAATTAGCTGAATTGGAAATGAATTAAAAATGGGTAGGAGCAGCTTTCCTGGCTTAGGGAAGCTCTGACGGGCAAGCCGATCTTGCTTCTTCTCTCCATATCCCGTTAGCATTTAAGACTCAGGAGCTCTGTGGGAAAAACTCATCAGCCACCAGAAAGCTGCATGGGACTGTGTCTGTTTTGTGAAATTCCTACTGTGGAAGTTGCCTGTAATATGGACTCTTGCGGGTCAGCCTGCTTGCGACGATCCCTTTGGAGCCCCGTGTTAATAGGGCCGTGCTCAGGAGGCCTCCAGGTTGTCTTCCCCGCTTTCCATGGCGAGTGGGGGACGTCTCTTCTGGCCACGCTTGGCTTCCCCGGCTGCATGCGTTTCACGGTTTTACCAAATTCCCCGCTGGCTGCCCCCTTCATTAGCGCAACTGATGTGTACAAGTCTGAACATGCTGTTGTGCAGCAGAGAGGCAGCCTGTTGCGCGGAGAATAAATGTCAGGTGGAAGAGAGGCGAAGGGTGTTTCCTTCCAGGTGGGGTCTTTATGTCGTCAAGGATAGAGGGGAAGCTTTCGGGATGCTCTGCATGTTGCAGGTGATCGGAGCTAGGTGCTTGCGCTGGCTGGGCAGGGGCGGAGGGCTCCGTATGCAGCAGGTACCCCAAGGAATAAAGCCAGGCACCTACAGCAAGTTTACATTTGCACCTGAATGACGAGCTTTTAGAGCGGCGGAAAGCTTTGGCCATGGAGAGCAGTGTACATAATCCGTGGTGTTTTAGAACGCTGCTATCCCGCCCTTGCTTTGGAGCCAAGGCAGCCCACAGCAGCAGGCGTGATCAGAACCACCAGTGCATCTTGGCAGCGCAGAACAAAACCCGCCAGATCTGCTGTCCACCCCTGCCTCGAGCAGGAGTCCAGCAAGCGCCAGTCTCCGTGCAGAGTCATAGTTCCACCTTGAATTAATCCAAGGGAGCCAACAAGCAGAGAAGGATGCCGTGGGAGAAGGGTAGAAAATAACACACCCTCCAGCCCTTTGCTGATTCCTGCACGAAGTCCCCCGTGGTGCGTTTGTCCATGTGCTTTTACATGCTGGACTGAATAGCTGTCTTGTTCATCCCCACTCCTCTCCTGAGCTTCGCTTTGCTTGCTTTGCGATGTAGGAAGCCAGCCGTGATGCGTTTGGGAACCCATGTGTTGCTTCTAGGAAGAGCAATCCTAGACTCCCATCCTAAATTCCTAAATCCCAAGAGCCTGGGAGCAAGGGCGTTCCCGTCTGTGACCGACATGCAGGTGGCCTGCGTTAAACGCGCACGTGAAGTTCAGCCAGATGACAAGAAGACAGTGTGTGTGTGTGTGATGGCTGGGCTGTGATCTGCCGCTGTCGCAGCCATCGCGGGGACCTGGACTGTCTGTTTCGAGGAAACAGAAAAATCGGGCCCAGGAAACCTCTGGTTCTAGGATCACTGCTGCCACAGGCTTTGATATTTGCCACCTCCCTCCGCCCCACCCCAGTTTTTACTTCTCTCCTTTGTGAAATGGAAACGGAGATCTACTTCACAGTATCCAAGGGAGGCAGCAGCGGGGAGACAAGTTGTCGTCCCAGCTGAAACTGTGTCTGTGAATCAAGATAGTCCTGCTCCAGCTTCAGGGGGCTCAAATATTGAGAGGGAAATCTTAAAATCTTGGCGTTACACGGGAGGAATTTATTTATGTATTAACTTGCCGGTTTGCAAGTGTTGTGTATTGATTTTGACTTGCCAATACGTGGGTTGTACGCTAATTTTTCAGTTTAAGATGCAACAGTTGAGCTGTTTTTTCTGCAGCACAGGAGTGGTCGCAGAGGCCCCAGCGCCTCCTTTCGCGCTCCTCTCCTCCTCTTTGCAAAGCAAAGCCTTCGTTGGTAGCTCTCCCGTTCCTACGGCTGGAAGCCTAGCCTTGCTGTGTGGAGCAAGTCCCTTTGCAAGTAGCGGGACTGGAGAACGTCGGATGGACGCTGCCGGGCCAGGCCGAGGGCCCTCCTGCTCCACACACCCGGGGCGAGCTGGCGCCTGCAAGTTTGCATTTACGCCGCAGTGACGGCAGCTCAGGATGTTAGCGGGTCCTTTGCAGCTCCGGGGAAAAGGGGGTTTGCTCTTGCTTCGGTGAGCCCATTCACCTGGCGCATTTTTATCATTTGTTCTGCTCCAGAGTGTTTCTGTCCCGCCCCATGGGAGGTCCACTTGGGCCAGATGTGCGGGAGCCGCCCGGGCCCAGGGCGCCGTCCACGGGCCGGGATCCATCCCTGTTCTCCTCCATGCGTGTGCCCCCTTTTTAAGGCCCTCCAGACTGGTGGTCTTCCCCACCGCTTGTGGTGGGCAATCCCGCAGCTCGTGCCTCTTCCGCTCTGTGCGGGCTCTCCCCGCAGCTCGCGTCGGCCACGCCAAATGGCACCGCCGACCCCTTCCCCCCACCGGAGCTGTCCCAGGCGCTTCCTCAGAGAGCTGCCTCAGCCCCCCAGGCATCTCAGGTGCCCCTTTGGCCCCCCTTCCAGCTGCCCAGTGTCATTTCTCAGGTTGGGTGGCCGTCACCGGGCAGGCCTGGCGGCACACCGCAGGTGTGTGTAAGGAGAGATTGGTGGTTGTGGTTGTGGTTGTTGATTCCCAAATAGATACGACACGGGCTTTCTCCGCTTCACAGCAGACGAGCCCCAGATCAGCATCTTCAGGACGTTTCCGGGTCATGGCCTCACTGAGCAGCCACATTTTCGGTCCGGTACCCACTTTGTGAAGATCCCTTTGGAACGCCTCATGATCCCTTCTTTTTCTAACCGCCCTAAATCATTTGGGGCCATCGGGAAACAGCCGTTTCACTGCTCGCTCTGATCCCAGGCCGTTCGTCAGTGAGCTGAAAGCGTTGGTCCCCATTCATATCCCATGGCACTCTGAATTTCTGCATCTCTCACTTGGGAGGATTTGTGTTTTCTTCCTGCTGTTCTGTCACCTGATGCTGATTCATAAGAAGACCCCTCCTCTTATTCCAGGAATGATGAATTGGCTCAGCGGTCTTTGGTGAGGGTCTTTGTCAATAGCCATGTTGGCTTTTTCCATCAGGTCTTGCCCTTCTATATATTTACTGATTTTCCATTCAGTAATGTTTTCAGCCAATTTATCCAGAATAGACATTAGCAGGTCTAATTTCTGGGATCCTCCAGAACCCTTTCTAAACACTGGCTTTACATTGGTCATTCTCCAGTCCTCTGATCTTAGGGACATTTTCCATATGTTTGTCAGAAGGTTAGCAAGCTTATACTGGTGTTCTTGAAGAACTCTCAGAGATTTACCATCTGGGCCCAGTGACTGATTACACTTTATTTATGTTATATCTATCTATCTATCTATCTATCTATCTATCTATCTATCTGCGCACACCACTTAATCTCAGAGCAGTTCACAATATTAAACATACATAAAAACCACATCCCATAGTACAAATACTATATATAAGTCAGTCAGTCAGTCAGTCAGTCTGTCTGTCAGTCACTGCCCTCTTTGAGGATGAAACTCCCTGGCTGAAGGAACTGAACTGGCTACCAATTCACTAGTGCGCCGGATTTAGGGTTTCAGTCCTAGTGTACAAAATGTCAAACCATTTGGGATCGGGGCATCTGCGAGCCCCTCCGCCTCGCCGAGGCCATTGAGGACGTTCTCCTGGAGCTTCCGCTGAGACCCAAGGGGCGCCCCCCACGGGAGGTGCCTTCCATGTGACGGGGCCCTCTCTGTGCTGCTCCCTGCACTGGGGGGTAGGCAGGTAGGCGCCAGGTGGACGCCGACACTGGCCTGCCGTTGGTGCCTGCTGAAGACGATTTTATCTCGCGGACCAGTATGCTCAAAGTGCTATTCTGTTTGTAAATGTTTTTCATGAGCTGCTTTTATTCTTTTATTTGTTTTACCCACATGCTGTTCACCGTTCCAGAATCCGTTTGGATGGGGAGCAGTATAGAAATAAATAAAATCCCAAAACCTGGGATTGCAGGACTGGAGAACCAAGCTGCTTTTGACAAAGCGTCGCATGGCTGCTAGCTTGCGCTCCTGCGGACGCGGCGCCAGAGAAAAGCCCTGCAGTGGGAATGCCGGGGAGATGCCGGGCTCTTTCATGTCCAGAGAGGGATATGATTGCTCCCTCTGTGTATCAGGTTAAGGAGAAACCCTCTTGCTGTGTGATGGCAGCAGTCTGGCGCGCTGAATATCGTTGGACGCACGGCGCAGAGGGGTGGATACAACTCTTGCGCTTCCTGCTGCAACAAACTGCTTATGGCGTAAAAAATATTACCTTCCTGTTTTTGATGTTTCTTGGGCACTGCCTGGTAACGGATGCCAGAGATTTATCCTCTCATGCAAAAGAGAGAAATTCGGCCTGAGCAAATTAAACTTAATAACTCCATCTTTATGATGTTGAGTTGGAGGCGGCATTAATGTTAAGGTGGCGGTAAAACTGGAAATGAGCTACAGCCCAGCTGTTTACAGAAAATGAATCAGGAATTTGAGCCAATCAGGGTATGCGCGCGTGTGTCCTCTCCCCAGCAGGAGCATCCTTTTTCTTCTGGCTTCCCTCCACAGGGGCCAAACAAAGAAAGGGCACATATCACAGAAAACGAGGGCTGAGGAAGGTACCAGGTTGCCTTTGCTAATATCTATTCAGGCGCACAGATAGAACATTCTGAATCATCCTATAATTTAACATTAAGGGTATACATCCCAAGTCTTTCTGAGTGCCAGGATGCTGGACTGTGTCGCTCCCGTGTTTGCCTGCCCACCTGTCCCCGCCTGTGCGCACCAGGTGACGTGCGTGCCCGGCACGTCCCTTCTCCGGGTGCTGTGGGTGGGGCAGAGGCAAGGCCCTCTTGCTGTTCCTTCTGGTGGTTCTTCACCTTTCGCCTGGACTTGGACTGGGCACCCTCCAGGTGGAAGGCTGTTTGCATTTTTGTTTAAAAAGCACACGTGGCCATTGGATCACGTGGCCCTTGCGGGAAAACACTGGCTTGTTTGTGTGGCTGTTTAACGTGCCTTAGAATGGGTGCTCCTGAGCAGAACCGGCAGGCAACAAGGAGTCTTTTGCTTGCAAGAATATGCTGCCGTTTGAGCATTTGGTTAGTGATGCAGAAAATTGCTCTGACAGTGATGATACGGTGCTTTCTTTTATTAAGGCTTAAAACTGTTGCTTCCTTCAGACGCATCTCCTGTTCCAACCTGTGCTTGACTTAGCCTGGATGCATAATTGACTTGTTACACACTGGATGTGCTTGCGATGAGCAGGCGCATCGCACAAAGTTGGTGCAGAAGTATATTGTCACGTGAGCTTTTTGCCGTTGCTTCCATGGAATGGCATTCCCGGTTTTGCTTTCCTTGCCAGCTTTTGCTTTGCCTGATGGAGAACATTTCTGATGCCAGGGATTAACTGAGACTTGGCCAGAGTGCTAAGTGTTCCACCACGCTGTCCTTCAGGACCGTGGCAAATGTCTTTAATACTGAACTAAAAGCAACATGTTGCAGCGGCAACCCACCTTCCCGCCTCTTGCAAGGCACCTTACAAGGGCCACCTCCTGTCCATTTTATCTTTCCAGCAACAACCCTGCTGTATTTTAATTTTATATTTATATTTTAATTTATATTATAATTATTTAAACTTAATGATGTGAGCCGCCCCGAGGCTTCGGCGAATGGGGCGGCATAAAACTGTTTTAACAAATAAATAAATAAATAAAATAAAACCCTCTGAGGTAGGTCAGACTGTGCCTGACCCAGAGTCACCCAGTTGACTCCATGGCCGAGTGGGGACTAGAACGCGGATCGCCCAAACCCCAGTCCAGCCCTGCAACATCAAGGTCGCAAGTCAGCATTGCGAACACGACTGAGGGCTGCTCATATAATAGCCAAACCCCACACTTAGAAAGCTAGTGTGTCAGGGAGAAGACCAACATTTCCCCCTGTGCCGAGCATTGTTCTTGTTGCGGTGAAACATGTGGGCCTGTGCCAAGCACACAATTGCTTTCTGAAATGCAGCCCAGGTCCACGCAGGCAGGTTGCTCCTGTGTGACCTGTGAAACTGGCGCCCGCACAAGGCACAAGCTTCTGGGCCCACACAGCAGCCCTCTATACACGATGAGCGGCGAAACCCCGGGGCCCTGCCTGGCACAGCAGTCCTGCATGAACGGGGACCTGCGCCGGTGGAGCGCGATGTAGTTTCCCGGCGGGCCAGTCGGTGCCTCAGCCCAGAAGTGTGAGGCAGCATCAGTGGGGTTGACGGTCGGACGTGAATCCCCCAGCGTGCCATGGCTGCTTGTTCCAGCAACTTGCACTGGGGATTTAACGGGATGCGATCCTCCACTGGTGTGGCACCTCTTCACACGCAGCTTCCGGTTCCCTCGGCGCATGCAGGCTTCCTCCTGCCGCCATCTCTTTTGGGGGCCAGAGACGGGGCATCTTGCCGCTGGGTTTAAAGATCGCCACAGCTGTTGGCTTTCGGTGCAGAACTGTAGGGGCAAAAAGACTGTGGCTCAGTTGCAGCCAACATGGAAAGGGACGGGGTGGCTAAATTTCCAAATATATTGCGAAAAGGAAGAGACATTCTGAAAGCTGGGAAGGTGCCTAGAAGAATCCTCTTACGTGCAGAACACTTGGCTGATACATCCCTCACTTGCTAGAGATTAGATTTTTGATTCGATAGTTGCTGCTTCTATAATCCATCTGGTTTTGTTTACCTCTTCATGGATTAGGTGTCTTTCTCCCTAAAGAGGAAGAACATCTATCTTATTTCTGAGAGTGTTATTTGCACAAATTCTGCTACTGATGTTGTCTTTCTTAAAAAACGGTTACTGAAAGAATTCCAAAATTGCAAATTTATTTTTTTGAGAAGCTTGACTACCTCGTCCTCTGAAGACCTTTTTACCATGTGCGTTGTCATTAATTAACATTATATGTTGTTAATGATCATTCATCTTAGGCAGATCAAAGCTAAAGTCTGTTGTAGCAAAAACTGAGAAATAAGTGCATGGTTACTAATTATGATGTTGGGGTTTTTAAAATATAATTTGGAAACCTTAATTATTAGGGAAATGAACTGGACAGCACAGAGCTGCTGGGGTGCTTTGAACGTGAACAGTTGCTGGGGTTTTCTGGCGACTCTTAAATAAATCACTTTTGGGCTAATTGAAGATCCACTTTTGAAAGGTGGTGTTTTAGCGTACTTTAAAACCTGAAAAAGCAAGTTCTGTCGGGCACCACATGAAAGAGGCAGGAGATTTGGGATTATTATTTGTTCTCATTTGTTTCACTTCTGATTTTTTGAACGGCTCTGCAGAAAAAGATGTTTCAGGTTTGTAGGCGGGATACATTTGAACAGCAGAAATAGACAGTGCTGTTCCTTCCTTTTAATTAGCAGGCTGTTCTAATACACCTTTTCCCAAAGCTCTCCTGAACTGTGAAAGCTGAGATTCCAAAAGTGAACAATACTTTTTTCCACTTCTGAAAGCACAGGCTTTTGTGGGGAAAGGGGGATGGAGAAGGGGCAAAAAGTCCACAAACAAAACGGAGGGAAACGCAAAGTGTCGCCTGGGTGACCCTTGACAAGACCGTGAAGAACGATCCCGAACGCATCACGTGTGCGGCGGACGTTCTCATGGCTTCTCTCCCCACCTCCACCCAGCCGTAACTGCTTTCCTTGAGAGCAGAAATGCACCGTTTCCACCGTGTGGGTCCCTAATTAATGGTGAAGTTCTGTGACACGGAGTTTGCACTCTCTTCGTAGTAATGACAGAGGTAAGAACTTACTTAAATGCTAAGGCGTTTCTTTCCACTCGCTCGGCCGTTTTCCACCTGCCGCTGGCGCATCCTGCCTTGGATGCAGACTTGAACAATGTTTGGGTACCGGGACTCTTTTGCGGGAGGAAGGATCATACATGTAATCTGACTTGGGCTAATAATGTCTCCTTGATTATTCATTATCCATAATACGTTTAACATCTTCTCTTTCTGCCAGAAGTAGTGCTTAAAGCAGTTAATGGTGCAGTAAGATTAAAAGCAATTTTATTTAAAACACAGCATCAAAGCAAATAAATTAAAATCACAGCAACATAATAAACAAACAAAGCTTAACAACAGACAAGGGAGAGATGGGTTTGTATCAGATTTTAGTTGCAAATTTACCAAATTTTGAACTTTTCTGACTACTGGGGAAAACAAAACCTGGTTATCCTTTCAAATTTTGCACTTCTCTGAAGTTTGCAGTGGCCTTCGCTATAACAAATGAATTAAAATGTATGAAGAGGCACGCACATAAAATGTTTATGAATTTTCATGGGAACTTGGTATAAAACTGGTAAAGTTGGGGATGTCTTGTATCATAGATACGATAGAACTATAATAAATTAAATGAAGATACCCCTACATTGTGATCCTGGGACTTTGGGTGGAGCGCAACCCCATCAGCGTATGGGGTTGAACCTCTGTTCCCCCGTCTGTCTTTTGATGAGCCAAAAGCACCTCAGCCCGGTCCGGATTAAACCACAACTGGTGTGCCTTCATCCCACCAGTCACTAAGACTAGTGTCTACCCTGCCATTTCTGTGCCCAGAAAAAGCGACTAGCAGCCAGTGTCAGTTTACGCACACCTAGCAAATGTTGATGCATGTGCTTAGTTTACATATTCAGATTCTGCTAATTATGGGAAGGGTAAGGACTGGTGTAAGACACGATTCCAGCAGGCATTGCAACACGCTTTCAACATGTTTTTGCATCCTTACCCTACCTTGGAAAATGAGGGAATAAACAGGCAAAGAAAGCTACATTCTCTGCTTTGTCCTCACTTGGGGTGGAATTGCAAAACCTGCTGTTTTGCAGATGGAAGAGTTTGAGGGCTTTACGCCATAGCAGTCCAGTTTAATCTCTCCACTGCTCTGGGAATTGTTGTAAACAGGGAACATCAACATTTATGTTAGGAAAAGATCCCCTGAAAAGATAAACATGGTTTTTTCTCTGTAGTAAGTCAGCAAAGGGATTTAGTTTATTTTCATTCAAAATGTTGATATTGTGGAGGCTCTGAGGCAGCCGGCAAACACCAAAATATGAAATCTCAGTTTAAGGTTGCAAAAAGCAAGCAAAAAGCCAGCTGTGCAGCCAACTAAGACACTGCTGTTTAACAGGCACAGCACCTGGGCATGTTTAAAGTTGAAAAGTGGGAGCCTCAGGGTTTTTTTCCCTGAACATCAACAAAAAAGGACCCCAGTGGAGAGACACAGGTCAGGGTCTCCAGTGGTGGAGTGCCACAGCTGGGAAGGCCCTGCTCTCCGCTGCCAGTTGCCTCCTTTCTGAAGGTGGGGGGCCCTAACAGGGCCTCTGGAGGAGCTCCCAAGGGTGAGGCTCCAATGGGGCCGGTGAGCTTTCATGCGCCCCAGTGCCAAGCTGTTTTAGGACTTGACATTTAAAACGAACACTTCAAATTGTGCTGAGAATAAAGAGGAAGCCAGCGCAGGGCTAAGTATGCTGAGATACGTTCCTTATTGCTGTTCCAGCTGCACCTCCCTCAGGTGTGGCTTTTGGATACATATCTTGTTGCTTGAAAGGGTTTTTGCTGAGGTCCATCTTTCTTTGCTTTCTCATCTGTTCTCCGTGTACCTGTCCTTGGGCATTTTTGGCAAATCCAGGAACTCCTGGAAAATGTTTCTCAACTTGGAGGAAATAGGCGGGGCGACGCTCAGAGGCCGAGTGCCGTTTTGGGCTGCGAAGGCGCTCAGAACGTCCGCTTCCAGGCAGCACGGCCCGCGGTCAGGGAAGCTATGAGTTGCAATCCAGAGCAATCCAGAGCAGGCGAGGACGTTGCCTTTAAAATGAAAACAAATAGCATGCATTTAAAATTTATTTACACTTTAATTATTTAGCAAGCTAGTTCTTGAAAGTGGCACGGTAGCTCCAATTCTCTCTCCTTAATCAAAGCAGCTGCCAGTTTCCCTCTGCTCTGCTAGCCCCCACCTTCCATGTGGACGCTCTGATCACCTTTCGGTGTCCATGCAAGGATGTCGGAAATCTTGCCTTGTCTCGCAGCTTGAGTCAGACTCCCAGCCGACTCCCCGGCGTTCTGCTTCTGAGAGCAGCCAGAGTCCAGCAGCCGAGGGCGGTGGCCGGCCCCCCATGAGCAGCCCGACCGACCACTGCCATTCGGGGGCACGTGGCCTCTCAACACAGCACTTCCGCTTCACCGGTTCTAGCTGAAAGCTCACGGATTCCTAGGTCTGGTCTGCATTCCCGGAGAATGAGGCTGTTTGGGATACAGCAGGAAACAGGCTCTGTGTTATGGTCTGAGAATATGTTCTAAGGTCTGGACGAGAGCTGTGCTGATGTGTCCGTGGAGTGCACTGCTTTGTAAAAAGTCATGGCCCAAAACACAAACACTTTCCACACCTCCCGCTTCCCGAACAAAAAATGCAAGCCAGCATCTCTCATGGTTCGTTTTCGTTCCCCTCCTTAGGGCCATTATTGATGGGGAAAGCCAGCTGAACAGGGAGGCCAAAAGTGCCCCCGGCAGCTTGCTCTGTTCTTTTTTTTAAAACTAATGTTTCTTTGTCTTGAAGTGTGTTTTGGTCTTTAGTGTGTTTTATGGGGGGAAGCTAATAGCAAAGCGCTGGCGTGGTGCCTGACCCTGGCTGCCTTTTCGGTCGGCAGCGGGAAGGCGGCGGAAAAACGGTGAGACCGTAGAAAAAGGGAGCCATTTCTCCTGATCATCTCGAGTAACCTAGAGGGAGGCAGGAAGGAGAGGAGAATTGTCCCTCAGCTCCTTTTGCCGTGGTGGCAATATTGTGCAGCTCTTTCCCCCGGAGTTTACTCAGAAGTAGGCTCCTCTACACTCAGTGGGGCTTACTCCCAGGTAAACGTGTAGAACCCTTTTGTGATCTTCATGAAGCTGAACAGCTGATTTCCTGCCTGACAATATTATTATGAAGCGGTGAGTCCTTTGTTATGGCCGTTGTTGCTTTTTGCCATAATGCCTCATCAGTAAGACTTTAAAAATGGGGGGGGGGGATCTACCTTGCAGCATAGACAGAAGGCCCAGGCAGAGAAGCCATGATGCCTTCTTCCGCATTTCTAGGAAATCCACCCAACAAATAGTTACATTTCTATACTGCCCCCATAGCAAGCCCACAGAACAAAGCTAAATCCGTAAAATAGAAGAATTCTTTTTTCAGTACATGAAAATGCAGTGCAAGTGAAGCCAAGGAGGAGCTTCCCCTTTCCCTGCCTCAAAATATACTTTAGCAGAGAAATCGGCATGCATTAAAAATGTAAAATATGTGGAAAGACAGTCCCAAGTCAGTTCGAAAGTGTATGGCGTGGCTAAAGGATCGGATGCTGCTTGCACTTGTGGCCGTGAGCCATGCACGGAAAGAACCAACCTGCGCTGTTGACCAAAGGCTGCTCAGGGTCAGGCTTCTCACCGAGCCTTTTCACGTATTAAGGCGCCAGCAATCAGGTGAAACGTCGGCTGTGCATTTTGCCCCACGAGGCAGAGGACGTCTTGCCAACAGAGAACCAGCTTCTCGGGGAGCAGGCTTGGGCTGAGCTTGGCAGATACCTTCTATTTGCAGAGAGTGCTGAAATGCAAGCCCCCTCCAGCCCTCCCCTCACTTGCTGTAGGAGCTGGGCAGTCTAGGAAAAACTAAATCAAGCGGTAGAAACCTGACTTAGGCCTCAAGCTTTTAAGGGCTGGTGTATTAGAAGGTCTTTTGCTATTCATCACTGCTAGCAATCCCCCTATAAACCAGTTTATTTGGGCAAAAATGCTGCTTCTGTCCCAGCAGGGGGAATAATCATTCGTATTTGCAAGCGCTGGTCCCTCTTTCTTCGTAGCACAGATGGTGTCCCAGGGTGCCTGGCAGATGCTGGAAGTTGTCACTCAGAGCCTGCCCACAGCTCCCGTGCCCCTCTGTGGAGGGCCGTGATTAAATCCAAACACACCCACAGGGGATCGGAAGTTACCTGGAACGACTTCTGTGCCGTTCAGCTGTTTGCTTTTGAAAGGTATCTGCAGGGAGTTTGTAAATGTTACACTTTTATTCCAGATTCTTACTAGGCAGGGCATTGCCAGGGGGAGCTTAGGGAAAGAGGGCAGTGTCGCCTTGGGGTTAGAAACCGTAAATGGCAAGGCCAGAAGGAGCACCGAGGTCATAAATCCAGAGATGATAAAACCGGTAGGGTGGCAACCTGTCTGGTTTTAAATCGGGCCAGGCTGATTTCCCTCCAGCTGATCTGCTGCTTAACTGTTCCACTTTATTTTTCAAGGGAAGTGTTATGAAATAGGGACACATTAAAATAATCGGCATTCTGTGGAGTATGGGAAGCATCTCCTCCTAATAAGGCAGGATCGTGGGAGGAATTTGCCCCAGAGCCCCCGGGCCAAGCAGCGGGCAGAGGCGCTCCAAGGCTGGCCGCACAGCGAGCGCAGCAAATGCCTTCGTGGTACGGAAGGGGAGGCGTTCAATCTCATGTCGCCCTTCTAGCCCCCTTGCATAACTCTGAGCGTTCTGCTGTCGTCGGAATCGAAGGAATCCCTCCGACGGAGTGAAACGGCAGACAAACAGAAGCACCTTGGACACGCGGTCCAAGCCATTGTGTGATCTGCGCTCTCCTTGAATCTAGCGCAGGTCTTCCTGCTGCAGTCTGAGCCTTCACAGTTTGGTGGCAGGTTCTGGGATGATGGCCCGAGTCTTGTGCCGCACGCCTCCCCCCGCTTTTCTTCTTCCACTCTGGCAGCGGCAGCAGCAACAGCCAATTCTTGGGTGTTTTCTGAGCTCCAAGAACCCACGCCTAGCCTAGCCATACTTTCCCAATTTTTCTTTCATTCTGTGGCTGCTGCTGCTGTGCTTATTTTCATTTCTATATCACTCAATAGCCAAAGCTGTCTGGGTGTTTTACAGCTGTTCATAAAAACAGTACAAGAATATGCCATAAAATCTTGTCAGAAAAATAAAGATTTAAAACAGAAAAACTAAGAGCGGCTAAAAAACAGTCCTTGAAGGATATCCCGCTAAAAACATCTCAGCCTGAAGGACCATCTTGACCTGGTGGCAAAAAGAGGCCAAGGCTGGGGGGCCTTGGTCGAAGGCGTGTGCGGGGCCGCTACCGAGAAGGCCGCCCTTCTTCTCATCCTCTGAGCCTGGAGCCTGAAGGAAGGTCCTGAATTCAGAGTGTGGTGTGCAGGGGGATTGTGGTTTGGAGTGGTGCTTTGTCAGGCCTTGTGGGCGCCGGCCATCGAGGCTTTGCAAATTAAAGCCAGCCTTGCTTCGGGCTCGGAAGCAAACGGGGCGGCAGTGCATCTGATCTGGCCACTGACTCCTGCATGAGCTGCAGCTTCTTTAAGGAAAGCTCCACTTGGTGTGGGTTTAACTAATTTAGAGGTACGGACACCAGGGTGTCCCTGTCCCGGCTGGGACACCAACTGAGGCTGGTGAAAAGGCGCTCGGAGCCACAGAGGCCTCCTGACCCTTCAGTGGCAGGGACAGTTCAAGGAGAGCCCCTCCGCTGGGAGTGGCTCCTGCAGGGGGAGCGCAGCCCCTCCAGAACAGCTTGCGCACCTTCCGAGCCCTCAGAGGACCCATCCGTCCAGGGAGAGCACCTCAGCCTTGTCTGGCCGAGCTTCAGTCTGTTGGCTTATCCGCCGTCCCTCTTGCTCGAGGGAGGACCACGGGGCGGATGCTTGGGCACGCTCTTGATGTACGCCAGGCAGACGTGTCAAAATCGCCGGACTCTCCTTGGTGGGGTGGGGCGCTCACAGTCCCCCGAGGGTGCAGGTCGTTGCTTGACAATGATCTCCAGTCCATCTGCTCCGTCCGAATCTTTGTTGGACCAGAAACCTTCAAGGACAAGATGGCCAGAATGACGCAGAATGGAAAGACAAGCATGACTCTGCTCCACCTGCTAGTCCTTACTGCCTTGTAGCCTTCCGCTCCAGGCCGCCAGGTGCAAGCGCGCTCTTGCTCCACACACTCCATGTGGGATATGCACTGGCCTTCCGTGGTGGCAAAACCCATGAGCTCCTAATGTCCTGCTGCTCGGGTGAGCAAGGCGACGTCAGGCGCTGCTCCAGAGGCATTTGTGGACAGGCTGTTTCCCTTCCCTACACACGGGGCCAGCAAGCCTTGAAGGCCCGCCGGCCTGTCAGGTTTCGCAGCACGTCTCCCTCGAAGCCCTCCATTAAGCACATGGTGCTCTCAGCCCCGGGTGGCGGCACTTGGGCTTCCTTCTGGATTGGCCGCGCAAGCAACCGTATTCGTTCGCATTTCCGTTCAGCCAGGGCCAGGCCGGGGGACCTTCTGGGGAGCCAGGTCCTTTGGTGGCTTGTGAAGCAGTCCTGTGTGCCATCCCAAATCGGCTGCCACAGGAGACGTGGCCAAAAACCAAAAATCTCCCCAAAAGATGGAGTGCAAGGAAGGGGAGAGGTGTCTGGTCTTGCGCACGGAAGAATGCTTTTGAACCCTCGGTTCTCAGCACCCGCAGAGCGCTGTTTCACGGCGGGTGTGTTAGCTGTTTAACTCTGCGTAAGAAGTCGGGGGATGGAGTGCCCCGGCGGGAGCAGAGGAAGGTACCTGGGGGCAGGTGGTACCCACAGGTGCCATGTTGGCTGCTGCAGCCTAAGGCGGCCTGCCCTGCATTGCAGGTAGGCGGGCATCCTCAGCCCCAGGGTGCCCGCAGGCAAATCATGGAGGAGGAGGAGGGGAACAGACCCTGCAGCTCCCTTGCATGTCCTTGGTGGGCCACACAGCCATCTTCCTCTCCTCTCTGGTGGTCTCTGTTTTCTCCCCGAGGGGGAAGGCAGGAGCTCTGTCTCTTGGGCAGGTGTGCTGGGCATTCGTGCTGTTGCTGCCCTAGGCACTGGAAGTGCCCGAATGCCCGGGCCTGGAATGCTGTAGATGGGACAGTGCAGGATTTATTGAATTTCTGTCATGCATAAAAAAGGTGTTCTTCACCCTGTCGTCATAAAAATTCAGCTCCTCTGTGTGTCCTTGTTAGGCTGGAAGCAAGACTTTGGTAGGATGGAGCTCTGGCCATACCTGTATTTTGCAGTCACCTGCCCTCCTCTTAGACTTTAGCCCATTTTGTTTGTCCATGAATCAAAGAAAACAGAGGCTCATCGTGCAGGTTTCCTCCTTGCAGTATTACTTGGTTTATTATCCTGGCCTTGCTCTTCCTGCATGCATCTCCGGGAGGTACAAACAAATTGACCTCATGGAGGCAGAAATGTGGAGCTTCAAGTCATCTCCCCCTCCCTTCCCTTCCCTTTCTCGACCGCACTGGCTGTTTAGTTCACCATTTCGGGCCCAAACCTTTGGCTTGTGCCATGATGTTGCATCAAGTCTGAGTCCTGTACGGCTGTGTCTTCCCCAAACTAGGAGCCCGGGATTGCTTCACAGACCCGAGTATTTGAAAAGGCAGATCCAGGCAGAGGTGACGAGAAGGCCATGTCCTGGATGTTGAAGCTGGAATGAGGAAAACCGCTGGGAGAGTTTTATGAGTGGGATTCCAGGTGTGACCCTTCAGTCACAGGTGCCGCTTCTTGGACTGCCTTCGGTGGCTTTGGTCTTAGCAGGCGCAGGGATGCCTCTCCCCGGGGACTTGGGCAGTCTCTTGTATTTTGTCATGTTTGATATATTAATTAAATGAAGCTTGCCTTCTAGTCTTTCTGATGGATCGTCGTCACCCTGCCCTGTTACTGTAAGTTGGGTGATTTTCACTTACACATTCCTGGAAAGAAACCCCACCTTTTGAAATAAATAATGGGTAATAAGTGAGCCAGGGCATAGCAAAGGTGCGAAGCAGTGCGGCATATTGGTTTTCCGTGTTGTTGCATCTCTGGAACAGCTTATAAAATTTCGGCACAGCTCTTGGAAACGGGAGGCTCTCCTAAAGAGCCAGTGTTGTGACCTGGATTTGGATTAGCGGAAGGATATAGCCTTTTTACACCTCATTACAGACGTCAGCTAGGAATGAAACGGGTGCTCCCAAAAGCCAAAACTTTCCGTGTGATCTACAGGTGCAAACTGGAGAACGTTTTCATCTGTGGGATACCTGAAGCAGCCGTAAGATTGAGTGTGTGCAGTGTGTGTTTCTTGCCATTAATTAATGGTAGCATCTCCCACAACCTCAGGATTAGGGCCAGCTTCCAGTCCTGGCAATCCACCAGCTGTTAACATAAGAGTAGTTCTGTCCTGCTTTGGAAGTGGTTGTTTCAGCAGTTCCTTGGGCTCATTTCCCATGTTCGTTCGTTTGTTATATTTATATCTCCCTTTTTTCCTTTCAACGAACTCAAGGCACCTTGCATAATTCTCCTCCGCTTAGTTTTATCCCCACAACAACCACCCTGTGAGGCAGGTTGGGCTGAGCATCTGTGCCTGTCCCAGAGTCCCCCACTGAGCGGGGACTAGAGCCCGGACCTCCTGACTCCTAGCCCTGCCATCCTAACCACTGTGCCACACTGCCTCTCCATGGCAGCCATTCCAGGGTTGGATGCCATCCTAGAGAGCGATGCCAGAGTGATTTTGGTGGAATTGGTGTGTGTGCTCCCAGCCCTGGGAAACTCGGGCCCATCTTTGGAGACTTCAATGAGAAATGACGTCAATTTCAGTCGTCCTTTTAAAAATCATGATTACTTGCTGCTGCTTTTGTGAATTGCAGTTGTAATCCTCAGCTTTAAGAACATGTATTGTGTTTTTGATCAGGTGATTCCTTCATTTTGATGTTGTATGTTATGACTTCGTGGGCCCTGCCTTGAAGGAGCCATTGGCTTTTAATGCTGGTGCACGGACTGAGGGATTAATGCATCATAGATGTTAAGTGAGCAGGGTTCATAGAGAGTTGCACCATGGATGCTGGCTGATGGAGGTGGACCTCTGAGGCCCAGGATGAGGGATGAGGAATTTTGGGGGGTACGGGATTGGTGAACTACGCTGTGGTTGGCTTGCACATCCTTTTCCCACGAGGAAGCTCATTTGCACTGTGTCGTGCCTTGCTTGACTTTCTTTCTTGAAACCTGGATTTGGTTTCAGTCTATTCCTGTCTCCATGGTCAACTCCAGTGTCTCTGCCCTGTTCTCTAGTAATTTCTTTGAAATTGGGAAGGGAAGGTGATGTCTCCAGACTTGGTCTGAAGGAATTTAAAATTCCCAGGGCATTTCATGGAAATGTATGGGAATTTAGTGTTTAATGTCCAGAAATTTTGATCTGATTTAAATTAGAATCTTGGGAGTTTTCTTGAAGAGTAGAATTAATGAATTTGCATTGGAAGGCAGAGCAGAAAGTATTAATGTGTACTTCTTAATGCAACATCACTTCGTGCACCCCGCAGGCTTGCTTTTTCCCCTGTGTCCTTTTGCATTTTGGAATAAGTAGAAGTATACTTCTCTTTCCACTAAATCACGCTGGAGTCCTCGCACTGGGACCTGATTCAGCATCTGAAGTCGACTTTTAATTTGTCTTGCCCCTCTTCTCTGGCTATTTCTCCTAATTTTTGTTTTTAAAGTGCAGCCTTTTAATGATTTATCATGTGTATTCCCTGTTCTTTTAGGAGGCTTAGTCCCTGTAAGACTACACTAACCTCCTCCAAGCTGGTGCCTTTCAGAGGTGCTGGACTTGAGTACCCATAATCCCCAGCCAGGATGGCTCTTTTTGATTTGCTCGGAGGCAGTAAGAAATCCCGAGAGTTCTTGCCCTCCTTGGAAGGCCCTCTTTCCCTCCGCCTGATTCAAGAGGCCCGCCCTGCTTGCATCCCACCCATGACTCGGTGTGGGAGAGCACCTTGGGATGAAGCGTGGCCGTTTTTGGGCAGAAGAGGAACAAAGGGAGTGGATGGTGCCTCCCATACCTGAGGAAATAAAGGTCTGTCTGGGGAACGAAGCAGGAATTGACTATGGCAGAGGTGCAGCTTGCATGTTACATTCAGATCAGTTAGCGTTTCTGTTTTAATGAACGGCATGTCGGACCCCCCCGCCCCCTGCAGAATCCTCTGAGAATGTGCAGAATCCTGAATTCCTTATCAGGACACAAATGTGCCCTGCCTCATTGCTCAAGTCTTCTGCTTTCTTTGTTGAGTTTTGTTGGCAATTGTCTCTTTGCAGCCTGCGCGGAGCATCGGAAAAGCCTGGACCGAGACTGTCCCTTTGCCAAGGAAGTCACCGCAGTGGGCAAATCCTTGGCTGCACGGCGTTGCAGCCCCACTGAGGTGAGATTCATTAAACTTGCAAATTCAGTTTTTTCTTCAGGGACTTTCTTTTTCAGTAAGGAGAAATACCTGGTTTTGTTTGCGTTGCCCAGGCGTGTAGAGGTGTCCTGCTTGCAAGATGGCCAGGTAAGGGACAGCCCTTCTGGTCCTTCTGCTGGCGTTGAGGGGCAGGCGCGCCATGTGTCCCGGCCAATCAGTCCTTCTGCAGACGCCAGTGGCCCAGGGGAGCCTCCGAGCTTCAGCTCAGCAGGCAGCGCTTGGGTCAAGGGCCGTGCTCAGGCCCTGGGCCAGGGTCGTTGGGAGGATAAAGTGGGACCGTGCCAGCTGCCCGGGGCTCCTCACAAGAGGAAAAAAGCAGAACGCAGATGCAACCTAATCGTCGTCATCAGGCAAGGGTGGACAGAGAGCAGATCCCCCGATGTGCTGGCCTTCATCTCCCAGCATTCCCTTGTTGGCAGGGGCCTCTGGGAGATGGGAGCCAAAGCAGCACCCTTGCTCATGTCGGGCGAGCGGTGCCGTCACCGGAGGCGCCCTTTGTGTTCCGTGCACAAAATCACCGCGTGCAGACCAAGAGCCCTGCTCTTGAGGGCGCTGAAGGGAGGCCTCTTCCGCGCAGGCGCTGGTGCGAGGGGGTGAGGGTTAGCTCCTTCCCAAAGGTTCTCCCGAGTCTCATGTCCCTTTGGAGGACTCGGCGACCTCATTGGTGGGCATCCCATCCTTGCCTTTAGGCTAAAGGCTTGCAGGCTGGGGTCGGGGTTTGGCGCCACGCTCTCCGCAGCGCCGGGCAGGCCCACGCCCGTGAGATCGGAGCAGCCCACCGCCGAAGCTGTCGCCCACCCGCCTGCTTGTCTAACGCCTGTCGTTTCTTCATTAAGAACCAGCCATGATGTTCTGCCTTCTCCTGTGGTGGGATCTCAAAGTTCTGGCGTTCTCACTCCTTCTGAAAGCAACTGTCTCCTTAAACCCAGATGATCCAAATGTCTGCAGCCACTGGGAAAGGTAACTCATCATATCCACCCCTCCTTATTTTATTTAAAATGCGTGTGTGCAACTTTTCTATTAAAAAAATCTAGAGTACTTCTCAATAAAATCCTGTATCAGAATGCTAAAAACTGCAGGCAAACAGATTGACAGCATCCCTGGGCGGCGCATTTCACGGGCTCGCCTTCGACAGCTTGGCGGCCTGGAGGAAGGATTATGTTAACCACCTTTGGATGGTTAGCACTCGGAACTAAAAATTATAAAAACTGTCTGTAGGTGTCCCAAAAAAGAAACAGAATAAAAAAATCAACCAAACTCAGAATTGAATAAATGAAAATAAAACCAACCAACAGCAAAACATTAGAATGGTAGGGCTACACCTGCTGAAGACCTTAAAGTAATCTTAGGGGCAGGTGAGCCTGCTTGGGGAAGATTTGCAACAAGCTGGGAGCCACCACCAAAAATACCCTGCCTGTGACAGTCACCCTCTGTTTCATCTCTGCCAGGGCAATCTGAGAACAGCATCTGAGGACACTTGTAGGATCCAGAGCAGTCAGTATGGAAGGAGGCAGTTGGTTGGATGCCCTCGCACTAAGCCTTTTCAGATCCAGTCATGGGGCTTTCTGGGAGGTGTGGAATCGTTTTCCTGTCTCGGCACTCTTGTGCCCTCCAGCTTAAACCCAGCCGGCCTTTCCCACTGAAGTAGCTGCTCATGCAAACGGGCACGGTTCTCCTTTGCCTTCCTCCATTCTTGGCTGAGCTCCAGATGAGCGGGCAAAAGATCCGGACGTGATTTTGTTCCCAGGAAGCCTCCGTTTTTCTGTGAAATGTTCTGAGCAAGGCACAATGCTTGTTGTGTTCAAGAACGGGCTCTCGGAAATGCCTCAGCTTATGCTGCAACGAGCACGAATCTTCTTAAGCAACATGAAGAGCCCTTAGTGGCATTCTGGAGTCCATTATGCTTAGATTTATTAGGGTTTTTCTAAGGGATGCTGAGTGTACCACACACAGGCTGCTCGGGTAAACGTGGGTGGAAATGGAGCCTGTGATTTGGGACTGTTTGCCATTCCACATCAAAGCAAAGTACATTTCAAGCCCAGGAATACAATATTGATTTTGTGTGAAGGAAGTCAGCAACCCGGAGACCCAATCAAGGAGAAACAAAAATTAAATACCAGAATTGATTGGCTTCCCGGCCAAGATGACTGTGATACTTAGATGGTAATAAATCAAGCCAAAAAGATTGAGTTGGGGTGAGGTCAAGAGGAGCAAACAGGATTGTAAAATAATAATCAGGAAGACTGGTTTTTATGTTAATAAAGAGTTGTCTAAATATGCTGTGCTGTTTGGCATCTTTGCCCATAGAAGATTTCATTGCACGGAGTGGGGGGGTGGGGGTGGGGAGTTAATTTCTTCCAGGAAGCCTCATTCTGGTCCTCAAGTGAAGCACCTTGAGATGGCTTCTCAGTTTAGGGTGCAATCCGGCGTGTGCATTGGCATAAAGAGGGTAGTCAGTGACCAGAGGAGCTTCATGTGGTAGCGGCCAGCTCCAGAGTTGGCATCCTTGCTAAGACTCTATGCTGTAGCTCCCTTAATTTTGGATCACGCTATTTCAGGGCCCTAGACCTGGCCAATTCTCTGGACCCTGTGGGTGTCCATCCCGTGAAAAAAGAGGCGTTCCGCTTTGATTGCAGAACAGGAACACGCAGGCCAGTTAATTGTCTCAAGTCCTGCAGTGCCTTGACCCGACAAAATGTTATTCCTTTCTACAACAAGGGTTCACATCCGTGATTTTAGGCATCCCTTCAGCAGGTCTCTCGGCGAGCGCGGAAGCTGCCTCATGCTGGGTCAGTTCCTGGCAGTGGATTTTCCATCCCTTCCTGGAGAAGCTGCTGGGGATTGAACTGGAGCCCTTCTGTGCGCAAGGCAGCAGCTCTACCTGCGATCCATTGTTCTTTCTCAGAATTTTGGGATGCGGAGGGTGGACGCTGTGAGAGTTGCTTGTTATCTCAACTAGCTCGTGAGCAAAGCGAGGATCAAACGGGGGCATCTCATCCAACTCTACCCTTGGAGAGTATTCTGGACTAGACCATCACCTGTTCTTATAGATGGAGAAATTACTGTCTGGTTATTATTCAATGTACATTAGATGATGACCCAGTTTACCCATTTCTTTCTCTCCTTGCACCACACCCTCTTGCTCATGTCGCCACCTGGCAGTTAACAGAATGCTAAAGGGGTTTTTTTAAGGAAACAACAAAAAAGCACCCGCTGCTTATAGCACAATTTATGATTCTCAATTACTGGTTAATTGCAGCTACAAATTATCGCAGATTAAAATAGTTTCTGTTTAGAAATGAACAACAGTGAAAAATCAAACCCCAGAGACCCGCTTTTAATAATAATAAAAAAGCCTCTTATTTGGTTGGGATGCCCATTATTTAGGCCTGCTCGCTCCTTCATCATACAAATGAAGTGCTGGAACCCTACCATGCTGGGAAGGCTTGGCAGTAGCATGTTAATATGTACTTTTAATTAGCTTTCCTGTACACAAGTAAAAACTGAACAGTCCCAGGAGAAAGATGATCTGATAGGGCTTTAAGGGCATAGAAATGTCTTCAGTGTTTTCTTTTTATTGACGGCAGCGATGTTTTGCTTTTCCGCATTTCTCTTTAAGAGAAGATCCTTTCCCTGTCGCCTCTGAAGTCTGCTGTCTGAAGCGACCTGCCTGTTCTTTGCCGCTCTGCCTTCTGGACGCATTGCTGGCTCGGTGGGAATCAGCCCTAAGCCCCAAACAAGCCCCCTTCCCCATCACAGCTTCCGCCCATCAACCCCCGAGCTGACTGGGTTCATTGGGCATGGTCGGATTTCCGTGGCCAGGGCTGCAAGATCAGGGCACACCGCCTTCTGTTTGGGGGAGCCAGGGGTCTTTGGCTTTCGGGGTGTCAGCGTAAGAGCTAGAAAAGCAAAGAAAAGCGAAGATGGCCTCCAGATAGCAAGGGGTAGCTCAAACTACCTCCCATTCCACTCATTTTATTCACTTAAAAAGGTACCCGATGTCAGATCTGGCTGACAGGACTTTCCCCTGGCTCACACCTCCTCTTTCTCCAGTTAAGAGGGCGATCCTGTACCCATTTCCTCAGCAGGAAGCCCCATGAAGTGAGGCCCGGGAAGCGTGAGGAAACGGGCTGCAATGCCAGCGAAGCAGCCCTTGCTGGGGCCGAGCGTTTGGCCAGGGTTGCCTGGCTGAGCAAGACGTCAGGCTGGAACGGCCGCAGCCCTCAAAGCCCTCTTCCCGTGCGGAGCCGCCACCGCAGCAAACGCGCCATCTGTCCAGTTCCAGAGGGCTGCAATGCGCTGTACTTTGCCTGATAGGAAGAAAGATGGGGCCAGAGGTGGCCCCCTAATTTCCAAACTTGTTGTTATTGATATACCACTTTGTTTACTAATAATCATTACGGACAGCTCGCAACAGTGCAAAACAAAAGACCAGGAGGATCAAGGCAGCAAAATGTTAACAACACCACGATTTTTGGCCCTGTGCTATCCAAACTTCGGGCAAAGAGGCCTACATTTCCCAGCATGCATGGCCAGCAGAATTGTAGGCTCTCTGTGGCTACTAGCCTTTTGGGCCACCTCCTTTCACCAGTTGCCGAGGAGCTGGGCAGGAGGAGGCCTTGCCCCCGCCCTGCTGGAGGGGTCCTGTGGGCAGCTTGTTTGCTGCCATGTGCCCAGAGTGCTGGACTGGATGGACTTTGGGTCTGACCCTGCAGGGCATTTCTCCTGTTCTTACATTCCTGCCTAACGTAAAAGGCTTAATTAGAAGATGTGTCTCCCGAGGCAGCGGCAGCAGCTGCAGCAGCAGGGCGAGGGAAGACACGGCGAGGGATGAATGTGACCCAAAGGGCTGGTGGAGCATATTTGGGCTTCATGTCAGTCTTGGGGCAGGGCCCACCTGCAGTTTCATGTGGGAAATGGGTTTCTCAGCGGCCGTCCAGGGGCCTGGTTTTGTCCACCGTGTGCACTGGGTGCTGCACCTGGGGTGTGATCTTAAAGTCCTCCTTCCTAATTGGCAATACTTAAGGGTCGGAGTGCCCCGGTCTTGTGCCAAGGCGACCCAGGATCCCATGCAATTGACTCCCTGTTGGTTTAGTTTACTGCTGAATAAATTCTTCTCATTGGCCTCTGGCAGCCGACGGGTGCCTTCGCTTGTGAGCTTTCCGAGGGTGTTTGGAATGGGTTGTGGAGTAGGCTGACCTTTATCTAACAGGAAGCTGCATGGTTTTTGTTTTCCCTTTCATACGCTTGTGTCTTTGCTCTGTGCTTTTTCTTTTTATATTATCAAGCACCTCAGAATCATTTCTGATGAACAGCCAAGTATAAATTATTTTAAATAACTATGATACTTGATCTGTTGGGGACTAAAAGGTTGCATTGCCCAGATTTCCTGTGACTTGCAGCTGCTGCATGTTTTGAGCAATGTAGGAGAGAGGGCGAGAAGAGGCTTTGCAGATGAATGAAGCACTTTTTCTGCTCTTTCGCCGTCTCTTTCCAGCTATGCGGTGACTGTTCAGGAATCGTATGCACACCCCTTTGATCAGATCTATTATACAAGATGTACAGATATCCTGAACTGGTTCAAGTGCACTCGACACAGGTAAGTGGCGATCGGAAGAAATTTCAAACCTTCCCCTGCCTTTTCATCTTCTTGGTAGCGTTGTCTTTTTATAAATCAAAATAAATATAGAGTTCTCTGTGTTGGAATCTTGCTGCAAAATTAAAGAGGCCAAAAATGGATTTTTCAGGAGAAAATGTTCATCTATTGAAAACGTGACCAATTTAGCACTGTAACATTTTCAATTAATTTTAGGGCAAGATTGTATTAAACTAGGCAAAGGTGGGGGGGGGGTGTCTGCACAGCCCTCACTTCTAGCGTTTTCTTCTTCCTTTTTGTTTAAAATAAAATAGCTAAGTCCAAAAGTGCTACAGTCATACAATGCCTTGCAGAAGAATTCACCTCCTCTTGACTTTCCCACGTGTTCTTGTGCTGCAGCCTGGTGTCGTTGCTACAGCGATGCACAAAGGGCAGCCCGTGCAGGATAGGCTACGCATGCACTACTTTAAAGGTTTTATGGACCCTTCTATAGCAAATGCTCTCGGAACAGGTTGCAGCATAAGACACAATATAACAGTCACATCCATAGTAATCATAAACATTTTGAAGATAACAGCCACAATTAACAAGGGAAATAACATAATAATGCAACACAAAATACTGATGCACTGCAAATGTTCAATCATAATCTCAAGAAACGCCAGCAGGAAATCGAACCATGTTTTCACCCATTAATAAGACGGGTGAAAAAAGTATTGTTTTAAACAAGATACTGTCCCTGGGGCTCAGAGGCGAGGCGGACCCAGGCGAACTGGGGAAGGCGGCGTGCGCATCACTCGCCCTCCCGGGTCAGCTCTGGCCAGAAGGACGGGCCCTGGGCGGCCGCGAGGCTTCTCGGGCAGCCCTGGCAGGCAGCGCTGCGCGCCCGGACCTTGCAGTGGGCAAAGCCGGCGGACACGGAACGGGCGCCCCGGCCGGGAGGGATGCGGCCCGGCGGGCGGCGGCACCACGGTCCTGCCGCGCGCGGACTCCCCGCTGCCCGAGGCCTGCGCTCGGCCAGGCCGCCCTGCGACGCGCGGCCTCCGGCCTCGAATCGCTCCAGCGGGGCCGTGTCCGGCCAGGAGGGGAGCTTCTGCTCCGCCCCAGGCCCCTGCAGGGCTGGAGCGGTTTTCCTCCAGAGCCCCCCGTATTTGGCCCCCCCCATCCGCCCGCCCGCCCGCCCGCCACCCTGGCCGGCTTCCCAGTCCTGCTGAGGCACGGCACCCGCAAGGTCCCTCTGCCCACCACGCCTCTGGCCCATCGCACCACGCGCTCCTGGCCTGGCACCCCAAAGCTCAGCTTGTCCTTCTAGCCCGGAGCACCTTTCCTGGCCCCATCACACCACGCGCTCCTGGCCTGGCACCCCAAGGCTCAGCTTTTGCCCTTCTTGCCCGGAGCACCTTTCCTGGCCCCATCGCACCACGCGCTCCTGGCCTGGCACCCCAAAGCTCAGCTTTTGTCCTTCTCGCCCGGAGCACCTTTCCCCATCTTTCCTGGCCCCATTGCACGACGCGCTCCTGGCCTGGCACCCCAAAGTTCATCTTTTGTCCTTCTAGCCCAAAGTATTTTGTACCCAGTCTAGGAAGTTTAATTTTGATCTAATCAAAGCCCAGAACCTTTCCCCACGCGGCCTCTGGTGGCTGGCTGGCTGCCTATGGGCAGAGCTGGGCCTGAGCTGCGTTCTTTCCATTTTGTAACAAGGGCTGCTCACATGGGGGCTTGGAACACAACTTTATTCTGGCATTGTTTTTCCACTCTTCCGGGCGCTGTTTGTTTAGATACCCTCTCCAACAAAGCGGTATATTTAATCTGAGGTCATACGGCGCTGGAATTGCACGCAAGTGGATTCCATTCAGTGACTTCTGGAGCCCACGGGTTGTGCTAGTGCTTATTTAGGCGTGTCACGGCACAGGGGGCAGACTCTCCTGCACCAACACATGGCCTCTTGGTGCTGGTTTACCCAGCTTTAGTGCCACGGTAAAGGCGCTCTGCACCTTCACAGTGCTGGGTTTCTTGTGTACACCCCACGGGAACTGTGCCAATCAAACGCATTTCAGTTCCAGCTTGTGACACAGCAAAACGTGGAACAGTCAAATGGGGTGGAGATGGCACTGTGGCCAACGTGGAACCTGATCCCCGTGCACACATGTGCGTGCAGAATACGGTTTCTTTCCTCATCGTGCGTGCACCATGGATGCTTGCAGCTGTCCAAGTGAATCACAGCCTCTAGTGAAAACCTTTATGCTTTGGATAATAGCCATTGGAACTGCATGGGGAATGTGTATTTATGGACTCGTTTTGTGTGTGTGGGGGGGGTGTATGTGTGTGGGCTTAAAAAAAAGACCACGTTTCCATGTTTCCTTGGACTGGAAAGCCTGAGGAAGTCTGTGAAGAACTTGAAAGGGTACATTTAGGTTTCCTGAGTCAGGTGCACAGTTCTCAAGATTAGCAAAAGTAAGATAAACTAGGCAAATTTTCTGAGAGCAAAATTCTGATTGCAGAAATTAGGGTGCAGAACTCTTTTGTTGTAAGTACGAGCAGCAGTGGAAGTGAAGATGCTAAAATAGTACTACTAGAATTATTCTTCACTGTGATAGCATTAGCATGTCATCGCATGCTACTTTGCATTAACTGCTGTGGGGAGGCAACGTTTCTCAAATGCTGGTTCCTCTACCGTAGCAAAAACAGTGTCTTTTCGTAGAAGCTGCACGTGCTGGAGAGGCGAGGGTTCCTTCCAACAGGAAGGCCACAGTCTTTGGTTCTTTGGCAGGAGCTTCCTCTGAGGCTGGGGCTGAGCAAATGCCATGCTAGGCCTGGTGGCAAAAAGGGGCCCGGATTATGCAAGCCAATTGCATATGGAAGCGGTCGCTTCTATAGCACCTCAGGCTGCTGTGTATTAATGGACTCCGTGTTCAGAGACAAAGCTTTTGACTCTTTCTCTCGTTCTTTCTCTGTCATATATATTAAACGTACATACACAGAGTGAAATCTGATTAGGCTGTAGAGCATGACTTGGCACTGTAGGATTCAAAATTTGTATCGATCTTCTTAAATATCAAAAACCTTTGCACATTTTAAAGTAATTATTGGACATACCTAACCTTGCAGTAACATAACGCAAATAGAATTCTAACTGTAGGCATTGATTTCCAATGCTGTTTTTCTGTCTTGCAATTCAGAATAAGTTATAAGACAGCCTATCGGAGGGGACTGAGGACAATGTATCGCCGGCGATCCCAGTGCTGCCCGGGATATTACGAAAGTGGCGACTTCTGCATCCGTATGTATATGGAGCTTGATTCTTTCTGGAAGGGGGCAGTGCTGGCGCCAGACCTGTTGATGCGCTTGCTTTCTGACTGGACCATGGAAGGATGCAGGGACCGGAGCTCGTCTGGCACTAATGAGGCTTCCCTGGCACGGCTCCCTCTAGCCATGCCAGGTTGCCACTGCATCAGCCCCCTGCCTGGGGGATTCTGGGAGCAGCAGTTGAGCACTTCCAGAAAGTGCCCAGTTGTGGGGTGGCTGAGGGATCCTGGGCATTGGTTTGAGCATGTCTGGGCTAGAACGGTGCAGGTTTGGGGACAGCTCCCTAGAACAGTGGGAAGTGAGTCCCGCCATGTTCAGATGAGTCTTCCAGGCAGGACCTGGAGGTGGCGATGTGGAAGCTGCGCACGGCGAGAGGGTGTAGAGGGTACCTTTGGTGGCTCTGGAGCAAATGATCTGCTGGTTGAAGCGGTCTGGGATCAGCCCTAGGTCAAATTTGGAGAAAGGAGCCACAGAACCCCCTCCCCCCCCCGATTTATATCCTGCCTTTTTCCTACAGAGGGCTCAAGGCAGCTTACATCTCCTCCTCCATCTCATCCCCACAACAACAACCCTGTGAGGTAGGTTGGGCTGAGAGTCTGACTGGCCCAAAGTCACCCAGGTGGCTCCATGGCTGAGCGGGGACTAGGACCCCGATCATCTGAGTCCCAGTCCCGTGCTCTAACCACTGCACCACACTGGCTCTCTTTTAAGGTGTCTTCTGGGCTGATATGTTAGTGCTAACATCTCCTCAACTCCCCTTGCCCTTGTTTCAGTGCTGCCTGAGAAGATAGTTATTTTAGCATTGTTGGGCTCTGCTGGAAACAGCAGGCACGAGATTTGCATCCCAGGGAATGGCGAGCCTTGCAGAGAGACCCTCCTGTAAATAGCACATTAAAATGTAGTTTGAAAATTGCTTTTCATAGAATTAATAGTTGGTTATGCCGCCACAATTCCCAGGCCTGTTTTTCTGATAAGGAATGATGGATGCCGCTTGCTGGAAACGGTTCACTTAAATGTAGCAAAGTCAGTTGGACAGCGGCTGCACAGTTGAGTTATGTGGCTAATTATGTAGCTAAGTATACACATACAGCCATTTTAAATTGTCAGGATTGCTAACTCCTGTGACTTAGTCTTGTTTCTTGTAAAGGCATGCTTGTAGGGCTCAGTCTGTTTTTGTTTTTGTTTTAACAAAAGGTTCTAGTCCTCATGGTTGTGGAAACAAAGTTGCTAAAAACCCCTTTGGAGTTTCTGATATTAAAAGCTCCTTCCCTCTCATGCCTGACTTGTCAGCATAATAGTCCGTTGCTTAACTTGCAGCCCAAAAAGTCTTGTTTATCTCTGGCCTCTCCCCAGCTCTGGGCAGTTAATTTCTGTATCTCAGAAAGCAGAAGCTGCCATTGCTCCATGCCTCCGGGGAGCAAAATCCAGGACCCACATCGTGCTCTGCTTCCTCCTGGGCTTCTTTCCAAGGGTTGCCAGGCTTTGCCATTCGGGCTGAAGTAGACGAGGCTGCATTTGGATCGTGGAGCTGCCAAGGGCAGTTGTCCTCTCCCTCTGTCTTAGCGAAAACGCCTCTCCAAGGCTTCCCCTGAAATGCAAGTCCTTTTCAAGAAGCAATTTTTGTAGGTAATGTGGAAAGAAGGGAGTTCAGCTTTTCTCCGCGCTTCCTGGTGCCTCTCAAACTTCCCCAGGGCTGCCATTTATTGGCATATTCCTTTCATCAACGCAGCTCGCATCCCACCGGCTGCGGCCCCCTCTTCCTCCTGCAGGAGGGTGCCGATGAGCAGAGCACACGTCCCATTAACAGGAGGACGGCTAGCTGGAAAAGGCCTTGTCTCTTCACTCCACCTTGTAAAGGCACGTTCGTTGGCACTACCTGGAGTTAATGGCATGTGGCGAGAGAAGCCCTCATTTCTCTGTGTGATGATCAAAAGCGCACCTTCTAAAAAGTTTTACTTTTGAGTTGTGATTAAAGGCTAATTGGTTCTTCTTTCATTAATAGTAGCCTTGATTTCTTGTGAAAGTTTTAAAAACGACTTTCTAATTAAGTGCAACACAACTTGGACTCGCAGGGACTGAGTTTAAATCTCGGTGAACAGCACTCTTTGGGGGCTTAACGGGCTTCTTGCTGTCGTTTTCTGACTTTGTTTCCCCCACTTCCATAAAGTTCCGTAACAAGGTGGTGCGATTACACGTTGAAAAGTTTGTAGCGGTGTCATGGACTGGGGAGAAAAAATGGGTGGAGAACGTGGACTTTGGGGAAGGCCAGGCTGTATTGAGAGCACTCACAATAAATCATACTTGTTGTCTTTGTTCTTATGAATTAGGGTCTTACCATCTCTCTCTCTCTCTCTCTCTCTCTCTCTCTCTCTCACACACACACACACACACACACAGAGACACACACACAGAGGGGGAGGGGGGAGGGAGATGGCTGGCCCAACCAGAGGAGTCTCTCTGGTGTGAAATGTTTAACTTTCATTATCAAAAGCTCCATATCATGGTTGCAAAGAGGCTGTAACTCCTTTCTGGGCCCAGTCATTTTTCAACGGTGCCCGTGGCTGAGGTGGACCGGTCCCTCCTGGGGTGGTGGTCTTGCATTATGGATGAAGGTTCCCCCCACCATTACAGGGAGACCATCAATCTCATTTTCCTAGGACATGATGGATGTGAATGGGTGGCCAGAGGTGAGAAGGGATCAGAGCATGAAACTTCTTGGTAGCTCAGCCACAAATTGAAGCTGGGGACTTGAAGAAACTCGGAGAAAGGAGATCTCCTTCGTGTCTCCTAAATGAGAGTTCGCAGGTGCTCACTGTCACTTACGTGAGCAGCCACAGAGCTGGAAGAATGCATTATTTTGGCTACTCACCAAATCCGTTAACATTTCCAGCATGCATGTCACTGCGTATCCAATATTCAGGGACTGATGTTTTAGGCTAACGCTTGATCTTATCTCTTCTCTGCGCATTAATGACTGTGCACTGTGCTTGGGTGCTACGCGATGGATACCGAGCAGACTTCTTTGGTAGGACAATCTGTTCTTGGAAGAAAGAAACAGAACAGTGCAAACAGCTACAAAGCCTGGGTGATTTCTCCAGGAAGAGAAGGGCTGTTGAAAATGCGGGTGCAGCACCTGGCTGTGTCGGCTGCGGGCGGGGTGTCCTCACTGCCGTTTGCTGTGGGCTGAGCAGCCCCACCGGCAACTCTTCAGTTCTGTGTGTGGCAAGGAAAATCAGAGAAATTCTGTATTTCCCTCCTCTTGGCCCCCGCTTTCCTTCTCCATGGCCTTTCCTACTGCTACCAGGTGGATGCCTGCCCCCTTCCTCAGTTTGAGCCATAGGCTGCCAGCTTCTCAAATGCTCATCTTCTCTCAAGCTAAGCCCTCCCGGCGTGTCTTCTGCTAGATGCCTTTGACTACAGCTTCCATCATTCTGGATCATTGGCTGTACCAACTGGGCCTCCTGGGAATTGTCATTCTGAGCAACTGGAAGGATCCACATCAGAGAACTCTGCTTTGAGGGGCTGGAGCCATGCCGGGGGGGGGGGGGGGGGGGAGGTGTGCAGTGGCCCCATCTTTGTGTTCCTCAGCGCATTTTCTGCAGTAAGGAAAAAACTGGAGGAAGCACCTGGACTGCACAGAAGCATTACAAGTGGAAAATAATAATTCTCAAAACGCCGCCCCCCCACCAAAAAAAATTCCAGGAATGAGGCAAGATGGCAGCAGTGCAGTAAAAACTGCCCCCCCCCCCCCTCGCAGCTTCTGAAGCTCCTTTCCTGCTGGCTCACCAGAAAGGGCGGCACGGGTAAAGAAGGGCAGGTCTGCCTTGACTCGGAGGCGCTGGGAAAGGGCGTCCATTCCCTGGAGAGAGGCATCAACAGGCTTGGGGGCACTCTAATTGCAGGAATGCTACCAAGAATCTGTGGGGTGGGGGAACCAGCCAAAACAGCCCCATAGATACTGAGCATGATCCATTGTGGGGTGTGGTGCGGAGGATGAGACGGGCTGTCCTGGGAGGTGGCTGGGAGCAGGAAACGCCAGTGATGCGACTGAATTTCCTAACTCCACTGCTCTGTGTTGTGCCACTTCGCAGCTGCTCGTCCAAACCCTCGAGTAGCTACTTCGGCCACCTGCACTGATCGCCAGTGTCGCTGTGGTCTGTTTAGAGCCCTTGCCTCTCCACCTGAAGTGGCGGAAGGCAGCACAAGTAGTGATTTATTAGGGCCCAAAATCCCAAGGGAAAACGCTATCCGTCGTGTCACCATATGGCCGGATTGTTCAACATCTGGACTGGTGCAGTCGCAATTTTGCACGCTTCCCACCATCTGCATGAACAGAATTTCTTTGCTGTTTGGGGAATAGGTTGCTGTGATTTCGTGACACAGCAGCCAAGTGGGCTTCTGACTCGGAGAGCAAAAGAAGTCGGAGCTTCACAGATCGTATAAAAATTGCATGCATGTGAGAAATGCCACGTCAGCCATTCAGAATTTTCTGCATCTTACTTTCGTCCCACAATTCTTAGGATGTAGTCAGAGTGTGAGGGCAGAGTGGCGAGGCTATTGATCCTGAAATAAATGCTGGTTTTGCAACATTTTTTAGAATGTTGCGGTATACTTTAAAAAAAGTTTTAAACTTTTTTTAATTGAAAAATGTTGCTTCCTGGAAAAGTTACCATTCAAGCATTCAACATTGCTTTTCTGACGGACATTATTGTGTTGCTCAATCAACAATCTGTATACCACCAGTGCTGCCTAAATTAAGAGAAAAATGGGTTTCGTTATCTGGAGACACTTCTGTCATGCAAAATAAGTTTCTAGGCTCTCTGAGTGAATTCAGGAAACTCTCTCATGACCAAAGGTAGTCCTCCTCCCCTGGGTAAGAACCTCTTTGTAGAGTCCTTCTGACACAGGATCATACAACATGGCAGGTAGAAGAGGTTTCCTTTTTATTTGATTTATATGCCACCCCACTGACTGTAGGCCCTCTGGGTGTCTTATATCATATTAAAATACAGAAACAACATAAAAGTAGTACACAGCATGACAGTGCATAATCACGAAAACCCAATAGCAATAAAATTAATAAATAAGCTATCAAAATTAAATAGAACCAATAGAAACACAATAGAAATGAAAAAATGATAGATATATTTAAAAAAATTAGAACATAGCCTATTAAAATGTCAATTCATATCCATATCTAGCATGTAAAAATCATACCATATTAGCAGCAGCATATGGTGACATAACAAATAAAAATATCTTTAACAATTGAGAATCAATTTATTAAAATAGCTGCTGAACACATGCAGTGGTGCCTCGGCTCACGCACGCAATCCGTTCCAGGACTCTGGTCATGACCCAAATTGGTCGCGAGCCAAGTCAGATTTCCCCATAAGGGTCAATGTAAATAAGGGCAATCTGTTCTGCAACTATTTTTTTTTAATCACAAAAATTTGAAGCAAAGTGACAAAGAACAGCGCCCTAACAAAAGACAGCACAGTAGAGAACGCAAACCTAGGCGGGGAGGGAGGGTCAAACGATAATCGTGCGATGGCGAGCGTGCTCACGTGGGGAGACGGGTGCGATCGTGGTCGCCATGCAATGCGGAGCTCGTGAACTGAGGTAGAATTTTCCTGAAATTTCTCTTTAGTTGGTGCCTAAAGGCCTCAAGAGTGGGTGCCCGCCAGGCCTCCAGCGGAGTTGATTTCCAAAGCTGGGGTGCTGTGCTTTAACCCTCCCCGTCTTGCAGACTCGCCCAGCACTTCATTAGGGAGAACGACCTGGGGGAGAGATTTCGAGGAAGGCTGCGGTGGGGGGGCCGGCACGTGTGGAGAAAGGTGCTCCTTTAGGTGCAGGTGCTTTACCCCCGTTTTTGATTCACTGTGGTTTGTCAAGTTGTTTGAACCCGTCTAATGGATATTGACTATGGTTGTTGTAAACGCAAGCCAACTTCCAATCCTAGGGCATGAAGCTGACTAGTTTCCTTGAAATGTGTTCAAGGCTAATCCTAGTTTAAGGCTCTGCCATAATGCTAAACTGTGATGAACAAAGACACAAACAAGCGGGAATTGCTGCAGCTTGTCCCCGTCACAGTAAACCATAGCTTGCATTGCTCACAAACCAGTTCATCATCTCATGGGTGGTTTCAGGTCAGGGGCTTTTCAAGCCCTGCCTGAAGATGTCACAGATTAAATGTGGGATCCTTTGCATTTTTATTTACTTATTACAATTCTAGCCAAAGCTCTGTGGGCAGTTCACAACAATAAAAACCATAAAGCACCACATAAAATACACTGTAAAATTAAACAGTGTATTCAAATGCACTGTTTAAAATTGCAGTATAAAATCGAAGTAAAAGCCAAAGTGAAAAGCCAATTTCAAAGTCAAGGCCCACATGCAGCATTGCAGGAATGGTGCCGAGACAACCAGACTGTGGGTAACTGGGGCGAGGATTTCGCTGCCTGGATAAGGATGTAGGTGGTATCTCAGGCTAAGCCAGCCGATAAAAGGTACTCCATGCCATTGAGTCTCCCTGGGCTGGATCCAAAAGCACCCCCAAACTATGAACACCTTCATTTCAAGGAGGGCGACCCTCTCCAGAAAAAACAGCATTTCATTAATCTCTGCAGGTGAATCACCCGCTAACAGTCTCTCGTCCAGGCTGAATCGCTGTTTGTCCTTCCGTTGGCTTATTTATATATTTTTGGATTTGGATGCCGCCCACTAATCCAGACGGATTCTTTAGGTGACTTACAGTAAAATCCTAAAAAACAAGAATAAAACCAGTTACAATTACAATGAAAAGTTAAAAGATGAATATCACAATTAAACCCAGTAAGCAGAACAACAGATATCAGGATAAGCAGCAAATTGCAAGACTGTCCGTGGAAGCATTAAGAGAAAAGAAACATCTTTGTCTGGCACTGAAGCAGAGATGGGGCTGTCGAGGTTGGCACCCGGCAAATTTCTTTGGGGAGCCTGCTGCATTGTTCCTTGGCTCTCATCCAGTCCAGGGAGTCGCAACCGTGGCTCAGGGGTTCAGGGCATCCCCTGCCTCACCTGCATTCGATGAAAAGCGGGGAGAGAGCTGAGTGTTCTTGGTGTGGATGGCAGTTTGGTTCATGCCTCTTCACAACCTCGCTCATGTAGGAAAGCACAGGGCCATAAAACCAAGCCCTGTGGAATCGCAGGGTGTTCCTGTCCACACACGAAGTGATAATCCCCTAGCCTCTCCCCCTTCTGGAGCTGGTCATCCCAGGAGACGTGGAGCCAGTGCAGTGCCGTGCCTTGGACCGCCAAACCAGATGGCCTGCCCAGAAGGAGACCACGGTCCATTCATACCGTCACCCGTGTGTGCCAACGGCCAGCCGTCCTCTTGCAGGCACTCCTCCTGGACTTTGGTCTGCTTCTGGAAATGGGGGTACAAATCTTGCCACAGATTGCCTGCTCTCTGCACCTCTCTTGCTCTGACCAGTGCTGTTACTCAGTCAACTTTAGCAGAAGGGCACCCAAAAACAGCAGGGCTGCCTTTGGAAGTAAAGGGAATGCAAATCAGCATTGGAATAAGCACCACCAAGCCATTAAGTCTGGCGTCTACAATTCCCTTCCACCTCTACGAACAGTACAAATTAAGGCCTTTCTAGTCCGTGAGCTGCAGCTAAGCCATGATCAAAGGATCGTGCAGTGTGTTTGGAAGGCTACTTCTGTGTAAAGCATCCCTGGAACAGTGTCGCAGTCTGTCAAGAGGAATGGCTCACCAAATTGTTGGCGTGGAGGAGAAATGGATTGCAAGCTTTCCTAATTTTGCACTTTTGAACCACTGTGTGTACTGAAATTTGGTTATCCTTGAAATAAGTACTTCTCCATATTTTGCAAATCAGGTCTTCGGTCAAAAATACATGCAGAAGTGTTCCATGGGAAACGTGCACTCAAAATGGTGTGCTTTTTCTCATTGTGGCTGGATCAGGCTCTGTGTTCGGGTGAACTGTGGAGCAAGTCTGCAAGCAGGGAAATGCCAACGTGGGAAGGGTGCCCAGGCGAGGAGAGTTCTAAGAGGAGGGTCTGAGGTCAGGGCACAGGTAAGCTGTCGGACACAAGTGCGGCTCAGGGTCCAGCAGAGGTTAGTGCCATGAAGGATCAGTTACAGGACAAAGCTGAAAGGCCGTGCGAAGGGCCACGGTGGACTGGGGCAAGGTCCATCCAGCTGGCTGCTCTCTCCCGCAGTGGCCAAATAGCTGCCCTCACATTAACCCACAAGCAGGGCCTGAGTGTGACAGCACAACTGGTGTGTGCAGGCCCGATACTGCTCTGAGCCTGCAGACCGCCTTTGGGGCCGATGAAGCCGGGAATGTGAGGCAGCGGAACCGGCAGGAAGATGTTGCTTCCAGCAGTCAGTGGGTCTCCATGGAAAGCTTTTGTAGCCTGGACTTCCAGAGCCAAAATCCTACTCAGAAGAAGGGTTTGTGCTCTGGAGGAGCCGTCCTGGGCGAGCAGCCCTTCCTCGTCACGGGGTTTCCTCTGGGCATCCTTTTGTGGCGATGGCATCCTTGGGTGCGAGGGGGGCTCACAAGTGGAGTCCCTGGATGGTCGTGGGAATGGACCTGTGACCATCACTCTTCTGTTCTCCAAAGAGGAGCTGCTCTTCCCTTCGGGAGCTCTGCCGTCTCCTCCCTTCAGGGCTGGCACGGAAATCTTAATGAAAAACAATCCCAAAGCCATGGTCTTAGAGAGATTGTGTATACTGGATACCAAAATGCATGCGGACAGATGTGCACCCGTTGTCTCGCAAACTTGACAAGTGCCTCCTGTTGGCAAGGTCTTGGGCGCCACCTTGCTGGTCATTCGGTCCCCACTAGTCCATGTGTGTTGCACACCATCAAGACTTGCTGTGGAGGTTTCCTGAGCACTCTGGTTGCGGCAGCCCCGTGGGTGCTGCAAGGCGAGGAGGGCAAAGCCGGCTTGGATAAAGTCCTTCCAAACCGGAAGGATCTCTCCAATGGCAGCAGGGTTTGCTCTGGTGCAGCTGTGGAGGACAGCAAGAGGACAGGCGCAGTGGAACTCCTCTTCTGGTCCCATTTCAAAATGCAGATTTAACAGTTTGGACACAGCAGGAGATAATCCTTGCATATCTAGATATTTAAAGAGTTTATGCAGCATGCTGGCAGGGAATGCTGGGAAGAGAAGGACTTTTTCTGGTCCAGACTCACTTAGAGTTACGCCAAAAGGGTCTGAGTTCGGGCCGGCAGGGGCTGCCTTTCCTATCCTATGTGGTCTGCCTTTTCCCGGAGAACTTCACTGTGAATCTGCAAACATGAATAAGGTTATGCAAACTTCAAATGTCCAGCTTTCTGTCTCTGTCTCTGCATAATAGTTTTATTTCTGCTTTTTGTTCTGGCAAAGGTCTTTGTAGCTGCCTTAATAAAATAAAGTAAAATAAAGAGAGCAAAACACAATAGTACCTGAAAGGACTTTATGTTCATGTTCAGATTCAGAGATATCCTTTTCCCCACTTTCTTGTATTGTCCTCCCTTCCAGCTGTGTCCCTTTCTAGCCTGTGTGCTTGATCTTTTCCCCTCACACGCCGTGGAATAGTGCGGAACATCGGGGGGACAGAGAAGAGAGCGCAGTCTCCAGAAAAGATTTCCTTGGCGACTGAGTGGGCAGCTGCTTGTAATCCTGGCCCCGTTATCTCTCTTCCCCAGCACCCTGATACAGCTTTTAAAGCCCAAGTGAAAATGAATCAATATCTCAACAAGGGGCTTGGAAGTGCCTTTGAAGAATTCCAATAAATAAAAGCCTACAACTGCAGAGTTGGCTCATTGGTCACAACCTAATTAAACTCCCAGATGTTAATTGAGTCTTTTGGAGCTTGGCTGGTTTTAACGGTTGCAGAGAATCAAGCAGGGATTGTTCTTGCGATTAAACTCCGGAGTATAAATGGGTGGTCTCCCAGCTAAATAGTCTGCTGCTAACCAGAGCCGACCACCGGGGATGTGTTGCACTGTCTCTCCTGTCCTTGCAGGGCTCCGCTGGCTTGCGTTTGGTTTCTGGGCCCAAGTCAAACAACGATGGTGGCCTTTAAACACCAGGAATGACTAGGTGCAGATTTAGACGGACTTGCTAGTGCTAAATGTGCAAGAATCAGTGGCTTGTGCCGAGAGGGTGGACATTCCCTCGACCGCATCTGTTTCTTTAAAGAAGCGCTGTAGCTCTGAATGAGGATACGGGAGCCAACAGGCTCGAGCTTGTGCACCTCCTTCCCGCCCCGTATTGTGAGCCTTTCCTCCTCTCCTGCCCTGCAGCTCAGATGGAAGAAGTGCCCATGTGGGTGTGCGCTGCTTGAAAAGTGTGCATCTGAATGCGTGCTTCTCTGTTGAGTAACGTGTCTGAATGTTTAAATGTGTGCATGTTGCGAGCGAGCATCCCAAGGTGAGGAACGCGCAAGCTCGGCCCGCAAAATGCACCCCCGTTTGCGGAGGCAAGCAACAAGTTCTGGTCTTCCACACATGGAAATGAAATTCTTGTCCGTCTCCAGGCAGATGGCAGGGACAAGTCTCTACAAAGGCCCGATGTGGTTTTTTGTTCGTTCTGTTCTCGCCACCTAGCAGGGCATGACCAGTGCGAAGGGTCTGCGGGAAGATCTGAGCGCACGAGCGTTTGTGAGACAAAGAGAGGCTTTTAGTAACGTAGCCTCTAATAGCTCATTTGATAATAGCCTGCGCGACTTTGGCATGGTCCCACTTCATTCCACTTACCGCCGTTTAAATCAAGCGAGCGCCAGACTGCTAAGCAGTCTCTGTGTTACCCCAGGGATGCACTGGAGGCACGTGAGAACGCGGCGGCGCCTTCTTGTGAGCCGAACCGGGTGAGTGTTGCGAAATAGCGCGTGCTAAGAGCAGCAGCCCCCGCCAGTGGAAGGCTCCGCGGGGCCCCTCTGCGCTCCTGGAGCGCTGCGCCATGCATCCAGCGCTCGCCAGATGACAAGCCCGCTTGGCTTTGGTGACGTCTGGGGACAGTGGGGGCTTAAGCCTATGGGACAGTTGCTGTGATGAGCCTGAGGATTCCTGCCCCTGGGAGCCTCGGTCAAGGCTCGTGCCCACACGACTGCTGGAGGAACCCCGGAGCTGGCAGGAGCTCTGGTCAGAGGCAGAGGTGCGTGGGAATGGCGGCTCCGGCATGTTTGCGAGGAGAACGCATGGGGCTTGTGGCACGAGGTGCTTCCTCGTGCCCGGGACTGCAGTGGTGTGCAGCTGGAGTTATGCCCAGCCGGAGGAGCAATGCAGTCCACGCTCAGCGTGGCTCGAGGGGGGAGGGCTGCAGCTCAGTGGCCGAGCGGCCACACTGTCTGCGGAAGGTCCCAGGTTCGGGCCCTGGCCGCATCTCTGTGGGGAGCTGGGAAGGACCCCTTTCGGAAACCTTGGAAAGTCGCTGCCAGTTGGGCGGGGCAGTGCTGAGCTATTGCTCTGACTTGGGGTACAGGAGCTCCCTGGCTTCCTCCTTGCATCAGCCCCTAATTCGGAACCGTGAGGACGAGAATCTTATGCTTTTGCTAGGAAATGGGGCACAGCTCTGTGGCAGAGCGTCTGCACCGCACAGTCGCTGGCTGCAGCCCAAGGCGAAGCTGGAGAGGCCTTCTGCCTGAAACCCGGAGCTCTGCATTGATCACTGCAGGCTGGAGGCAGGAAAGGTCTGCTCATGACCTGGGGCAACAACGACCCGAGCGACCTCATGGGGTCACAAAGACAAAGCGGGCAGGTGGGCACGAACCGCACCACGTGTGCCAGCCCAGTGCGCCCGGGAGAGGACAGATCCAGCAAATAAAGTTGCGTGGTCTGCACCCGCAGAGCCCCAGGAGCTCAGGCCAGGCGTCCAGTAATTCTGGGAACTCTGGCCCCGGAAGGAAGAGGAGGGGCAGGGTCTAATGGAAGGTGAGCTTCAGCAACACGCAGAAGGGACACGGAGATGGATGACTCAGCCTAGGTGCACCCGGGGGGGGGGGTGCGGGGTGCACTCCGCTATGCTTTTTCCTTGCACACATCCTTGTCTATCTGCCATGTTCTCCGGCAAAGTTTGTGAAAAGCTGCGGGTGTGTGTGCGAGAGAGAGAGAGAGAGAGAGAGAGAGGGAGACGTCGGGTGGGTCACACGTCCACGTATCGCAATGTTTCCTTTTGGGAGTCTTCCCAGCCCTCGGATTGTGCCGTCGGCCGCAGGATATGTGAAAGCTGGCTGGCTGTGATTCAGAGCTGCCTATGCGAGCCCCTCGCCCTGCTTTTTTCTTTGTGGGTTTCTCGTCTGCTTTCGTGGGCTGGGCCGATCATGACCACGTTCCCTCAGCTATGTGGAAGCCGTGGAAGGCGCCACTCCGAAAAGGACAGAAATGACGGAAACCGCTTTGTCCTGAAGTGGCAGTGCTGGCAAATGGCAGGAGGCGAGGCAGGCAGAGTAATATTTCGCAGGCAGATTGCTGGGTCAGGTGTTGTGCTGATTCAGCACGTGCTTTAACTTCATTACCAAGTGGAAGACATTTGTAATTCATTGCTAAGTGTACAAATGGCAGTCTGGAATTGTGTGGCTGGTAAGCTGGCCATTTATTGGCAGATATTAAATGGTGGGATTAATACAGGGAAATATGATGGCATTAATGTTATTGATTTAGCCGGGCTGATGGATTCCACATGGTTTTTGCCTCAGTGCAGGGGAGGGAAAAAGTTGCTCTTAGCTGGAATTACATCAGAAAGGTTATTTCCTTTGACTTGAACTCTGCGATGCCGGGAGACATCGGCACATCCAAAAATATCAGTTAGTTTTCTGTGCCTCACACTTTCGCAAAGATGTGGCTATGCACATGGAAGAGGTTGGGTTTCTTCCATGCTTACAGGAAAAAAATCTGTATTTTATGGATCCCTTTGTCATTGTTAAGTGCTGACAAGCCATCTCTGACTTGCGGCGCCCCGATGAATGCACGCCCTCCAAAATATCCGATCTTCCACAATCTGCTGAGCTCTGGTAACCGAACGCTGGGACGTTATGGAGTTGATCCATCTCCTAGCTGGCCTTTCCCCCCTTCCTCTGCCCTCGACTTTCCCCAGGCATGATTTCCTCTTCGGTGAGTCTTGCCTTCTCATGCCTGAAGTATGGCAGATTCAGTTTCATCATTTTTGCTTCCAGGGAACGTCCTGCTTTAGCTTGAGCTCTGACCCACCTGCTTGTCTTTCTGTCAGTCCAGCTTATCTGCAGGGTTCTGTTCTGTTTGCGCCATGTTTCGAATACATGAATTTTCTTCCTCCCAGCTTCCCTCACTGCCCTGCCTGCACATCCTTATGTAGTGAGTGGGAATGCAGAAAATCCTGCCCATGATTTCCAGTCTTTTCTAGTTCCTTCATTGCTGCCCCGCCCAGCCTCAGTCTTCTAATTTCTTGTCTCCCTTTGAAGGGACGGTTGAGCCAACGCATGCAAAATCGTTCACCACGTCACAGTCCTCATTGTTGGCAGCAAACTTCTTCTGTGGTCGTGATGTTTGCTCTCTTCGTGTTCAGCCTCTGGCCTGGTTTGCACTTGCTTCTTTCACTTTTATCAGGAGTCACCAGTTCATTGCTGTTTTCCGCCAGTACCATGCAGATAATCTGCATAAATTAGTGATGTGCTCCATCAATTTTCACTTCTTCCTGTAATCCTAGTCCACCTTTCCTTATGATATGCATGCAGATTGAACAGACACCCTTGCCTGACACCTCTGCCTAAGGGAAACCATGCTGGTTCTCCATATTCTTTGGAATATGTGGAATTGTAGCTTCTTGTCTGCGATACAAGATACGCATCAGGATGATCAAGTGCCAAGGTGCCCCCAATTCTTTCAGGACTCCCCCAGCCTCCTGCAAAGGCTTTGCTGCAGTCTATAAGCCATAGACTTCAGATCGTCTTCCGAAATTCTTTGGTGTGTTCCATATGATCTCAAGTGCTTCTTCCTTTTTGGAATTCCGCTTGAATCTCTCCATATAGGGTAAAATCCTGTATTGCAAAACCCTTGAACATCACTTTGCTCTCTGTGGAAAGGGTTTGACCCTGGGTCCAGGAGGCTGTCAACGCCTCATTGAGAGAGGGAGTGGTAAGACCACTCCTAAAAAGGCCAGGTCTGGCTCCAGGGGTAACATAGAACATAGAAACAAACAGAGCAAGTCAGAAGGGGCCTCCTGGGCCATCTAGTCTGACCCCCAGCTCCAGCTGGCTCCTCTCAGAGATAACTAGATGCCTACCAAATTTCTTCTTCTCCAGCACCTGTGGTTGGAGTGTAGGCTGGATTTATAGTTACGCTGATAGACTTCCCAAGAAAACTGACTGGCTCTATTTGATCCGACTTTGCATCGTGCGTTCCTGCTGCCGGTTACAGCCACTCGTGCGTTTGTCATGTCCAGAGTCAAACATTTTGTGTTTGACTGAAAATGTGCTGTTCCAGTCTGGTTTAGTTCACTCACACCAAGCACTGCCATGTTCAAATTATTACGTAAGCCATCCAGTTATGTAAACTGTCTAGAGAGCCATGTGGCCACAAGATGGTATATACAAATGCTACATAAGGGAAGAAATGTTCTGGTTCTTACTGTTACGGCTTCCAGCCTGCCTCAGTTCATACGCTCCATGCTCCACGTTCCGACTGTCCCAGTGAACCAGAAGGTTCTTGGCTCAGCTTCAGTCATTCACATTCCCAAGCAGGCTGCAGTTCTCTCATCATCGGCCACCCACCGGCGACATGGGCTTTCCGGTTCCAGTCCTTCCGAGCACTGCCGCATGCGTCTGCGGGAGGGATCAGGCGCTTCCCGGGCAGCTTGAGGCAAGCTGTCCTCTCTCTCCCTTAGCCAGCACTCCTGCAATGTGGACTTGCCTTCGAGCATGTCTGAACGTCTGCGTGGCCCTTGGAAGATGCGCCCACTTCCCCCCTCTGCCCCGTGGACGACCCACGCTCAGCAGGGGTGGGATGGAAAGCTGCTTCCTGCTGCCCACGGCAGAGAGGAAGCGCAGCTGGATTTGGAGAGGGGGGCTTTGACTCCACCCCCTTTCCCAGTGATCCCATTGCAGAGAGAGCTGGTGGCGGTGAGGGGAGAGTGTTCTGGATCGGTGCTGCTGGTGGTTGGGGGAGACCCGCCCAGCAATCCCAGCTGCCGTTCCCAGTGCAGGAGAGGGTTGAGCTGGCCCATCCCCGTGCACTTTGACCTCTGTGCAGCACCATGCTAACGATGAGTAATTAATTATTTTATTGTTAAGATTGTCGTTATTTATTTCACTGGGCTCTCTACATGGGCTAGCTTCTCACATGATCGGGTAGAAAGTGCTGCCCAGTCAGCCAGTGCTTGGGTGCTGAAACCAGAGACCAAAGTTGGGAATCGCGGGAAATTAGGAAACGAGGTTGGATTAAATCTATTGCGGAACTGGGGGAGGCAATTATGGAGAGACAGCGATAAGCATCGGGTGAAACTGTTCCTGAGACCTTTCCGTCGACTGTTTTCTTTTCCCCTGTTCTTTCTAAATTCTGTGCTGTGGAACAGTTTCTGCACGACCTTGAACATAGCCCAATATCTCATGCTAAACGCATCTGCTACCAAGTTGCCATTTTTGGCAGGACTTTGATGTAGGTCATTTTATTACCAGGCTGAATCCAGCTCTGTACTGATCTCCTACTCATGCCAAGAATGCTAATAATAAACTAATCAATGAGGTGCTAGATTGTTCAGGAGAAATAGTCCAGTGGGGGTGGGGGGCTGCAGATGTGAAAGAAGTGGCGCACCAGCCTTGAGGGAGCTGTGGTTCCCACGGCGTGACGCCGCCTCGGCTTGCGTGGAAGCGTCGTCTTCACGCCGGGGACCTTTGGGTGCCTGTGAAATAGGGCGCAGGTTCATCTTTATTTTTGTGTGACCTTTTGATGCAAGTAATTTTTATAGTTCCATTAACAGGAGAGATCGTTTGCAAAACTACATTAGGAAGAGTGCCGTGGGGACAGCTATATCCTATTACATAGAATGCTAATAGAATGAAGAATTAATTAAGCACTAAAGATTACCGCAGAATCCCCCCCCCAAAAAAAAATTTCATGGGGCAGATCTAGAAACTTTTATTAGCATCAGCTAGCTCCACTTCCAAATGGAGCCCGATGGTTGCCTTTGGGTAGAGCAGAACTGGTTTCTTGACCCCGGGGGCGATGCCAGTCTTGCCAACAAAAAGCGTCCCTTCAGGTAGAAAAACATCTTTCAATCTCTATTTCATTTACTTTCAGAACTCTGGAATGTAAGTCTTTAATACTTCCATTTTCAAACGGGTGATTTCAGGTGAGCAGCTTGAGGCCGCCAAATAAAAACACGGCTTATCAGGACTGCGCATTTGCTCCTGCCGCAAGTTCAGCTTGATGCACCTAAGCTTATGCTTCCTCTTGATCTTCAGGATTGCTACTTCCACACGAGTGTGGCTGCAAGGATTACTGCGATAACGTTGTGAGGTCTTTTCCACACTCATAAAACCGCTATATAAATGTTCATTAGGATTGTGGCAGCAGGCAGGGATTTGGCTGCAAAGTGCTGTATAATGTTGAGATGTAAAATGCAGCCATTAAATCCGGCTGGTGGAGTGTGCGCATGTGTGTGCACGTGCGTGCGCGCGTGCACACACACACACTATATCCAGTACATGAATCTGCGTAACATAACTCATTCTTCATTAGGTGAGGGAATAGCAAAGAAACTCGCAATCCCTTGCAAATATGGCTGAAGACACTTGGATCATGAGCCTCCTCTTCCGCTACCGCTGCCCTTCTTTTTTCCTGCCCCCCCTGCGAGGGGCTTGGCACAGGAGGCATGGCAAGAGCCTGGGCCCAGAGCAAATTGCCCGGGCCCCGTTTCCAGGCCTGATGGAAACCTGTTTCGCAGCAGGCGAAGACGACTTCTTTCTTTCACCCTACCGTTTTCCACCAGCCAGCTTACTCCTATCTCTTCTCTCTCATTCTGGATCATGACCTATTCATATACCCCTATTCACAATTTGCTGAAAAAGAAAAGAAGTGCCAGTTTGTGTTTGGTTCTTTAACCTTTGTGCACCAGTTAATACATTTTGCACCTTCTGAAGATGCTATATTTGGTGGGTTTATTTCCAGCCAACCAGTTTAGATTCAGCGATAATCAGGAACAAAGACCACCTGTCTGAACAATAACATACAGTTGATTGAATAATGTGATGAAATATTGGTGCAGATTATTGGTGAAGAAGCAAAAGAAAAGCTTGGATGGTTCCCTCCCACTGTAGGGTTTCTTAATATGATGGACAGCACTCCTGAGGGGATCCACGTCCCAAGTGGAAAGCCACCGGGCAGACTAGCAAGCTGAAGATGCCGTAGAGGCCGCCCAAGGTCCCAGGGCTTGCTAGGAGCGGTGAAAAGCCCCAGTGGGAAACTGCAGGGAGGGCAAGAGGAGACCAGAAGTCCCAGTGGAGTTCCCCAGAAGGGCACGTAAACATCCTTATCTCAGGGATGCGGGAAGGAGCTCGGAGCAGCCGAGACCTCCTCCCCTGCAGCTTTCTCATAGCGATTGATCTACACAAATGGCTATTGCTTTTTTGGCTGCACGACAGGCTGGTGCTGGACACTGATGAGTTCATACGAGCTCCTTGGTGTAATGTCTTCTGGTTATTGATCCCAATACAGGGGTTACTTCTTAAAATATTGCTGCGCATTACAACAGCCCCAAGGATGCAAATGGCTAGGCATCTTCTTAACCGATAACGCAGAATTCACAAATGTGCATATTTTTGCCTTCTCTTTAACGTAATGCGTCTAATGTGTATATATATTTGTGTCTTCCCAGCTCTCTGCACAGAGGAGTGTGTCCATGGAAGGTGTGTTTCCCCTGACACGTGTCACTGTGAGCCAGGATGGGGAGGTCCGGATTGTTCCAGTGGTGAGTAGGAAAAACCCCCCTAAGAATAATTCCTGCTCTGTAACTACAAGGTAACTCATTGTTGTAGGAGCCAGTGTACCCATACTGAGTGCAGTATAAGAGCTAGGACATCTTTCCTGCTTTTCCAAATAGAACCCGCTCAGACTTCCCAGATAGACTGGGCCTTTGTTAAGAAGTTGCCTATCTTATCCTTTTTGAGACAAGAATCATCTCCACAAGGCAATGATTATGTTACATTTCTAAAAATCCTTAGACTGTCTGCACAGTCAAGATCTTTTAAAAACTGTCATAAATTCACTGCCAAACTTCTGCAGGGAGGCTATTGCATCCCCCCACCTCAAGATCCTTTCTGCACATGAATAGCTCCTCCTGTTCCTGGATCTTTCTTCCTCCAGACCTGTTATTGTTACGATGGCTGAATGGAATATGTCACGTGCTGCAGCCTTGGATTGGCCGATCCATGCCACCAGGACCGATACACCGATCAGAGTGTTCCTCTGCTTCCTCCTCCATGTGAATTCCCTTCCCCTTTGGGAGTCTCTCTGTCCCTGTCTCCATGTCCCAGGAGCATTTCCCGGGTTCACAGCACAGTGCTGCCCTTTGGGAACTCTCTCAGCCTTCGTTTGGGTGCTTCTCTTTCGGGAGAGGTAGGCGAGTGGGGAGCTGAATTCGGCAAATTCTGCACCGGCTGGTGTGGATGCTTCCTGCTGGAAGAAGATCTGATGTGCTTAGAGGTTCAAAACCCTTCCTGTCACAGCATGTCCAGTTGGCCTGGCCGCTTGTGCATTGGTGCGTTTGCTGGCTTGGCGAACTCGGATTAGAGCGAAGCGTCAACATTGACGTTGCCTCCAGAGTAAACACCAGAGAGTCCGGCAACGCAAGGCAATGTACCTGTTGTGGACATAATGCAGCCACGCTTATTCGCACTGCTGGAACGGGCGAGTGAGTCCAAAATATCTATTGCAGTTAATTTACCGAGGGGGAAGTCCACTTCTTTTCCCAGTCTTGATCAAGCTCTTGGACAAGTACCCTTATAAAGGACGAGGGCGATGGAACGACAGCCCAGCCCTGCTCACGGAAGCAGTGGGGCACTTCCCCAGCCCCTGTTCTTGCTGCTGGGACTCCTCCTGGCAGGGGGCCCCCGATTTAGCTTTGGCCAAGCGGTTGGGCACATCGATTTCAGGGAAGCTCCTGTCAGAGCCAAAAGCCCCTGATAGCCTAGAGGTGGCACTGCCGGCAGGGAACAAAGCTTCCGGAGAGGTGCTTCAGCCTTTCCGAATGGCGGGAGACTCACTGCGCCCAGCCGGAAAAACACTGAACCGTCGGCAGCCAAAGGAACCCTTCTTGGTGGGCCGCGCTGGGCCAGTGGGTGCGGGGTCTGGCCACTTTATGGGGCGGGTTGTTACTTGATAGCAGCAGATGCACCTCTTGGGCGGCCTCGATGCAGCTGGCCAGGCAGCCCAGGTGCTGGCAGGGGAGAGGAGGCGACTGCCCCTCGCAGGGCGAGCGGCCACAGCCCAGCTCCAGGGCACATGCCGTGTGCAGCCACCTGGGGATGTTAAATTCCCTTGTCTTAGGAGAGGAGGTCTTTTCCTCGGAGGGCAGACTGATAAGAGCAAGGAAGCTGGGATGAAATAGCGAGCAGCTATTATTAGAAAAGCTTTTAAAAGCCCTTGATAGAAATGATGATGAAATATGGCCCGGAAGTCATATTATCCCGAATTACTCTTTTAATCATCTTTTTTTCTTCCCCCGCCCCCCACAGAAATGGGCACTTCTTTAATGTGTACGGATTGTGGGAAGTTACAATAGCAGAGGGAACCGCAGAGGGCCCTAAAGCGAAGGGGCAGCTTTTCTACAAATTTAATACAGAAAGAAAGAGAAAAGCCCTCTGTGGCCCAAAAGCTTCCCTTGGTGCAAGGAGGAAGCAGGCAAGACGAAATGCTCATCTCCAAGCGGGTGTAGCGCTGTTCCTTTCCAGGTGCGGTGCTGGGTGGCGCAGGTGTGGGGCACAGTCCTCCACATGCCCACGAGTCTCCTCCCACGGGAGCGATGCGCACAATCTGCCTCCCCAGAAACGAGGCCAGCACTGAACATTTGCACGGGGCTTTGGGGGAGCCCGTCCCGTGAGAGGCAGAGGGCTTCCAGAGTTAAATATTCCAGCTTTTAAAAGTAATTAGGAATATTAAGGCACTGACAATGATGGAGACAGAAACATTATTCATAACTTTTATTTCCCCACTGGGCAATAATCCAGTATATTTTCTTCCTGAGAGTTTTTTTTAGCTGTAGGGAGAGGAATGTTAGCCAGCTCTTAAATTAATAATTCCCTGTTAGCTTTTACAAACGGCACCTCAGGATTAGCCTGGAAATCTCAATGTACTCTTTTTGTGGGGCATAATTACCGCATTTGTTAGGCTTGGAGCTTTGGATGCCGTCGTATTTCCCTGGTGTGCCCCCCCGGCCTGGTGCACTGAGGATGCAATCCTAGGAATGTCCTGCTGTTTAGGATCCGTTTGTGTGCTTTTCCTTTGGCCTTGCCTTGTGCACCGTTGTGAAACTCTTGTGAGAGAATGACCCTTGAACAATTTGTGCCACAGAGTAGAAGCTACCTTGGTGAATAGGAATGTTGTTTTCAAGTGTGCCTTTAACACCTGGAACCTGACGCGTGAAAGCCCAGGTGAGACAGGAAGAGAAGGCAAGCAGGGCTCATCCCTAGCGTGGGCAAAGGGGCCAGGCCTGCCTGGGCTCTCCCAGAAGATTTGGCCAGCAGCTACCTGGACTATTGGTCCAACCTGGCAACAGGTCTCACTTTCTATTGGGGCGTGCGGGAACCTTTAGGTTGCATTTTGTTGTTGTTAGTCATGGAGTCGCGTCTGACCCATCGCGACCCCACGGACAACACTCCTTTGGGCCTTCCTGTCCTCCACCAGCCCCCGGAGTCCACTCAAGCTCACGCCGACTGCCCCACTGACCCCATCCAGCCTCCTCATCCTCTGCCGTCCCCTTCTTCCTTTGCCATCCATTGTTCCCAGCACTGGGCTCTTCTCCAGGGAGTCCGTCCTTCTCATTTTAACGCTTCCCAAATGAACACAGGCAACATAATGTAGCGATACCTCCGTACTCTCTGAGTTCTTTGCATTTTTTGCAATACAATGTTCCAATTTTAAGAGCTGTATTTTTCCTTAAGTCAAAATGTATACTTAAGGAAAAATGTAATTAGTGAAATTAATGTGCAAAGACGCTTGTGTTAGACAAACTGGGCCCAAAAACGCGAGGAGACTTAAACTTCACAAACCGATGTAGAAAGGAGATGACAGTAAATCAGATTAGAAAAAGGAGAACCTGAAACAGACAGATTCATCCACCCTTACCTATAATCCTCCTGGGAATGTGGTCTTGAAGCGGAGGTGCTGCTGCGATGGCATCCCGCTTGCCATCAGCCACGGCAGCATCCCTTCCCACTGCACGGGGCCCACCACGAGTGGAGTGTGGACTTTCCGCACAGAGGATCTCAGGCTTAGTCTTTGGTTGTGTCTTCTGGTAAGGCTGCCAAAGTCTGAAACCTGGGGAGGGCATTGCTGCCAGCCAGTGTAAGCAGAACTGAGCTAGATAAGGCAGTTTCCTTTCCAGGTGTAGTAGATGCCAGCTCGCTTTCCTCCCTTGCACCAGGGATTTTCCTTGTTCTTTTTTGGCCTTCCTCCTGGGAACCCCGAGAGCCAACCTGTAAACAGAAATATAAACTGGGGGGATGAGAGGTCACCTTCTATCGGGGAGCAACCTCGTTGCTGAAGATCAACCATCTAGAGCGGCCCCATCTCCCGGACCTGCGGCTCCCTGCCTGTTCCCTCACCACACTTCCCATTAAAGAGTTCAACATTGTCAAGGTTAGAATAACTTTTAGACAAATGGTTTATCAATTACAAAAGGAGCCGGTGGCTTATTTGACGCCGCATGGTGCCTTGCCTTGCTTTTACTGCACCTGCCTGGCACACTGCTGCCTCTGCCTCCGGGCCTCACTTTGATTTCATACCAGAAATCGGTACTATATTAAGGCTTGATTACCATAACAATAAAAAAGGGAAGGGACAGGTTTACAAAAAAAGAAAAAAAGAAAGAAAGAAAAGAAAAAAGAAAAACCAAACAAAAAACCCAAAAGCCATTGTTGCATAAAATAGTTTCCAGCCTTAATGAGGTTTAAGGGGAAATCATTCCCAGGCAACTTCCACCCTTTAAAAAGACTTCCTTTTAAGTCTCCTCTTCCCCATTGTCATCCGTTCAGCTGCACTTTGATTGTTAGATGCGGAAGTAAAAGCTCTGTGTGAACATTTCCTGCTCACCTGTTCAATTATTTCAAAAATAATTAAATCCTAACAGCACAGCAGGTTGGTGAGGGGCTTCCTAAGCTGCGGGGAATGTGGCTTCGAGTGGGGTTCTTGTGTCGTGACTGATGCCCAACCGGATTAATCGTTGCTCAGGAAGACAAGTGCACGAGCACGGCAAGAGGGCCCTTCGCGCTGTCCTTTGCTATCTGCAGTGTACCGTTGATATGCTGGAAGCAAAGTACATATCGCTGCAATATAGTATGGAGTGGGTGTAACATCCCAGGATGACCTAAATGAAATGCTGTCAGGAAAATTTACTAGCTTCCTGGAGTGCTTCAGCCAAGTGGTGTTTTTTTATTTTTTATTTCTGGCCTGTTCTGTGGTGCTTGGAGGCCATCAGAGGAAGCTGGTAGCAATACCAAGGCAAGAAGATAGGACTTCGGAAAGCGCCAAGTAGGCCCTCCGCACTGTCTTACTGTGACTATAGGAATATGCTGTCTCAGTGGGGAACTGAGGCCTCGCGTCGGCTGATATGCCCAGTGTGTGGCCAGTTCTGCCCATCCCAGCGGAGTTGACTGCATTGTTAAGCAGCCTTCACCCAACTTTGTAGCCTGAGATTTCTGAGAGGCTGGGGAGATGGAGCTTCTGTTGGGGTCCTGTCCACTGAGCATGAAGCATGGACTGCTCTGTATCTAAGGAAGTAGCTGTTCCCCCTCCTCATCGGAGGCTGTGCGCTGGAAGGCTCCAGGACTTGGCATCCTGGCACTTAATCTCCTGTGTGTGGGCCGTGCAGAGCTTTTGTTTAGTAGCCAAGAGTGTTCTAATAGGTAGAATTCCTCCCTTTTGCTCAATTCTTCTTTGACCATCTTCACTGGTGCCTGGGGAATTTGTCTTTCTTCTCTCCGAGAGCTCATAACCTTCTCTTTTTTCCCTGTGGAAATCCCTGTTCTTCCTATCACTCTTTCAATTTTTTTCATCAACCGTTAACCATTTTCCCCCTTACCTTTCCCCACAAGAAAAAAAACCCTCTTAAAAAACAACAACAAACCATCTTTGTCTCTCCTTTGGTATTCCAACCCCACTTTTATTTTATTTCTGTTTTTATGTTTTGTGTTTGGTTTGGTTTTAATTCTTAAATCTCACGTTAAATTCTTTGAAACGGCATTTTTTATTTTTATCTTTTCCAATCCTTCAAGCATATTAATTGGATAGATTTTGACAGGCACGGGCTTTTCCTGCAACTGACCCAGCTGCAGCTGGGGAAGCATTCCCAAGTTACCTGCCTGGAGGCTGGGCAGCCCTTGCGAGGGAAATGTGGAAGAAGCAGCCCAGGCTTTTTGGTGAATAGCAGACAAGACGGTGGGTGAGCATAATCCCCCAACGACTCAGCTGCCAGAGGGTCTCACCTCTGCCATACATTTATCAGAAGGTCTTCAATAAGTCCTTTTCCTTCCATCTCGGTTCTCCCATCCGCAATATGGGAGTGATAATAAATCCTGATAGGGCTGATACTACTGCACAATTCTTGTAAGGATTAGAAAAACATAATGAATGTGACGTGCTCTGAAGAGCTGTAGATGCAAAATCTTTTTCCTGCTTCCAAATCAAAGAACGAGAGCAACCTTGTTATTGGCTGGTCTAAGACTGCTCTGGGGTGGAAGCTGTGTTATTTTTTTATGTTATTTTATGTTATGGAAACCGCATAAAAATATGGTGGAGGGGCAGCATAGACCTTTTAAAAGGGAACATGTAAGAGAAGCTCCTGTTTGTGCAGAATTTGGCAGAGAGGGCTAATCATGTACGTAAGACTCATGTGCTGAAAGTCGTGCGCAGGTTGCCAGTTAAGGACCAGACCACGTGTCCGGCATCACTGGTGCTCTGTAAGACCCTCCACTCAGTCCCGGGTTGTCTGAGAGACAGACTTCTTCTCGGCCTTAGCTGCTGAGGGCAAACCTTGGGGTGTCACACGGTGTTCACCATGCGAGACCTTCACCCCATTAAGTTCAGGCTGACTTGTGAGGAATGCTTTTGTTGACAACCAGTGACAGATCTGGTTGCTCACACGTTTTCCCGGCAGCCAGCATTGCTAGCTACCCCTGGCTATTTTAATGCAATACTTTACTGCTTTATTCCTGTTTTATTGTTTCATTGACTGGGTTTTTTTTTTTTTTTGCATTCAGTTATAGTTTTGCTTTGCATACTGCTTTAGGATGTGTACATATATATGTTTAAATCAAAAGTCAGGTATGTGTTTTCTGAAATAAATAATATGTGATATTTATTGTATGTTGTATATATTATTGTATAAACTGCAAGCTATATTGTAGGTTGAATTCAGCACCACTTTGGAAAGGTGTTGAAGGTCAGCATCTCCAATAACAAACCTCTGTTTGGGACAGCCGGCAGTTCTCATATTTTTGGTCCTGTTGTCTAAGGCCTTTTGCAAAAGTTTGGACTGTTAAGGTAATTTTTTAAAATTCTGAACTTAGAAGGCAAGACACGAAAAGGAAAGTAGATTTTTGAGTTTGGTATTACTGTTGTCATCCCAGGTTGCGAATCTTGTATCATCCCAAGTTTCTTCATTTGGGGATTCTTTTCTTGATGGTGTTTTAGGGGCTGAACATGACTGCAGGACTCTTTCTTCAGGCGCGGGGGCGGGGGGGGGGGGGAGAAGGGAGCCAAGAAATCATACTACTAGTCGTGGTTTGGTTGGTCAGTCACCTATACAGGTAGTGTAGTTTTCAACAGGCTTTTCAACCCAAACTGTTATTAGAAGAGAAACCTATTTCATCTTTATCTTTGTCAAGAAAAAGCTGGGCGAGGTCATAGCAGGCTAGCGCAACATCCCAGAAAGATCCCATTTAAGGGTACAGTCCTTGAGTAGCTGGACCCGTTGTCGGGGTGGATAAGATGCTCAGCTGGAAATTATGCCTGCTTGCAGTTGCCCCCGGTTCTTCCCTCAAACATGTGATTTTCATGCGTGGGGGGAGCCATCATCTCGCACGACTGTCAGGCACTTAGACCAACAATGAAAAATGTACACAGTTTAAAATTCCCTGCTCTGACATTTTGGATGGCAGATGGTGGATTTTAACTTAAAATTATACCGTTTCTCTGCATTAATTCATCACCTTTTTTAACAGCACCCAGTAGCTGAAGCACTCTGGGTGAGTTGCAAAGATTAAAACCTGAACAACCTATTACAAAAGCCAGATACATGTGAGCATATAAGCATGGCAACACCCAGGGGGAGACACATTCTGAAAAATTAAGCAAGAAGAAGAAAAAAATCAAGACCTGATCAAACATCGACCCACTTCCCTCACTCAGCCTCCCAGTCTGACCAGAACATTTTAATAGGGAAGGGGGCCTCCTCCTCCAGAAAACAGGATTTCAGGGGAGTGGGGTGCAATGGGGAAGTCCGGAGTGTTGGACTGGGAATCTGGAGATTTGGCTTCACTGGGCGACTCTGGGACAGTCCTTGGCCTCTACACTTAACCCAGCTCAAGAAGTAGGAATCAGTGAAAGTGGAGCTTGCAAAAGGTCTCCAAATCCCAACTCAGAGCCCAGACGGACTCAAGTTTGTACCAGATTGCAGGCTCTGGTTTTTTTTTCTTTTTACATGAAAACCCAGGTGTATTTTTCTAAACGTGCACATCCATTATGCACATTTTTACCTTCTCCCATGTTTGTGCACATTTCGGAAATCTTTTCCTTCTGAAATCTGCACATGTTTGAAATACATGCTTGTTGTTGAAAACATTTGGGGCTTTTTGTCTGCAAATCTCAGAATACCGACTTCGGCTGCAGAGGGTGGCCAAGCCTGTGTTTACGAGTAGCTCAAAATGTGTGAACTGGGTAAATTCCTGCTCTAAAACTAACTGAAATGAAATTTCCATGCCTTCCTCACAGAGTTGTGAGGATAAAAATGAAACAAGGATCACGAAAGCCATAATTGTGTTATTGGCAAGAAGTGAAAAGGCAAACTATAAATGTAAGAATAAATAGTGCTAATATTTTTAAATTTATTTTCATTTTATATTTCGATTTATATCCTGCCTTTTTCCTACAAAGGGCTCAAGGCAGCTTACATCTCCTCCTCCATCTTATCCCCACAACAACTACCCTGTTGGGCTGAGTCTGTGACTGGCCCAAAGCCACCCAGTTGGCTCCATGGCTGAGCGGGGACTCGAACCCGGATCGCCTGAGTCCCAGTCCCGTGCTCTAAGCACTGCACCACACTGGCTCTCCAGTGATATAAGCAAATTCTTCCCTTTGGGTGCGTGGTGGTCCTAGAGGAAGAGGTTCACACTAGAGTAGATAAGCCTGTTGGCTAAATGCTATGCCCAGAATAGACAACATTTGGCAAGTTGAGAAACGCGGAGAAGTCTGAGCTCCATCACACTAACAACTCTTTTGAGCTATTTTCAACACCAACGGAAACCTCTTTCTAGGCTACTGATGAGAAACTGTTAAAAAAATAAGCAGGAAGGGTAGGTCCTGGAAAAGTATATGGAGCTGTGTTTGTGCCTATGGGCACCAGGTTGGCTATCTATGGGCAGCTGAATGCTTTTATTTGCATTTAACGATGTTTTAATGTCCTTGCGTGAGGAAATAATTTGAAGGCAAGGATTTAACTCCTACACAAGCTACTATCTAGGACAACAATATTTTTGCAGTGGAAAAGAGGTAACAGCATTTCTGTTTTCATATACAACAGAACTGCAGGTGCTTTTAAGATATTGACACCTGTGTAAAGGTGATGACATGCACTCAGACAGCATCCTACATTAAAACCAGTCTGTCAGAAAACTCGCGGGTTTTACAAGCTTGAGCATGAAACTGTTTTTCAGCAGTCAAATCTACTTCTCACCTGGTCCAATGGTGTCCATTCATGAGTGAGCACGTTTTATCTCTGTTCTGCAAGAAGGGAAATACACAGAAATAAAGATGATAAGATTTGTGGCACTTACGAGGCAGGTGGAGTGGTTTTTTAAAAAAGGGAAGACCAGTTTGGTTGCAGCAGGCCCGAAAAGTTCGGGAATGCCCTTCCTTTGCAACCGCTAACAGGTGTGATTCTGTGTGCTGGTCTAAGAACAGCGGAACATCTGTTCAGATTTTCTTCCCACCCATGATCTGACCCTCCCACTAGCTTCCTTCAGAGCTGAGTTAGTGTGAAAGTGAATTACTCCCATGTTATGTTACCCTGAAGTTTCCGGGCTCCAATGCTTATTTATTTCATTAACCCCATTACAAAAGTCCAGAAAAACTATCAGACAAAACCTAGTACAGGCATTGCCCAGTTCTTTCTTCTTTTGCTGCCATTTGTGCAGCTAAGCCAATTTTGGTCAACATTTTACTGGCATTTCTGACTTCTGTCTTCGAGAAACTAGGGCTGAAATTAGAACCATGTTAAAAATGGTTCATTCCCAGGCCGGAGTGCTCCATCTTTGCCTTTCTCAGAGGAATTCAGCATTGCGAGGGCTCTGTGTTTCTCTTTAAAGTGAGGACAGGAAATAACTGACAAAACAAGTGCCAACGTGACTCAGCATGGATTAGGCTCTGGAGTGAAGCTACTCTAACCCTTGTGGATGGGCACCACTTAACAAATATGCCAGAAAGTCAACACCTGGACTGATTCCTTGTATTTCCCACCTCATTCTGGCAGTCTCCTCCTGCTTTTTAATTTTTTTTAAATTCCACAGATCATCCCCAGTTGCTGCAAAGCCGCCTGTTAATCACGGGAAGCCGAACAGCATGTGTTTATTCTTCACTCCCCGGGGGTGCTGGGCCCACGCATGTTAGCCTGCACTTTCACCGATATTTTTAGAAGTCCTAGAATGCCCGTGCCCAATGAAGCAAAGGCGACCTGCGTGCCAGAGCTGTAAAGGAGAAGCATCAATTCTTTATTATTGCTCCGCTGAAAGGAAAAAATTCCAGTATTTTATCTGATACCGACAGCCCTGCTCAGCTCTCATAAATTCCAGTCTGTGACTTCCTTTATGGACTTGATCCGTCTTGTGTTCAGTCCTTCTTTTCTTCCTCTGCCTTCAACTTCCCCAGGCAGGTGTAGCTTTTCGGTTTTCAAATTAAAACCCAGCAGCAATGAAAAATGTGTCACATCATCCTAGGAGATACCAAAATAAGGGGCTCGGCACAAAATGAGGAACCACATTAGCGTCTTCTTCCTGCTCACCTGGTCCAGGGACCAGGAGTGACAAAGCCAGTTCCTCCATTGCTGCTGCTCATGTTGATGATGGGCGGCGGGGGGGCAGGTGCGGATTTGCGCGGAATCAAATCTCACTAGGTTTACCAGCGTTTGCCCCTATGAATTGTGTAAGTGTGAGGCCCAGGAGCATGGGAACCTTTAGCCTACCGTTCCTTCTCACATGCTCCATCGCCGCCAGGCCGTGTTCCATCTGCAGTTGACTGGACAGATGTTTCAGGTGGCTTTTTGCGGGCCTCCGGCACTTCATCATCCCTGTCTCGATTTGGGCCTGAACAATTGAGGGAAAAAGTGAGCACACTGAGGATAGGTTTTCAGCAAGCCCAATTTGGGAGACTGCACAGTTCTGTCCCAGGAGTGAGAGGCTGATTGTCTTCTGTGAAATGTAAAGTATAGTGAAGTATTTCTAATTATACACATACTTGTGTTTATAAATGAGCATTTTTTTAGTCCTTTGGGCATGACCTTCTCAGTACCTGGCGCCGCGCATTTAGCCCGAGTGCTGCAGACTGGTAGCCCGAAGCTAAGCATACCTTTCGCTACCCTTGTGCCAGGCTTGGCCTAGCATGGCGTCCGTCTGGAATCCTGCCAGCTCTGATGGGCCAAGGCAGCTGGTCCGCCCATCCCAAATGGTCCCAAATAACGTTTAAATAAAAAGGTCCGCCTGGCGCCATCCTTATTTGTTTTTCGGCGTCAGGCCAAGACCTTTTTATTTAAAGGCTATTTTAACTGTTAATGGTTTATTTGTTGGTTTAAATTGACCAGGCTGGATCCACTATTTCACTTCGCTTCCTTTTTTGTATTTTATTTGTTGAATTTTTTGTATTTTATATGGGATTTTAATGATTGTAAGCCGCCCCGAGGCTCATGCAATGGGGCGGCGCGCGCGCATATATATATATATATATATATATATATATAAATATATAAATAAATAAATAAATAAATAAATAAATAAATAAATAAATTGCTTCGTCAAAGCAGTTTCCCCAGCTTCCTGCATCCCCATTTGCAGGATTTTATATGATGAATCCAAGTAATAGTCAGCATTAAACCACATCCTTCTTGGCGTATTCAGCCGGGCCTTGGAGGGGAAGGAAGACCGTCCCACAGAGCCGTGCTGCCCATGGATTCCCTTCTGCAGCATGTAGACATTTCCTTGCGACAGTAGCGGAATCTGCTTGGATCCAAGACAATCTGTGACGGAGTTTTGCCTTTCTTTTCCATCCTGTGGATCGGCTAACTTGTGTGACAGGGCGTCTCTTGACATTGGTTAGAAACATAGAAACATAGAAACAGAGTGAGTCAGAAGGGGCCTCCCGGACCATCTAGTCTGACCTCCAGCACCAACCGGCTCCGCTCATGACATGCCCACCATGTGCACGGCCAGCCTCTCCTTGAACACCCTCACCGATGGGGCCTCAACGACCTCTCGTGGAAGTCCATTCCACACCCTCGGGGTCCTGAGTGTCAGGAAGTGCTTCCCGGCATCCAAATGGAGCCTTGATTCCCTGAGCTTTGCTCCGTTGGAGCGCGTCCTGCCTTCCTCTGCAGGGGAGAACAGGTCTCTCCCCACCTCCGCGTGACACCCCCTCACATGCCTGTATGTCGCCAACAGATCGGCTCTGAGCCTCCTCTTCTCCAGGCTGAAGAGACGCATGCAGTGGTCTTTTCCAATGGTCACTCTGGGCATTGCAGGACTCCTCCCTCAAGCTACTGCAGCTGTCGGGGCCCTTATGAGCACTTATGGCAGGATGATGTCTCTGCTTTTTAGTGTGCTGTCTAGATTTGCCATAGCCTTCCTCCCCAGGAGCAAGCGTCTTTTAAATTCTAGGCTGCAGTTCCCGTCTGCGGTGATCTTGGAGCCCAGGAACATAAACACAGAAACACAGAAACAGAGTGAGTCAGAAGGGGCCTCCCATGCACCATGCGGACGTCCAGCCTCTCCTTGAACACCCACACCGATGGGGCCTCAACGACCTCCCATGGAAGCCCATTCCACACCCTCGGGGCCCTGACTGTCAGGAAGTGCTTCCTGGCATCCAAATGGAGCCTTGGCTCCCTGAGCTTTGCTCCGCTGGAGCGCGTCCTGCCTTCCTCTGCAGGGGAGAACAGGTTCTTCCAAGCCAGGGGAAAACAGGCCTGGCTGTATCTCAAAGAGTTTGTGCGTACAGGTGGCACCCACTTCCGTCATTCCAGTGGCGACTCCAACTTTCCTTGGGAGCTGTTCTGCCCTCCTGTTCTTCCCAGGTATTATGCTCTGAACATAGACTTGGAACCTGATCCAGAAGGTGTGTCTGGTGACCACCACATTGCCCAGGTGACTCTTAGCACAGGTGGTCGTGGGAGTGGCGACCACAGTTTCGAAACTGGTGCCATCCACTTTAACACCACGTGCGACTAGCAACTGGGAAGGTGCCCGCGCTCTGCTTGCCTCCGTGCTCTGCCGTCCCCTTCGTCATGCTGACACGCGTGCTGAATAAATTATGCAAATGCTTGCAGATTTCGCTTGTTTAATTCAGTTTGCCAAATCTGAATTTGTTTAACTTTTCCCAACCCAGCTGTGCCTTGTTTTGAATTGTGTTTTTTAAAGGGTATGATTGAAAAGGAATAATTAATTTAAAGGGTTTGTTCAAAGGAGAGGTTTGAAGCCCCTGCACTGCTCTGATCGCGCCTTTTCTTCTCCTTGCAAAATTTTACCTGCTGGCAGCCTTCTCATTCATCACCCAGCATTAGGTGTTCGAACAGATGGCTCCTTGGAAATGCGGGGGCTGACGGGTGAACTTCTGGACTCTAGAGCTGCGCCCCAGCTGGGTCCTCGAAATTGAGCAGTCGTGTCGTCCTCGGTTCAACAAGGTCACTGCCAGGAAGTTCCGTGTGAACTTGGGGCGAGCCTGGAGGCTTGTGTGCCCGGCTGAGCCGCTGCCAGGGTGGAAGACTGGAGAAGACGAGGAGGCCGAGGCAGCAGTGAAGCGAGGCTGGTCTCTCCGGCGGAGCGCTGTGCCTCGCGGCAATGCCGTGGGCTCTTCTCTAGCCTATCACTGCGGAGAGGTTTCTCTGTTGGTCGGTTTCACAGGCAGTCCTTCAAAGTGCAGCTCCTGTGTTGACGCTCGTCAAGTTACAGAACCGTGTGAATGCTAAATGGCCTCCTACCAAAGTTGAGGGAGGAGCCTCTGTCCATGCAGGGGATGAATCCAAACTGGAAGCTTCCCCTCCGTCCCCGACTTTCAGGAGAGCTTCTGCCGGGAAAACTGGGCAGCTCGTGTCTCCAGTGCCGTCTCACTGGGCCAAGGACTGGGTCTCGCATCCGCTCTCCATCCCTTCCCAAAAGCTGTTCCATCCCATCCAGAGCAGGCTGATTCTTGCGCTCTGCCTGAGAAATGTCATCACGCAACCTTGGAAGGCCAAAGTCCTCTCTCCCCCTTGCTCCTGCCCCACCACCTCCTCAGAATCCGGTGGGTTGCCTCGGCCCCTCGACACAGCGGGAAGCCAGAGCAAATTATGTGGACTGCCTGGAGCCGGAATGGGAGCAAAGGCCTTGGCAAGGTCCCGGAAAGGAGGGGGCCAGAGATCCTGACCTGGCAAGGGAGCGAGCACGGAAGGTGGAAGGGCAGCCTCCTGGGACCTCGACCAGGGCAGGAGCACTGCGCCCTCTCCCTCCAGGGTGCTTCTCCGTGCTGTTCTTTGCCAAAGGGCTTGGTGCTCCCACCATGCATCGGAGCTGCGTGCGGGGCTGGGGCTGCGCCACGGGTTCGAGTTTTGGGCCCCCGGCATCCTGGCAGAGCACCGCAGAGGGACGCTTGCAGAGGTCAAGAAGACAAGGAGCGAGACGAGAGCAAGATGCAGAGGTGAGTCTTGCCGCCTGGGATTTGGCAGGCACCCCAACATCAGCAGGGGGCACATCTTGCAGGATCAAAGTATTAGACGAGCAACAGGACAAAATCCTGGGAAGCAGAAATACCAGATTCAGCAGAAGCAGAGCCAAGAGATCAAAGCCCTGCCTGCTCCTCCTAAGTAAGTAGGAATCCCGGGGAAAGTGCTGGAGAAAGCGCTGAGATGCCTTTTCATCACCCAAACACTTAAAGGCGAAGTGCGGAAAGGGTCTCATGATTGTAAAGCAGCTGTAATGATCTGACGGTGGAAGGGTGGTAGAGAGGAGTGCTGCCACCCAAGAGGCATTCATCCACTCCTCTCAGCCCGCAGAGGTGTGCGCCAAAGTGTTTATGGAGGGCGTAAACATCCATTTTATCATTGTCATCGGCACCACAGGCTCAATAAACATTGTTTAATGTTTAAACACAATCTATTGGAAGTGATTTTGCCTTTTGTACCAAAAATGATCCTTTCTGCTGCAGAAAATGTCGGGGAAAGAGGAGGGGGCACGCGATCAGCATTGCCCCCTTTTTTGTGCATTTTCAGTGAAGCGCCAAACGTTCAGCCCCAGTGGGTGGATGCGAGGCAATTGCTCCTGGCCTCATGGAACTGACTTCTGCGCAGCGCTCGCCCCCCTCGAATGCCATTCAGTCATTGCATGTTCTTTTCTGCCATGTCTCGCTGGAGTGTTTTCCTGCCACTTCCCCGCAGAGTTTGATTGCCTGCTTTTTGGAGGAGAAATTGATGGTTTGCTCGGCACAGCAAAATATTGAAAAGTTTGGAGGTGGTAAGAGTGGAAACAGTTGGAAGAAGAGTGAGGAAAATGTTAAAGAGCATGTGGAGGGTTGCATTTTGAGTGGATTTTGTCTGTAATGGGAGTTAAGATACGAAGGGTAACCCCCATCCTCCAACCGGAGCATTGTGTGTATACCTACAATGAAGAAAAATGCCCATTTTCTCTTGCTAAGGGCAGCTGAATCCAATTCATATCCACAGCAGTTGAAAAAGCTTATGCAAATTGAGGATTCTGCTTTCTATACTCGGTTGTATATTTGTGGACTTCCAGACAAAGAAGGTAAGAGGACAAAAATGCAAATGGAGCATCACTTAGTGAAAAGGTCAGATTGAAATCAAGTTCTCTGACTTTTCTACAAGCAGGTTCGGCAGCCAGTGGCCCCTGGGACAAGCCCAGCCCTTCACGGGGAATTGACCACCCCATCCCCAGTTGCACGTAAACAACTGTAGGTGTTCTATACAAGGATATGTGGTGGAAGGGAGGACTTACCAGAACACAGACTTGCAGCTTTGCAATGATGTCATTCTAAGGCGTGTCCCGCAGAATTTGTCTTGTTTGCCCCCTTGCCATTGTGTCCCGCAAGCTGCATGGGGACTTTTTCACCCAGGATCGTTGATGTCTCTCAAGATGCAGGCACTGAAAGCAATCGAAAGTGGAGTGAAAGCAACCTTTGGGGCTGTTATCTTTGGTCCTCGCCCCGAGACGTGATGAGTGTGTCTGTGCAGTCGAGGAATGTAATTGCTTTTTGAACAGGAGAGGAGCTTGGCCTTCGTCACTTGGAATTGTTTGTTTTTGCTGTAATTAGGTAAATTCATCACTCTGTTAGTGTTTTTAATTCAGTGCACAGGTGGCTTTGGGAAGAAGGTCTGGTGAGAGTCTCCTACTTGCATTATCTCTGCAATGTAAAGATCTCCAGGGCAGCTCTGATCTAAAAAACAAATGACTATTAAGAGACGCTTTGTGGAAGCGTTAAGCCCTAAGCTTAAGGTTTGTGGGAGTGGACGGGACTGGCCTCTTCCCCCTAATTCCGTGCTGCTGCTGCTGCATTGATACCTTTTTTCCTTTTGAGGGAACCCAAGTGACTTACAGAGTTCCATTGCATCTTCACATCACCCGCCCTTCGAGGCTGGGGAGGCTGCGAGTGAGCGACTGGTCCAAAGACCCGTGGCCGTGTGGGGACGAGAAGCCAAGTCTCCCAGTCGGACGCTCCGCCCGCCATGCCACACTACCTTTACCACCGCCTGGGCCAGTGTCGGAGGGAGGCGAGGTCGATCCCCTGCCAAGGCTCCACTCCCAGCGGGGGCCCACCTGCAAGAGCCTCCCAGAGGTGTTCCCACTCACACCTTTGCCACCCGCTTGCTCACCTGCCTCTTGCTCTGGCCCAAGCAATGGCAGGTGCCGCTGCCCGGGTGTTTGCCAGGCAGAGCCGCTGGGCAAGCCAGTGGTAGCCATGGTGGGAAAGGGGAGGTGGGGAGCCTCAACGACAGAGGGGGCCCAGAGGCTCTTTAGCTCGCAGCCGCACGATTTAGCAACGTGCCCGTGCTGATTAAACATCCGAAGAGCAGCCGGGGAATCTGCTGGGAGGGCCCACCGCTTAGTGCCGGAGTGCGTCCTTTGTGCCCCAAAGTACCCATGCTCAATTTGTAGCTTCTTCACTTAAAAAAATATGGGGCGCTAGAGTTAGGAAATGCCCTCTTCTTTCTGATACCTTGGAAAGCGCTGCTGTGCGGAGTGGATTGTTCTGCATGAGACAACGTCTTACTTGCTCATCAACCTGACCAAAATTATGTGGTCATATTGGAGCAGGTCGCCCTGGTCAGTGTCCTGGTATGGTTTTTTTTATTTTTTATTTTATTTATTAAAGCATTTTTATGCCGCCCCATTCGCCAAAGCCTCGGGGCGGCTTACAACGATAACAATGGTTGCGTGTGGTGCACGGGAAAGTGGAAGAGGGTGGGAGGGAGGAGATGCTCCTGTTTTGTGTGATCGTGTTCCTGATGCCGAGGTCCCTGCGCCGCTGGTTGACGTGCTCATATGAGCTCAGCATCAGCTCGGATGGGAAGCGAGTTGCACTGAATCGGCATGCATGACTGGAGCGGCTTGGAGGAAGCAACACGACACGGGGAACGGGGCCAGGTTTGCAGAACCCTTCGGGCCCCGTGCCCTGCCACCTTGGAGACCGTGGCCACCTCCCAGATGGCGCCTGTGGCAAGGAGTGCTTTCCTTGGCCCACCCGCTGCGCCCCGACCCAGGCAGGCAGCAGTAACTCACACACTGGCAGCCTCCCAGGGGACTATTGCAGCGCACTTTCCGTGGGGCCTGGATGCTGCAGTTGGTTCAAAACTGAGCTGCCAGCTGGCCCATGGGACCGGTCGACTGGAACATGTTGCGCTGGTCCTGTGTCAGCTGCTCTGGCTACTAATTGACGTCCGGGCCTGATTCAAGACGCTGATGACGGCATAGAAAGCCCTGAACAGTTTAGGGCTTGGATAGCTAAAGGAACAACTCCTCCCATATGAGCCTGCCCAGACCTGAAGATCATCCGCAGAGGTCCTTCTCTTCTTTCGGAGGGCTGTTACGAGGAGAAGGGCCTTTTCTGGATAGCAACCCGATTATGGAAAGGTGCACCTGGGGCTGACTCTGTGTTCATTCTGGCGCCAGGCCGAAACCCGATTATTTGCCCAGTTTTTTAATTGTTAGGCAGCATTTTCAACTATTGCATCAAGTAGTGGCATTGTGGGATTTTTGTTTGCTTTGTTGTTTTTAAATGTTTGTTGTTTTAACTTCTGTAAACCGTCTGGGCATTCTTTTGAATAACTGACTATATAGAAAAGTCTTAGCTAAATAAAATAATGAATGAATGAGTGCATGCACTCTTTCCCAGGCATATGTTCCTGCGCGCACAGCCCTCTTTTCAATTGCTGCTGGTGATGGCACAGAAAAGAGCATCCACAGGGAGAGTAGCCAGTACCATGAAAAGTCTTCCCTGGCAGTCAGGGAGCTTTGCAGGGTACAATTAAGGCCTGATATGGTTCTATGAATCTGCCTTGCAGTGTGCCCACCCAACTCAGGACTGCCTTCTCTAGTGGCAGTGGCTCTTTGAGCCAGACGTCTTCCCTAGCTCTGTCTGGAGTCCTTCAGCTCGTAGTGGCTGGCTGGATCCACATTCTTCCCCCTGTCCTGCTTCAGCTTCTGCTTTCCTTTTTGCCTCCAGGCTTTTTCTTCTAATTCAGAGGGGAATTCTGTGGCAGTGCTTGTGCCACTTGCTTCTGATTATGACCATGTGGAAAACTCACCATGGAAGTTGCATCGGTAGGAAAAGGAAAGGCCAAAAAGGAAAGCAAAGAACACCAACCACAGCCATTTCTGCGAGGGCTGTGATTAGGGGTACATGTGCAAGCACAAGTCCCAGAGCTGGTTTCATCTTGTGCCCATATCAGACTGCATTGTTCGTTTTGCTGCCGCTTGAATATTCATGCATATTTTGTGCAAATTTGTATTTTCAATGCGCATTTGCCAAATGTATACATGCCACTGAGCGCATTGATTTGGGTTCCATGAATAACGTTGCAAGCTTGGAAACGTGCCACAAATTGCATTCAAGTTTGTGTTCAGTCTGGGAGGAGAGAAGTAGATAAATTTCTCATGATTCCCTAACTCTGATGCCCCTTTGAGGGCACTGTGGGGTTGTTGGGCCCCTTCCCATTTGATCCAGGGTCCTGATATTGGATCCCAGCAGGGTTTCCATGGCCTCTTCCTGTGTTTTGAGCTGCTGCCCTCCCGTTTGGAGCGGCATCTCGCTTGCCCACCTGCCTTCACTGCCCGAGGCCTCACTGACCTCGCCACCGATGGATGGATCACTCGCGTCCTCTTTGGAGGCTGGCTTGGCGGTTCCTTGGTTCTGAGAGCTGGCAGAGGGGACAAATGATACGGGATGTAGTCTGTCCTTTGGAGTCGCTCTCCTGGCAAACATGCCTAGACAGATTAACCAAGAGCCTTTTGTTTAATTGCAATCATTAAAATGCCATTAGTGGAATTAACGTTCTCTCTTGACTGTATGATACTGAACACTTGAAAGTAGCTTCTGCTGGTGAAGCAGTTTACAGGGAAACTTAAAAAGGAGATGATAAAGGTGGGGTGGACTTCAAAGAGATGCCCCCCCCCCCCCATAGTGGGATTTTGCAGCTTCCTGGGCCAATGCAAAATCCAGCTCTTCTTTTGTGCAAGGCTAGGTGTAAAGAACTCGGGTAACCTTTCATGCCTGGGCCACAGGCAAGTCTCCAAGATCTGAGCCATACTGGCATGAGGCAGGCCTTTTCCCAGTGCCAGCTCGTCCTCTGCGGAGCACCTGCCATGTAGGACCAGGCGTGCGCATTGTGTCTTTGCCGCAGGGATGCTCTCTGCTCGGAAGGGGGATGGCCCAGGCGTGGCGTGGCGTGGGGCACCGGCAGCGGCTTCCCTCTCTGTTGACGCAGCAGCAGCTCCCACGGGTTTCAGACGGGGCCCCTCCCAGCCCTGCCTGGCGGTCCCAGCGATCGAACGTGGGACCTTCTGCGGGCAAAGCAAGCTTCCTGCTGCTGAGCCCACCCTTACACCGGCCGTACCTGCATTCGCGGGACCGGCGCCCAGCCCTGGACCGCTGCATCCTCCCTCCCACGCCCTTGGACGGGTCTGCAGAGAAATCCATGGCGGCCACCAAGCGCCAGGACAGTCTGGGATGGCGGCGTCGCCCTGCAGGCGTTGTGTGCTGCCGTTCTTGGCTGCCCCGTGCCTCCTTCCGGCCCGTAGACTGGCAGGTGCCGAAAGGAGTGGCAGCAGGAGGCAGATTTCATCGCTTGCATTCCCACATAGCCCAAGCTGCCTGGGTGCTTCACCAAGATTGCCTCTACTGTTGAGTCTGTTTACGGCTGGCCAAGATGGGTTGGCTGGGGGCACTTCCGGTGGGTTAGGCTGGCCAGCGCTGCACTCCGACAACTTTCTGATGTCCCCTAACAGCCCTCGACCTCCACATTTGGAAAATGTATGGAGACGGGCAGATCCCTTTGAAGTTTTTCTGTATGCCTTTGCTCACATTACTCTAAATACTGCTTTTAAAAAATTAGCCGAAAGGGTTGTCTTTCAATTAAGATCATTAAATGTAGCTTGAGCAAAGGGAATTATGCAAATATCCTTTTAAGCTTGTGAAAAATTGAATTATTTTGGGTTCTGCCATTATTTTATTCCTCCCTCCTTTTGTCAAGCAATTAATATTTAACTCCTTTGAAATAAAGCTGCCAAACAATATGGCCTTTACAATACAGACTTAAAATACCTACCTCTTCTTTTATATACTGTGATGATAAAGCATCGACATAGTGATACCAAGTGGCACTTTAATTTGCTTTTTATTAATTCAGAAACCAAGTTGGGTTTAATAACTCTTTTTATTTCATTCCATTTAATTTTCTTTCTATTTGTGCAAGCGAACTTTTAAAAGCAAGGACATAAAAAGGGGGATGATTTTTAAATAGGTCTTTTTCCTCTGTCCCCCATAAACATTTTGCAGGCTACCTAGAAACGTATCTCAGATTTAATTCTCTTAGTTACAAGCAATTTGCAACTTGAGCCATAATCTTCCTAACCTTTGCTATGCTGTTGTGTCCTTGAGGTGATGGAGAAGGTTGGAGTAACACATTAGTAGTCTTTTACTGAGCTCTGGATGTACGTACAATCTAATGATATTTAACTCTGCACATAATATGAGTTTACGAGTGATTACAAGCTGTCCCTTGGGCCATGACTGTGGGCCCAGTAAGTTGCAGAACAGTGGCGAATTGACTTGTAGGCCTGTCAAAACCAATTATCTCCTGTGACAACTCAACTCCGGGTTTTTTTGCTGTGTATTTTTGCTGCCAACGAACTCACAAACAAAGCCCCTCCCCCCCATGGTGCATGGCGTGTCCCCCCCGCCCCCGGCCGGCTGCTTGGCTTCCTAGAGTCGCTTCCCGGAGAAGAGGCACTTCGCATCTACAAGGCTCCTGTGGAGTTTGGGAATGTGCGGGACGGGCAGATAATCCATCGTTAAGTCTAATCAAATGCCGTGCTTGTGATGGACCTCTGGGTCATATATTCTGTATTGATTTATGGGTGCTGCTCTGTGCTGCTCTTATAATTAAAGGCCATTTTTAATTAAGCCTTTGGGATAGAGGATGATCAACGACAGAGCAATCTTCCCTACTGATGTTATTGGTGTATGCTTAGGTAGATCCGCGAGCTCGTTCGTGACTTCTTTGCCCACCTCTTTTGACCGTCCAGGAAGTGTCGTCATTCCACGGGTCGCAGCTCTCGGAGCCGGGCTGCTCCGGCTTCCACTGCAGCAGGTCTCAGATTTGCTGGGCCCCTTTCGGTGGTCTCCGGATGCTTGACCTGTAGCCCTTGATGCCTTCAGTCTTAGGAAGGACCCAGGTTTCAACTAAGCTAAAATGTGAGACCTGTTCCTCATTTTTCACCATTATGTGCCGCCATTTTCTCCTTTCTTCATGCCTCCATGTCCCTGAAAATCTTCCAGAAATAACCACAGAAAATGCTGCTGGTGGGGCTCACCTTAGGATGGGATGTGACCCACTCTGCCCTTCTGCCCAAGACTGACAGGAAGGCCTCCTCTTGCCAGGTCTACTGTCTCTGTCACTCCTTGGCTGACGCAACTCGGATCGAGAGGCCTTGGGAAGAAAGTCCCGTCTCCGGAAAAACCCTTTGGTTTTTTGTTCCCAGAGGTCCTCCTGTTCCAGGATCATGGGAAATATTAGGTGTCCTCTCCTGCTCTGGCGGACACAAACTAGGTCGCTTACTTAGAAGGAAATGCAGTCCCACATCCTGTTGGGCTACAGATAGACATAGGTTATATAACAGACAGATATGGGGAATTAAACTTTAAAAGGTAAAAGCGAGGCACATCTTCTGCTGAGTGTAAATGCTGCTGGGAAAGCAACCTGGTGGCGAGCCTGCCATTGTATTTGTTGCAACTGTTTGCTTTTCAGAGAAGATAGAACTCTTCCCTCTTGTCCTCAAAATGTAACCCACATTTCTGTCCCTCCCCCTGTCCTTTCTCTCTCGAGTTAGACAAGACAACATAAATAAGAGCCACGCAAAGTTACCCAGCTGCAATTTTTCTGTGGCTTACGTTCTAAATATCTACTTGTGCATGACATTTACTGAGGAAAAACATTTGCAAATTACCTGTTTGATTAACACCCCCGTCTTGCACAGTTTCAAAAGGGTAAGGTAATTGAACACGGAGCCGAGCTACAAAACATGAACTTTCATGTGAGCTGCAATCCTGAGCGGCAAATTTCCCCTTCTTTCCAAATGCTCTGCATGTCAGTGTAGAAGGATATGGACTTGGTGCTTCGCAGAAATATATCTGGGGCTTCATTCGCTGCTTTTTGAGAACAGCCGTTGAAGAACTGCAAGTTTTAAACCTCAGTTTGGAACCAAGCCGCATGGCCTTCCAGTTTCTTTCTGGGCCCACTTTGGGGCTTGACCTTGACGGCCCCAAAGTGCTTGGAAGCAGCTTCCTTGGCCAGGCCTGTTTTGAGGTCCCTGCTAGCCAGGTGACTCACAGACCCACCAAACCAAGTGCCAACGCGGTTCAGTCGGGCGGAGAGTCGTTCCATTTCCTTTATTCAGCTGAGCAAGGCCACCGGGTGTCCGCTCCCCACGCGCAGGCAGGCAGCGACACACACGCATTCCTCCTCTTCCTCTCTTTTCCATCGTCCCCTCACCCGATCCCCTCTCAGGGTCTGCCTGACCCTCCACCCCAGCCCCTTGCGGGGTCTGCATGCCCACTGCATGCCTGGCCTCGTGCCGGCGCTTGCCCACATCCCATCCCCTCACAGTGGGGGCGTGAGCACTGGCTGCCCGTCCTTGCCTGGGGGGCCTTCTTCCACTCACTGCCTCTTTATTGCCATTCCTTTGCCTTCCCCTTTTCCTTTCCAAAGCAAGCAGTTATACGAAAAACAAATGGCGTTTGTTTGGCGAACCAAGCTCCTATGCAAGCGGCTGTTTATAAAAGCAAATAGTGAGTTAAGCTAAAAGCAAATAACATTAGTTAAGCTAATCAGGCTCCTTCACCTGCCTGTTCCCAGGTGTAGCTACGGAGACGGAGACTCTTCCTCAGAGGCCCTGCTCCTGCCGAAGAAGGTGGGGTGGGTAACCGCTGGGGAGAGGGCCTTTTTGGTGGTGATGCCCAGGTGCAGACAGAATGTAGAAAGGAACTAAATATATTCTCAAGGATGCCAATGAAAACCATATCCTTTTCACTGAGGCTAGCTCATGCACGAATGAAAAAATGGCCATCATCTTCAAAAGCTACTTAGCCTGTTTGCAGAATTTGGGATTTGTAAATTTTCCCCAGTGAAAAAGCCACATGCTTTCAGACATGTTGGGTTCAATTTTTAAAAAATCTTAAATTGGCACCTTTAAAAATGCCTCTTCTTGTTGCATTCCTTCATATTTCCATGTTCCTTTTCCAGTTTTTGTTTACTCCATTTACAGATTTCCCTCTCCAGGGAGAGGCAACTATCTTTGTGGTCTTTCTAGTACCAGGGTAAAACTTTTTGGTTCACCCAGATGTTTTAAAAAACTTGTATGGTTTATCTGTTATTTTTATATTTTTTAGTTAGAGCCCCGCTGTTAGAAACCCCATATTTTGCATTTAGTTTTAATAACCCCTCATTGTATTATACTCCATTATATCTTCCTTTGTGAGCTTTCCTGAGAACTTCTGTTATGGGGCAGCCATGTAAATATAGCAATAACCATCAATCAATCAGATATTTATGTTTTAAGACCACAAGTTCATGTGAAGCCAGAATCCTCAGTTGTGCAACGAAGGACCCATGGCAGACATTCAAGAGTTCTTTGCCAGTCTTTTTTTCAGGGTGGAAAGCCTGAAAATGTGTGAAAAGAAATGGAAACTGCTGCCCAAAATGTGAGAGGGGCCTTAAAATTTGGTTATGAAGAAATGTTGAGACCCAAGACCAAAAATGTTTTGTGAACTGGAAGACCCTTTCCTTTTTTCTGGCCATTGATGTGGCAGAAATTACTCACATGGGTACAGACAGGATGGCGAGTAATTCGGTTTGGTTGGCTTACCATTTTTATTTTTTTTCAGCCTCACTTTACGTCAGCAGTGTGGGAAGAGTGAGCAATAACCTTAAATAGCTGGGGAATGTTTTCTGGTGTGAATTAGAGACTGAGCCAAGGATCCAAAATAGGAGCATGTGATTTCACTTTGCTGAGCATTTAGAGCATGATTGGATTAGAAATGACAATCCAGATGAGAAGATGTTTAGTCTTCCTTTCAGCATTCGTGATGTCAGGTTCTGGAGGAAAACTGTGGAGCGTGTCATTGCGAATTATTAAAGTGGCCATCATACCCACTTTTAGCAAGCGCACATTCTCGTAGGACATTCATGTTCTCAGAGAAATCCCACCTTGTTTTGATATGCATGCTCCGGAGTGCTGGGTTTATGAATCATTTTTCTGTCGAGGACTTTTTTCCCACCGGAGTCACCCTGTCGCCCTCCTTGTCCCCCCTCCCTCCCTCCCTCCCTCCCTGCTCCTTCCCCACCGAGTGGGCTGCCAAGGGACGGAGAGGCGTCCCTTCCAGAGGCTGGAACCAATCCCTTGCAGAGGGCTTTGGCAATTCGGTCACGGGCTGCAGGTAGCCCTCTGAATGTGATTTACAGCTTTTCCCAATAAGTAGGCCTAAGGTGACGGTCATGGTAGTCACTCACTCCTGTAGGACATGTGTACACACACCGCTCACCTTGCAGCGTGTCCTTTTCAGCTTGAAATGACGGGCGCTTGCTGAACGGTCTTGTACGAAGCTTGCTCTCCTGCCACCTTGGTATGGACGATGCTTCATTTGCAAATGATGCCACTGCGAAACTCAACCCCTCGCTCTGAAGGAGCGCCTCCAACAAAAGCCACTGCTTTCCGGCTTCAGCGCCATCGGTTTCCGCCTTGAAGGTCGCACCGCTTAGCATGTATTTTGGCAGTGGCAGTGTCTGGCAGGGAAGCTTCTGCCAGGCACGTTTCACGTCCGTGCGAGAGGTTAGGCCAACCTGCCCTGTGAATGGTCAAGAACGCGCCCGGAGCACGCCGGGGTATTTCCCAAAGGAGCCTGCAAATGGACTGGGCAAAGCTGAGCACGCAATCTTTTTAAAGGATCTGCATCCCGTTTCTTTAGGAGCTCAATTTTGCAGATTTAATTTGGTTCTGCATCAGCTGCTGCAGTGCTGAAAACAGTAAATGAGAACTTCGTTATAAATTGTAGGATGCAATTTTTTAATAGATTTATGAAGTAAGGATGGGCATGTTTCGGGTTTTTTTATTCCCTCATAAACAATGCCATTATATCTGCTATTACTCTTGTTTACTTGACTTCCAGGCTGCTGGCAATAGTGCCGGAATAGATTTAGAGAATTTATACATTATATGCATCATGAGAAGGCAACACAAGAGCCCCAGCAAGATGGATTTGGGTTAAAGCAAACATTGATCATATTTCCCTTCATGGCGATACGGGCTTCCCAAAGCGGAGGGGTGGGGGGCGTTGGGCTGTTCATACTCCCTCCTTGTAGGAGCAGATATTGCGGAGGGAGAAAGCGAGACCGGGCTTCGGTTAAGTTTTTGGGTCTGCTACTGACACCCCTTTCCGTGTGCAGGTTCCTTCCCACACACATGCATGCACCCACACAGAGTAACGTGTCCCATGACTGGGCACACTCAGAGATGGTCAGTGTGAACTTCTGTCTTGGGATTGGTGGCATTAGAACCCCTCCATCTGGAAACGCTCTTATCCAATCAATCCCGTGCGTGCTGGTAATCAGATTTGCATGAGCAAAAATAATTCTGAAGCCAAAAAGAAAGAAAACACTTTCTTTGTATATCACATCACTTTAGAAGGGGCATTCCTTCCTGTTTCCAAGTGGGGAATGCCTATTGGAAGAGGGAACTTGCTTCTTGCAGGTTTTTGCCAGTATGTGTACTTAAAAAAAACTCCTTAAAAAAGAAAACAAAAATCATGCTCCTTTAGTTACAAGTTACCTTCATCAATCAAAAGAATTTAATTGTTCTAAGTAATTTACTGATTTAAATACTGCCATCATAGTCTCAACTTAGAACAAGCTGCCTTTGCTGAACCGAGGAAGGTTCTTCAGGAAGAAAGCTGCATTTCTAGAAATTACCTCCAGCCTCTAGGCAGCCCTTTTTGAATTAAGCTTCATTTATGGTTCATGCAAAATGGCCTTATATTTTTTCCTTTTGATTTAGCTGGTTATACAATGGAGGAAAAGGCTTCCCATAAATAGCCCCATCTTGTTGAGTCAAAGGCATAACTTCTTGATTGCTCTCACCCATCTTCCTCCTAAGCAATATGATCTGTATCACATTTTCATTTCTACACCAAAGCCGGGGAAAAAAAACAAAAAACAGAATACAGAAACCGTGCCTTTTCACTGTGAAAGCATGTCTGATTCTTGGCAAAGACGATCGTTCCCTGCATGTTGGGGAAACAGCTGTTTGCTGAAACAATGTCATTTTAACTCCTGTCAAACGTCTTCCCTTTTCAATACTTCCATTTTAATCGTTGCTGTTCCACTTCCAAAGACAACAGAAAACATCAGTCAGTGAAAGGACCATTTCAAGCATCTGCTGATAACACGAGGAGGGGAAAAGAGAACTCCGTGTCTAAGTGCAGCACCTTCCTGAGGACCATGCCTCCATTTCCGGCAGTTGGAGAAGACAGACCCAAAGCAAGCTAATGGTGTCTGAGGTTCCCTGGCAAAGCTTTAGAACTGAATGGTCCCGGTCGTTCCTTCACGATTAAAAGCGCGGCTGGTTCGTGCCTCCCAATTTGCTGATGGCAATTAACTTCCAAAATCTGCTAACCTTTCACCAGTCTTCCTGTTATCATAAGGGAAATGCTGACATTTCAAATCTGTATGCCAAGTCTGAACGGATGAGCAGGCTGTTTATTTAGGAAAAAAGGAATTTCTGCAGTGTTCTTGTATGTGCGGTGGAGGCATAAAGCATTTGCATATGCTTTTAATTGTTATGCACTATGCTATATTTTATGGAGGTCTTTTGGCAGGGGGCCTCCTGTTACTGCCTGAGCAAACCAACAGTGGTTCTGTTTAGGGCACACTTGCTGATTTCTGCAGATTTTCTCTGTGTTGCACCTGCCGTCTGTAGGCATTCTCCGAGTTTCCAGTCCTCATCACACCTGTGTGCAATTCGGGGGGTACCTGGTGCACCGTGCAAAATTATTTCCAGCATTCTTAATATGCAACCTGGGTTCATTTTCCTATGCCAAGACACCTGTGTGTTTCATCCAGGGATGGAAATGACTCTGAATAGCGGTTAGATGCTGTAATTTAAAAAACGGACAAGGAACCGCTGATGGACAATCAGCTACTGTTGGTGAATCACTGCGGCCCTTTCTGAGCCCTGAGTGCAATCTCAACACCTAACAGAACCTAATTTGGTGCCATGGTTAAGATAACCACATACCAAAGCAGCAGAATGTTTTCTGTGTAATACTTTTGCACAACTAATCAGTGCAAAGTGCCAGGCATAAATGATGGGTGTGACACCTGGTTCAGAGTGGACATGGGCTCATGCTCTACTGTTAGTGTGCAACTACAGTCGTCTTTTTTATATAAAATTACTTGCTGGCGTTGCCTGTCTCTCACAACCAGAGGACGAACAAGAGGGATCTCTTTTTTTCTTTTCCTCAGCGTGGCGACGGCCACCAAATGGGGTGGCTTTAACAGGAGACGGGGCAGATGCCTGGAGTAGAGGGCTGTTAATAAATACGAGGCCCGCTGGCTTACGCAAGCCCTAAACCCAGACTGTGGACGTCAGTCAATGGGAAACACAGACAGGTGTGTGCCATTGCACCCACCTCCTCCTCCTCGAGACAGTCCATGGCCAGCTGGTGTGGAGAGAGCGAGCTCCTGGCCTCAGTGAGCTCTTGGCCTGATGTTCTTAAAATACCATAAAAGTGTAACTGCTCCGGTTACCTGCATCAGCCCATGGGTCCACCTGCCCTTGTGAGGCGGAACTCTGCTCTTTAACGTGCCGACTGGAGATGCTGGCCATGAAGTTGGGCATCTTCTGCAGCATCTCCACCATGGAGCTTCAGGTGCTTTCCTATGATTTATCCTTATGTTGGAGATAGGGTCAAAAATTGGGTACCTGTTTCCATATGTGGTGGGAATGCAAAAATATTAGGACATTTTGGATAATGGGTTTTAAGGAATTCAAATATTGAAGCGGAACCTGAAATTGAATTATTGTCTATTTTATGCAAAGAAATTGAAATGGAATGTTTGTTTATTTATTTATTTAAAACATTTCTATGGCGCCCAAAGCATCGCAACAAAGCCTCGGGGCGGCTCACAACACAATTAAAAACATATAAATAACACTAAATACAATAAAGATTAAAAAGCCCGGTAACATCTCAGCTAAAAAAATTTAAAATCCTATAAATACATAATAAATTAGCAATTAAAATAAGTTTTTATATCAAAGAATTAAGAGCAAATTTAGTAACTGCAGCAAGATTGATAACAGCAAAGTATTGGAAGGATTTCCAAATAAGCAAATGGTCTGAAGAAATATGGAATATAGTTGTTAGTGATAAATTAACATGTGGGAAAGGGGCTGACAAATAAGAATGTGTTTAATGATATTTGGGGGTTGTTTTTTGAACACATATTAATAAAAGGGAAAGTTATGAAACCTTTGTCTAACTTAATGCAATTTTGGATGGAAGAGGCTAGTCCCAAAGAGAGGAAGCATAGAGGAAGAAATTAAGGTGAAGAAGGAAAGAAATATTTAATTATTGTGTAGCCAAGGTCCCATGCCAGTTGTGTTTATAAGCTTTTGTTTATTTGTTGTGGTTGTTATTGATCTTTTTTTGCTTTTGTATCGATGCATTTAAAATGCAGTACAAAGATCCTTCTGTCCCACCTGCTGGCTACCAGGGAGCGTCCCATCGCTCGGCTTCTGCCAGGCATTGGCTGCGTTCCGCCCCAGCCCCTGTGGCTGGACTTCCCGGACCACCGCCTCCCCCACCCCCGTCTAAGTTGCTTTGCAAGCGGTGCATTTCCATCCATGCTGCTTTCTTCAGAAGCAACCATCAGGGCGTCATGAGCGTGAGCTGCTTGTCCTGCGCTGGAGACTAACTTGTCCCTGGCGGGGCTTGAGCCGTCGTCAGCCCGGCCCCCTGGAAGTGTGTGGTCACCATCACGCCGTCACGAGGCAAGTCCAATTAGCCCCCGGTGATGTGAGCCATTTCATGCTCCTGCAGCCCTTAACCTCCCCTCCCCAAGTTACCTTGGGGCAGGTAACAAGGTGCCCCTGGACCAGCTCCAGCATGGTGAGGGGCGGCCCGAGAGGAAGCACCAGGGAGCGGCCCCGGCAGGCACGGGAGCCTCCCTTCCCGCTGAACGCTGCCCGCAAGAGCCCGGGCGCCGCATGCGGGAATGCTCGGGGCAGAGGAGGGCTCGGGGCAGCTCGAGGTTCGGTCTGATGGCCGATGCTTTGCTTCCGGCGGGACCGTAATGTAAGCAGGTGAGGCTGAAGTGCCGCTTCGGGTCCGGTCCGGTCCTGCTGCTCCACGCAGGGGAACGGCAGGCAGAAAGTCAGGATCCTGCCCAAGGGAGCTTCCAGTCTGGACTTTGGCAGTGGGTAGCAAAGGCGAGCCAGGAAGGAAGGGTGAACGCGAGCGGGCAGAGCTTTCAATGAGAACCGGAGGGCGGTTTTGATCTCTGGGGGACCGGAAGAGCCATGGGAAGGAAAAAAGCGAGGGTAGAAGATGGCGGTCTCGCTCAGCGACCGAGCGCCTGCCTGATACCCCGGGCAGCCCGTGACGGGGCATGTGCAACCACGGCAGCCGCAAACCCTGCACGGCTTGGTTGCCGCTGCCGCGCATTTCAGGCCTGCGCCGGCCGGTTTCCCCAGTTCCCCACGTCCGCGTGGCGGGCCGCATTGTCTGAGCCCTGGGCAGCAGCCCTCCAACGTCCTGTGGGTTCTTGTGGGGTTACTCAAAGGTTGCCACCTGCCTGACAGGGCAAGTGGAGGAGGGGTCTGGCGGACCCTCGCGTGGCGCAGGAGTGGCTGCAGCAACCAAAGAGCTCGTTTCAGCCTCCGTGGTACCGTGAACCGGACCGCTTCGTGGCTGCTGACCAGAGCTGGGGTCTGCCGGTCTGGCTCGGTGGAGGCCGCTTTCTGGGGGAGCATGGAGTGGCTCTGGGGGCCACGGGGGGCTCTTGGCACATCTTCCAACTAAGCCGAGGGAGCAGAGGGGCTGCTTGGGGGCCGGACATGACCAGGCCTTCAGGCCCGGCTCCCCGCCAGGCTCCGCAGATCCAAGGAGCAAGAGAGGCAGGCCCCGGTGGCCCCTTCTGGCGAGCTTTGACGAGCCCTGCAGCGAGAGAGAGGCACTGCCTCTCCTCGCCACGCTTCTAATCCAGTTCTGAGCTGCCATCACCTCTTTTCACTAAAAACAGACAAAAAGCCGGCACACTCGGTGTGGGTTCCCGGCCACTTTGGTGGGTTCTTAGAAGCAGGTTCCGCTGGACAATGTGGCGCTTTCATGGTGTGGGCAAGCAGACGTGAGGAAGGAGTCATTTTATCCATGGCTGCATTGCAGCGAACACCTGAATTAGGAAGAACAGTGAGAAGCCCTAAGGGGAAGTCAATAATCTTGGCTTCAGTTTGGATGCTTTGATGAATTTTGTGGTGCTCAGAAATTTAAAAGGGCCCTGTCGTTGTGGTTCTAATCAATTAATAAACTTGAATGCTAGTTAGGAAACAGCAGGGGGTTTTGTTCATTTTCCAAGAGAGCTGGAAGTCGTATAAGGCATTGTTACTCATCCAGATGAGTCCTTTTGTCCTAATGTGGACCTGCATTTCTGAAACATGGCAAAATCCAGCCCACAACATAACATAACATAGCACAATATACCTCTGTTTCCCAAAGGTAAAATTGGGATTTCTGCATCGGTTCATAATTTGAATATAGTGTCATATTGGAAAGGTTGCTATTTCTGGATGCAGGGCCAGCAGCCAGTGGGCTAACTTATTCTGCCTTTAATGCAATAGGTATTCTTGGGAATTCATTGGGGACTTGACAGTGTTGGAGTGAAATGTGAATTAGCTGGTACCACAGCAGAAATATTTGTCTGGTTAGAATCTCATTTTGGTGGTTCCAACAGCAATAATTAGTGTGTACTTTTGAACAACTGAACCCCCTGAGGAGGGTGAAACCTTGCTAATAGGAAAGGAGGAGGGGCACTGGATCAAATTTGCATGATTAATGAACCATAAATCCATGTTTAATCAAAGGTGAAGCAACAAACTAATTTGACATAATTTTTCAGCCCCATAAAAAGACTGTGGAGTCTGAGCAAGTGTGTGATCTCACCTGAACTGTTTTCTTGTCTCCTGACTGGGACTAAAGTCTTCATGCCCACCAGCACATTAGGCTTGGGTTTATGCTGCTTTCGTGAAAGGTTACCTGGAGAGAGTGTCTCCCATTCGTGGCAAAATTTATTTCCTGATGAATCCAATTTACATTAATGTGGGCTCATTAAAAGATAATTATTGTGCCGCAGAGAGGACCGCGGCATCCATCAATGGAATGTCTCTAATTGTTTTAGTCGTATGATAAAGAGATAATCTTGCACTGAGCTTTTTCATTAATGCCACTCATATAAATGTCAAAACTGAATTTGAAAAAAAAACTTAACAGCCTGCCAAAACATAATTGTCTCATTATTCTTGTAGCTATTGTTATCAAAATCTGGACACCTGGTACCTGGATCCCTTTGCGCAATTTTGCACACCACTGACATTTTGCATTTGATGGATTTCTTAAAGTATTTATAAAAGATGCAAATGTGATTGCAAATGTTTGGCTTTTCAAATCAAGATTGGAGCGAAATATGCACTGCGCAGTCCTGCAGACACTTATGTGAGAATAAGCTCCATGGCACAAATTGACTTGGATCCAAAAAGCCGTGAGGGAAAGGTCTTAGCCCCTTCCATGAACTCCTGTGCCAGAGCGAGAGAGAAGGCTCCTTGTTGTGTGGACAGCATGCCAGAATGCCGTTTGGTGGAATTTAGAAGCGGCCATGCACCACCTCAGGGCATTGATCGATCTCATTCAGTATGTTCCTCGCTGACCAGCAGCCTCTCCCAAGGTTTAAGATGCTGGATCCTTCTGAGCCTTATTTCTGCCAAGCACTGGCTCGCCTAGCCGAGGTGCTTGAGTGTTGATTGACATCCATTGCCAGTATCCTAATGATCATTTTAGGCCTGTGTTGCATGTTTGTTTTTGCTTGCTATACTCAGTCCAGTCATAATAAAACACAGCTATATTTGCAAATAATTCTATAACCATTACAGCAGCATTTTTTAAAAAGCACACGACCGTCAGAATAGTAAAAATGCTGCATAATTAACTATTTAATCATTACTATTTAACAACAACAATAATAATGGGAACTATTAGGGTTAATACTGAGAAACAAGAAGAGTTTAAACAATTGCAAAACTAACAGCAGGGACTGCAACCTTTATTGCAGGGGCTAGTTGGGGGTGGCCCTGCCTTCCCTTGCCAGGTGGAATGGCTGGAGGACATAGAATATGAATTTCAGTGGCCATAAAAAGAACTTCCATTTGTAAACAGGTGGGGGGTTTTTTGGCGGGGGGAGAACTTGGGGAGGGGGTACTGTTATTTTATTTATTTAAAACGTTTTTATGCCGCCCCCATCGCAACAAAGCCTCAGGGCGGCTCGCTTTTCTCATGCTAACTCAAAAAATCCTTTTCTGCAGTGGAAAAAGCTTTCTCCTGGCTGGAAAAGATATACCTCTGCATCCATCTTACCAGGGTTTTCCTTTGCATAAATATACATTTGAGATGGTAGACCTGTGGTGATGAAAAAGAATTCATGTCCAGAGTTTCATTTCTGGCAGGGTCAGACAGAAGACATGTAGACTTGCACATGCCAGAAATCTCACTGGATTCAAAGCTAGGACATATTTGTTAGAGAAATATCTGGAGCAGGTGGTTAACCCTTAAATCTTTTTACACAGCTTTTATTTGTCTTTTATTGGAGTCTGTTATTGCATGGCTTCCTGAGGAGAAGGTGGCTTGGCTTGGCTTCCGCAAGACCCTAGGGATCTCCTCCCACTTGTTGCTTCCTGTTGCTAGCACAAATTTCGGTCTGTATTGTGTGCGTAGATATTATGACCGAGCAAGACACTATTTGCTTCTGCCCCTTTGGGGCAAGCAGTCCAGACTGGGTGACCTTGGGGCAGTCTATCAGCCTAGCCCGCCTCACAGGGCTGTTATGAAGGTAAAATAAGATAAGCTTCATTTATGATTGCCTTATTTTTATTTATAACCCAACCTTCATTAACTTGCCTGGTCTGCTTTACCATAATATATTAAAAGCACGGTAAAATGACCAGTTCTTTAAAGAAGGTGCAAACAGCCAATTTATAAGAGCACCATAAATGGCAAGAATGTCTTGGGCTGGCATAGAGATGACGTGGATGCCAAGTGCAAGCCCCACTGATTGCAGTCGGGCCCCGAATGATAATCTGTCGGCTAAAACTAGAAGCTCCCCCGTCCAGCATGATTTCACGCACGCCCACCAGCAAAAAATAAGACAGCCTCTGGGTGACATCCAGACCTCCACTGGACCAAGCAGCCGCTGCTTGGGTTGGAACTGGGCCAGCAAAGAGGGACCAGCCCTGGTGTGTTCGGCAGTCCTTTGCATGTTTCGCATTGCGTAAAAGCGACTGGGCAAGCGACTGGACGAACGAGCGCAGCATTCTTTTTCTCGGGCGCCCTTTCGCATTCGGAGCCTCCCGCAAACCCCGTGGAACAAATCTGCTCCATGGCCATTCAAGTGGTGAAGTTCACGCCGCCTGAGCTGGTTAATTGCAGGACAAAAGAGTAACAACTTCTTTACGGTTGAGTCTGACAAGTACCGTATTACACGGATGAGTAAATAACGAGAATGAAGTGTGTAGCCTTTGAGTTGCACAGACTCTGTTCAAGGCTGTCAGGGATGGCCAGGGCGTTCGGCTTGGATTTGGCTGGTGAAGTTTTGACTCCTTTGTCGTTGGTGAGCAGGGACTTCTGACTCCGGAGCCAAATTGTCTCCCCGCCATTGTGCTGCTGGATCAGTCCTGATACTCAGGCCCCAGAGATGCCCTGATCTTAAATTTTAACCATGTCTTTTGCGCCTGGGTCCAGTTAGCAAATCCAGGGGTCCCAGCAAAGCAGGCAGAAAATCCTGCAGCCTAGAGACTGTCCTCCCCACTTGATTTCAGCCGAATCAGTAGAGCAAATACTGCCCTGCTCTTCCCATTGGGCTGAAAACTCAAACCTCAAAGACCGGAAGCAGGATCGGTGCTAAATATTTGTTACAAGGCAGAGCATAGCGGTCAATGCGTCCTGACTCTGCCCGTGCTGGTGATTCTCAAGAGAAGCAGCTGGGGAGGGGATGAAAGCCCCCTCCCCATCAGCCGCAGGGGGCTGCCTCGCTTTGCCGAACGGTGGGGCCTGCCTGAGAGGCTGAGCCCTCCAAGAGTAGCCGAGCCGGCTTGTTTGAAGTCAGATTGAGAGTGGTTGTTTATTGGTGGAGTTGAAGTGAAGATAAGAGGTTTGCTCTCATTTTGACATGAAAGATGAGAGATTGGCGCTCTCTGGCCTCTTTTCAGAAAGCATAAACGGAGATTCTGAGGTTCTCCAGCACGTGTCCTTCTTGACCCAGCTTTCTGCAGTAGCAAAGAGTCAGAGCTGGCGTGAGGATACCTGCTCACTGTCACACAGGGCGGGCCAAGGCCGTTGCAGCCGAAGCAAAGGGTTTGCCCCAGAATGCTTTGGGGAAGCCCAGGGTGGGTTCGCACGGCATCGCGAGCCACCGTTTGCTGGCCCATGTTGTTAGTGATGCGGGTGCAAAGGAAGCGTGTGGCTGCCGCTCGTGCCTGGTGGCTTTGGATCGATGCGTCCAAAGGGGCACACACGCATCGATTTGGTGTGTGCCCCACAACCCTTCCCTTGCACTCCTGAACTGTAGGGATGGCTCCCCCATCCATCCACAGGTGTCGGGCCCCAAGCACTGGGGGGCTTGGCATCGGGGCAGGGCACGAGTAGCAGAAGTGCCCGACTGCTCTCAGCAACGGGGCGGTGCTCCATCCCCCCCCCCCACCCTGTTTTTGCATCCAGCTCACCGGGCGTGCTCGTGTTTACTCATTCAAAGGAAACCCAAGACGTTGCCAGTGGTCGATAAGGACGTTTTCATCCGCAGACTGCACATTTTGAAATATCATCATCCCATCCCATTGATTTTTGAAGTAAAACTTAACCAGGGGTCCTCACAGGAATTGTGGAGATTGATTTGTTCACAGAGTTACGATCTGGAAAGAAAGCTGATGTTAAAAGTCAAAACAGTTGTGGAGATCCCTGGTCTGAATTCCAGAGTTCTCATCTTTTAAAATAAACAAGCGTACATGTCCAGTTCCTTTTCGAAAGTTATCTAGGTGTTGGGTGGTCCCTGGATGACTGCGGTAAGAACCTCAGCGACCCCAAGCCAATGCCGTTCGGAAGGAAAGCAGAACCTTCTGCCAGCCGCTCATGCTTGATGTGGGCCCTCACTGCGCACCCCAGAACGGTCTCTCCCCGTTTCCCCTGCCAGGAGCAAGCGTTGCGCACGGGGCCCGGGAGGCACTCGGGACGAGGTTGATGCTGCCGCACCCAGTAGGAGGCTACAGAAACAGCCTGTGTGCAAGCCCAGGGGGAGTGTGAAAGGGATATGTTTGAAAGGGCTGCCGATTAGAGGACTGCCCCTCAGCCCTTAATCATCTGGATCGCTGAGTGGGTCCTCTCGGTGGCCTTCTCCGGAGCTCTGCCGCGGGAAGCCGGGTTGGCAGGCAGAGGCCTCTGTGTTTAAGCTGGTCTGTTTCTGGTGTGTTAAGTGGGTCGCTACGGTTTATTTTTCCTCCGGTTGCTTTTTTAACCGCATGGTTAATTTGTTTGCTTTTATTGTGTTTTTTTAATCCGGGTTTTATTGTTAGCTACCTTGAGCATCATTTTTGATGGAAAGCCAGGATAATAATTAAACAAGTCAATAATTAAATGTCGTGCTCGGCTCACTGAGGGTGATGGGGTGGAAGAACAATGGCTGCTCCCGAGTCGCGGAGGAACGGCCATTGCGTGAGCGAGGGCAGCTTGCAGGTGGAGGTGCTTTCCACGTGCTGCCGGGACGGCGGGCCTGCTCGTCCCTCCTCCTGCCTCCCGTGGTGGCCAAGGGCAGGTTGCTTTCCCCGGCTCCTCGTGTTCTTTCCCTGCAGCCAGCGAAGTGGTCCAAGGAGAAGGAAGCTGCTTTTCTGACTGTTACAGAAGGATGAATGAATCGGGTCCGGGTTCAAGAGTTGGTTTCTCACCACTCCTCACCTCTCCAGTCTTTAAGTGTCATTCATCTCAACTTTTGCACATACACACATGTTGGCATAACAACCCACAGGCATTTTTGCGCACCTTTCTCCTAAACTCTGCATTTTTGCCTAATATGTGCATTTTTGCAAGTAATTTCTTAGTATACTGTTATTTTGCACAATATTCACCTTTTTATTTGAGAATTCCATTGCAAAATTCAAAGCAGTCTGAAAGGGAGATGAATTTCAGTTTTTGTAGCCTTCAAAGGTGCAAAAGCAGGCAAGCTTGCATTAAACTGTGAGTCGCATAAATTTCTCTCCTTCCCACTTGAAGCAGCAGTTCCTTTCCTCTGGCCCAGTTTGGGCCCCCTGTCCTGCTGAGCTAACTTACACCAACTGCCCTGTGGGAAACAAACGCAGCCGAGGGAAAAGCGGCCAGCAGGGAAAGCAGGACCTGCTGCAATGGGACTGCCCTCAACCCCAAGCGATCTCAGGGCAGTCTGCTCCGAGTTGCCCTTTTCCCTCCCCTTCGCTTTTCTCTCGTGTGCCTTGTCTTTTTTGATGATAAGCCTGAGGGCAGAGTGGCTAAAATTAATTCATTAATATTGAGAAGGAGATACTGAAAACAGAAAAGCTCTTCAGGAAGGAAAGGAACTCCATGGGTCGCCTCCTGGGACAGGGGTGAGCTCTGGCAAGCCGCACTTGCCCCCTGCCTGCCCCTGGGAAGGAGCAGGGCTTTTCCTTTGTTGGCCTCCTTGGACGGCAACGGGGGGAATGTGGCAATTTTGCCTCGGCACCTGTTGGGAAAGAGCTCCATTTTCCAGCCGCACGCTTTCACAAATACAGTCTCCCCCTCCTCCTGCCGCCCCATATTAACTTGCACAGTTCTTCCTTCACATTGATTTTTGTCCTACGAACTTCACACTCCATAGAATCTCTCTTGGTCCTCTTCTATCGATCCTGTCTGTGGATATGAAAAGACGGAAAGAGATGCACAGAGTGTTGGTGGTAATTATTCACAATGGCTTATGGAGCTAGTAAACCTCAAATGAACAACCTGCCGAGCGGCTGAAGAACTGAGGAGCCGACTCCGTGTCTCCACCTTGAACGGCGATGACCTTCGTGGGCTCACTTTGCCTCTCTGGCCGGCCCCTGTTTGCACTTGAGCACCAGCCAAAGCGCCGGAGCGAGTCCATTTAGTCCACCGCTCCGCTTCCCATGTGGCAGCCCGGCAGTCTTTTGCTGAGTTGTCACCCCTGGGCTCACTGAGGCACTTGCCCAGCCTTGAAGAAGCAAACGGCAGCACTTGAAGGATGTTTTTTCTTTCTTTCCCCCTTTCAGCAACAGCCTTCTGTTGTTCCCCATCATTGATTTGTGATTGGGGACAAAAGAACTAGCTACATTTCAGGGCCAGGAGGTGACTCTTGATTATGCATTAAAACTACCATAAAACCGGTTGCACGAAGTTCTGTGACACAAACCCGAATGCAGGCAGGAACGGGAGAAAAAAGCCTTGGACTCCTTCGCAAGAATTATCCTCCCCTCTTTCCACCACCCCCTGTAAAGAAGGACAGGATGTGTTCTCTGGAAGGTCAGGTCCTCGGGAAGGCAACGGCTCAGCGTCATCTCCTCACTCCAAGGGGGTCTAGAGAAGGGAGAGGCAGACTGGGCCCCCCAGATGCTTGGGACTACAATCCCTCCCATCGGCCCTGTTGGCAAGGGCTTATTGGAATTGTTGTCCAGAGCTTCACAAGGGCACCAGATTGCCTGTGCTTGCTCCAGGGGGAGCAAACAGGAAAGGGGGGCTTCCCTTCCCTTCTCCAGCATATAATTTTTGGTTGGTTCCTGACCTCATGCCTGATCTTACACCCCAGTCCCGAATGGGCCGGAACAGCTTCAGGAAGCCTCCCATACAGAGCTCATGCTTCATGCCAAGCAGCACGAAGAGACCCCCTGTGGCGTTCCAGTTCGAGATCGTAGAAGTCCCAGATTCCCAAGGTCATTTGCACATCGCAGCCCCTCCTGAGGAGCACGCAGCCATATGTTTCTTGTTTTAACAGCCCTTCCTCCCGCTCCCCTCTGTTTCTTTCCCTCTCCCTGAAAAAAGATGATAGTAAAGAAGTTTTATTACACATTAAATTAGTTTCAGTAAGTGCGATCATTAACTAGATCGTAAAAAGCAGTATTTGAATGTTACAAAAGAGAACTTGTAAAAAAAGAGAAAAACCCCTCCAGATAATTACTAAAGGCCACCAGCTCTACCTACATGTTTCCAGGGGTCATAACATCAGTAGGCTTGCAAAGCGGTTGCTTCTCTTGAGATCTTCCCAGAATCCCACTTGGTGGGGGCTCTGGTCACACTGGTACGCATATGTTGCAGTGTTTGCCCCAATTCCACAGTTCATTGTCTTCTCCTGATTATCTCCCCCCACCGCACCCCCACTCTTGGAATGAATTGAGTTAGCCGGAAGTCTCTCTGAGGCACGGCTGTTTGTCTCCCTACAGCAACCCAGCCTCTGGGGATCTTTATTTACTTCCAGCTGAGTTGCCCGCTCCCAGGCTTCTGCTGCTGTCCAAGTACAAACCGGAGGAATTCCGGGAACCCTTTTCCTCCTGTGGCACCTTTGCTGCCCCATGAGGGCCGCTCAGTAAACGGAGGTGCGAGCTTTCCCTTGGGAAATGACTCTTGGTGTAGGAGCTTTTGGGTCTTTTGCCCTGGTGGGGCAGCCTTCTGTGTCAAACCCTGCCTGCTCTTCTCCGTTGAACAAGAGGCGGAGTGATGAGTTTTCCCCCGTGGCCCACAGAAGTAATTTTCTAAGGGGGGGTGGAAATCAGTAGTATGGGTGAGCCCAAATATTCAGAGTCATTTTGGGGGTGGCAGAGAAGCAGTTTGAAGGGATATTCTCTTCAACAAAACAGCCGAAATAAACACTATTTCCTCCCAAAATGGGGCTGTGGTGGTAATGAAGTTTTACGATCTGTTAGCTTAATGTTCAGCTTATTACAACCCAGCTGCTTCCAGACTGCCTACACTCTGTTCGCATTAGCAAGAACAATCCATTTTTAGCAAAACGGATTCCAAGGCAAGTATGGAGCTGTTCTCGTTCATTGGCATTACAGTTCCTGCGTGAAGACTGTTTAAATGATCCTATAGATTCATTTATCCTTTATCTGTAGTTCGTGCCTGGATCAGCAGAAGTGTGGACTGGGCTAGTCCTGGCTAAAAACAAACAAATGCGTTCCTCATACATCAGCACGTGGAAAGTATTTTCAGGGCCTTGAAGTAAATTCGTGGATGGGCAAGTTTTGCACCCGGGTTGCAGTTTGGGTCACCATTCCGCCTAGCGGAGGCTGCCCCAAGCAACGCTCGTGTTCAGGTGTGTTGGCGTTTGGGGATAACACCTGACACTCGCCTTGTTTTAACCCTACAAGGAACGTCAGCACACCGTCTCCCCGTGTTGAGGACAGGAGGATACCCAAGGTTGTGTCTGTGCAGGTGCATTTGCGCCGTGGTCTTAAAGCCTAGGTCAGTCTGAACTTGCTTGCGGTGCAACCTACCTTTGTCCTGAGCGGCAGTGAAGTGATTCTGTGCCGCTAGTTCTCTCTGAGGCCGGCAGTGCCCTCAGCGCTGAGCCGGGTCACCAGCTGTTCTCGATGCACTAGGGCTCCTGCAAAGCCTACTGTGTTTTTAAACAGTGTTTTCTTTGAAACCGTTTTGCACGAACCTTTACCTGGGGAACCTCCTGCGCTTTACAGGGTTTAGCTGAAACCTCCAAAGGATAAAGCAAACTCCTTTTATGTTAATTTGTCTTTCTAGACAAGAAATAGGCCACATTCTGCCTCTGGATATCGACAGCCAGTTCCCAGTTCTGTTTCACTCAACAACATCAGATGTAGGGGAGATGTTGGGAGGCGCATCTGCTTTAGGGTTTGGGGGGGCTGAGCCCCCCAAGTTGAATTAAGATTCATTCTGACTTAGCTGTGACTTAGGGAGTCCCACGTGCTGCAACCGCACATTTAGGTTCCAGCCAGCCAGCCAACGAGCTCAGATATTTTTGCCTCACCTTTTAAACTAATCGGAGTTCCTCATTATGCCTGAGCTCAAGAGAACAGTGGTTAATGTAAATCTTTAGGGCTAAAATGCCTGTAAGATTCAAATATAATTCCTCCGTTTTGCTCAAGAAGTTGAAGACTGTCTGAAAGATTCCTGTTGCACAGAAGAGGAGCTTCTCGGCTGGTCTTCCAGCTGCTCACAGCTGCTTTTTCTGAACATCACCTTTCCTAAAGCTGGTGCCCTCCAGGGGTTTTGGTCTAGAACTTTTCCTGACCATTGGCTATGCTGACCAAGTCTGATGGGCACTGAAGTTGAAAATATCTGAAAGGCACAAGATTGGGTAAGGCTGACTTGGGAAAACATGGACCTGAGATTTAAACTGTGCCTGAGGTTTAATCCAGCCCTAAAGTTCTTCAAATCTGTAAAACACCATGACTTAAAGCTAAGTCATGTAAAGTTTAACCTGAGCCAAGAAGCCCTTTTCTACACAGAAGCAAGTGATCCTCTAGTTGTTCTGGATATACTCAGCTGTTCGTCACTACTTATATCCAGAAGTGGCACAGGGCAGGAGAGGATTTCTGGGCACCGGTTTCAAAGCAAGGCAATTTCCCTTGTCAGCTCTTCCATGATCTGCTGTATGCAAGTGCAATCATTTCATGCATACACACAGACCTGAAAATAAAGGTTTAGAAAAACCAAATTTGCAAAGAAGGGAATGCATTATATATTAATTCGGGACAATCCTAGAGTGCCAGGAAAAAGAGCTGCCTGTCTGGAACACTTTATTGAGTAAAGCAAACATGTCGTATTTAACAGGGGGTCGTGGGCCTTGTTGGAACTAGGAAATGAAAGGAGACTTAACCAAGATTTCCTCTGCAAACTTTGGGAGCCTCCAGTGGAGTCGCAGCACTTCTTCGCGCCTCTCAGAAATTATCAGAGATGCACATGTCTCTCATGCACAAAGACGACTCACTTTTCTTAGGCAACGGAGCAGGCTTGGGAGGGCCCTGCATCTGCTCTCGTTGGGAGACGGCAGGCATTCGTGGCTCCTCAGGCATCCAGCAGGGGTAAGAAGAGCCCTTCGATCAACTGACAGAGACATTTGTGGGTAGAAGCTGCTTATGTCAGAAGTTCTGTTTTCAAATCCAGTTCTGAAATCAGAGGCAAGAGTTCCGAGGAGCTGAAATCAAGCCAGCGTTTGTTCAAGTCTAACTCTGGTTCTCAGGCTCTTGAGTCCTGGTTGGCAAGTTGGCGGTGGTGACACTGGATGAAACATCCATGCTGTCTGGTGAACGGGTGAGAAATCGGTTTCCATTTGGGGGTGATACGAATTTACCAAAATGCAGAAACTTCTTGATTCGGAGGAAGGAGGACTCTTGTTTAAATAAACTGCGTCATGCACGGAACTGAAATGGACAGGTTTGCACATCCGGGCCGCGAGACTGAGCAAGCCCAGCCTGGGAATAAGGGTTGCTTTGTCTTGTTTCTAACTCACTCCTCTGCCTTGCTTCCAGACTCAGGGGCCTCAACTGCCTGCAATCCCAGCAGCCTGCAATACTTTAATCCCCTGCAGCACCCGCAGCCTTCCTCTTCTGGTCCGATGCATGTTCCCTTGGCTGACTGTCCACAAAAAGTTTTCTGACCCCTCCATTGCGCTTTGGAGAACGGACCTTGCAAACCCCGGCATGCCCTTTTACGGTTTTGTGTTGGTCTCACGCTTGGTGGATAGCGTGATTCCCCCTTTGCCCCTGAGAGGCACTTGCGTTCAGCACCCCTCCTCCGCACACCCTCCTGTTCTTTTCCAGCCACGGCAGTGGCTGCTCCTCGATTTCCAGTCGTGCTGCCCTCCTCTGCTTTCCAGCTCCCGAAGAACAAGCTTGTGTTTGGTGCTCTCTTCACCTGCTCCTCCTCGGCGTGTTTTCCTTCAGCCACAGACCTGACCGTCAAGAGCCCAAACCACCGTCCCCCCGAGCCTTCCCTACCCTGCCCTCTGCCCCGGCTCTAAAAGCCTCATTTCCGCACAGACATACGCGCTTCACTCTCCTCCTCCTCCTCCTCTTCAGAGTGGCCCCTGAGTTTTTATGTCGGTTGTTTCTTATCTCTAGAAGCAGCTGTGCAACTGTTTAAAAATCTTTATTGTGAAACCACGATATGCAGACAATTCTGGGCTCCAAGAGACCGATCCTGGTTACTGATTTAAATTAGCACAGGGAGACAATATGGGCTGCCTAAACATTAGCAGCTATTGGGTCTTGCTAAAGCAGCACTGATGGGGCTTGGGGTGTATCCATAGGGTATATTCCAAGTACAAGACTGGGGGGTGGCTGTGCTTGGAAGGTGAGTTCTGCTGGACCAAAGGCGCAGCTCTTATGGGGAATCTGCCAGGCAGGTGATGGCGAACCTGGGAGACTTGTGTAGCTCAGGTTTGCCGCAGGAGTCCCTGTGGGGAAAGGATGTGTGCACAGGGGGTGGCTAGCCTGGCCCTAACGGGGTTTGGGGCAGGAGGCAAGGCTTGCCTGTGATGTTCCAGCCAGTGTGATGGCTGAGGACACCCAGCTCTGCCTCTCTTTTTCAGCTAACCCAGGTGAGGCAGTGGCTGTCCTGAACCAGTGCCTGGCCGAGGTGATGGGCTGGATGAGGGCCAATAAGCTGAAGCTCAGTCCAGATAAGATGGAGGGCCTTTTGGTAGGTGGTCCAGGTTTCCAGGTTTCCAGATTTTGGCCCTGCCCTGGAGGGGGTTGCACTCCCTCTAAAGGAAAGAGTTCGCAGCTTAGGAGTGCTCCTCGACCCAGAACTGTCCCTGGAAGCCCAGGTGACAGTGGTGGCAAGGAGCGCTGTCCTTCAGCTTCCGCTGATCCATCAGCTGCGTCCTTACCTAGACGAGAACTCCTAGCATTGGTGACACATGCACTGGTAACCTCCCCGTTGGACTATTGTAATGCGCTCTACATGGGGCTGCCCTTGAAGACTGTCTAGATACTTCAAATGGTGCAAAATAGAGCTACCAGGTTGCTGTAGGGGACCAGTATTACTCTCATATAACTCTGGTCCTCTATCAGCTCCACTGGCTTCCCATTGAAGTCCGGGCCCATTTTAAGGTGCTGGTTATGACCTATAAAGCCCTAAATGGCTTGGGACCAGGATACCCAAAGGAATGTCTTTTCCCTACATGCCCTCCTGCCCCTTAAGATCTGCAGCAGAGGCCCTGCTCTGGGAACCCTCCTTGAAGGAGGTCAGGAGACACAATACCCAGAGGAGGGCTTCCTCTGTGGGGGTGCCCCGGCTATGGAATGCGCTCCCCAGAGAGGTCCGTCTGGCACCGACATTATAAGTTTTTCAGCGCCAGGTCAAGACCTTTTTATTCATCCAGCATTTTAATGTTTAAAAGATTTAAATTATGTTTTGCTTCAGTTGTGGGTTGTTAGTCTTATTGCTTGGGGAATTTATGATTTTTTATATTGTTGTATTTATTGAATTTTGTTTGTAAGCTGTCCAGTGACACACAGTGATTGGACAAGTTAGAAATATCCAGTGTTGATGACGATGATGATGATGATATCATTTCAGGCAACATAGGACATTTGGTTGTGGTAAGCACAACCTGGTTCTTTCGTGGACAATGGTCCTAGGTGCACCCAGCTGGAGCTGTACGCTTCGCACCATGGCGCTGGCCCGGATGGCAGAGGCAGCAGATGCGGTGTCGGCTGGCTTGGGTGACAGGGTGGTCCCAGGAGCCATGGGTGCAGTCCAGAAGCTTAGTCCAATGATAAGTTTCATATTCAATCTACATTTTCTGTGTTTTCTTGTTGTGTAAGGAGTTGGTTCATTGCGTAGAGCCAGTGAAGAAGGACCCCTTGACTGCAATCACTCTTGTCTTCCAGTGCTGAATTCCAGATTACAGCTGGGCATGACTTCTCCCTATAATGCCGGCACATACACACCCGTCTGCCTCAGATTCCCCAAGTGCAATGCTGTAAGATCTTTCAAGGCTGCATAACGTTTTACCCCTCCTGTGTGGAGCTAAAATGTGGGAATGGAAAGAACTCCTTGCACCCGCAGCATGAGGGGAGCCTGGCGCATGGAGACCCTTTGAGAGCCCATGCAGTACAGAGGCCGGAGCGATGGGCCAGGGCTTGGAGGCTTTGGCTTTTGGATCTCACTCTGCTGTGACACTTACCGGGCACCTTCCGGCCAATCCCTGACTCTCAGCCTCACCTAAGATCGTGGTTCTCACCATGCCAAAAAAGCCTTACCTACTGAAAGTGAGAAATTGAAATTGCACCCCTGTTGGAATCAAGAATGTACCAAACTTTGCAAAGTTCTTCACATTTGAGAGAGACAAAACTTGGGACTTTAAAACATGGTGGGAAAACCCGAATCTCGCCTTTTCTAATTATGGTTATTGGTAGGTTATGTTGCATGGTTTGCGTGTACTCTGTACGAAGGGAAGTCACATTCTGTGGTGCAAAATTAAGTGCTAATGGGCTTATTTTGCACAAGTTGGCGCTGCTTCTGCTAGCTGTTTGTTGGGGAAAGAACTTAGACGGAATTCCAGAGCCTTTTGTGACCCCAGCGTCTGGCTGAAGGGAAAACACTAGCCTCAGAGTTATAAGCCAAGATTTCAGCACCTAGGAGAGTTCCAGGAAATAAAAATGCCGCTCCAATGGGAACTGGCGCCTCACCGGAGCGTGCGGAGCATGGCGACGAGCCCAGCCCTCACTTCCAGAGTCCCGCGTCTTGCCATACGGCTCTCCGGCCTTTTGATCTGTCTCCCGTGAAGTTTTCGGGACAGAAGTTTTGATAATGATTTAAAAGTGGAAAAGCGACTCATATACTTAATCATCATCATTGTCGTTGTCATCATTCTGAAAACAGCTCTGGGGCTTATCTCGCCTGCAAATTAAGCCTTGCTAAAATCACAATTGGAGCTGGAATTTATAGCCACTGAGAAATCCATGAATACAGATTAGCTCCCCCACCCACATCTCTGCTGCTTCTGTCCTGGACATCTGCCCAGACTTTGTATTTCAGAGGTGGAAAAAGAATTTGACTTGGCAGATTTTAATACATGTTCTGCAGCCAATCAATGGGATTTCTTGAATTTGTGGGTTGATGTTTCGCTGCCACTGGAATTCCATTTATCTTTATTATGGGGTGATGGGAGCCTGTGGAATGCGGGGTTTTGATCTGCCCTCGTGTATCAAATTTGCTGTCGGCGGCTGCTTTTCGAAGTCGCACAGCTAGGTGCAGAAATAGGCATCTGAGCGGGTCAGCCGGTTTGCCTGCCCTCCAGCCCCAGGATGATGAAGTGGGATGCTCTGCCCATCGGCTGCTGTCTGCTTTGTGTGCCAAAGGTGATGTCATTCCCCTAGTTTAGCAATGTAAGAAGATGCTTATTACTACTAAAAAGAGATCTATGAGGAACAACTGCAAATGTACTGTGAGAAATTGGCCCAATGTCAAGACAATTTCGGGGACACAGCGGGTAGCTTTTAAAAAGCCGCATCATGTAATAAACGCCTTGCTGTGTTATTGGGCTTGCTTTGCTTTTTTAGGCTTCTGTCATGAAATATAATGCAGTGTGCAGAGTGTCTTGTTAGGCCTGTTGGTGATGGCTGAAGTGGCACCCAGGGCCTTCCTGGCCTGAGGCAACTAGCTGGAGAGGCGCTGCAAGGAGTGAGCAGTCGGGGCCAGACGTCCAGGTCTTTATGCTGCTGGATGCCATTGTGTGCCAAATGCAGTGGGAGATCAGGCATTATAGGCGAAAGCCTGAGAATGCCTGCCTTCCCTTTTCCTCTGGAGATCAAGTCCCCATAAAAAGCACCCCCCACCACCACTGTATACGACTCTGGTGCGCCCACAGCTGGAGCATTGTGCTCAGTTTTGGGCCCCTCGTTACAGGAAGGATATAGCCAGGTTGGAGTCAGTGCAGCGTAGGGCCACAAGGCTGGTGGCCGGTTTGCAGGGGATGCCGTATGAGGCGAGACTGAGGGAACTGGGTCTCTTCAGCCTGGAGAAGAGGAGACTCAGAGGGGATCTGTTGGCGACATACAAGTATGTGAGGGGGTGTCACACGGAGGTGGGTAGAGACCTGTTCTCCCCTGCAGAGGAAGGCAGGACGCGCTCCAACGGAGCAAAACTCAGAGAGCCAAGGTTCAGTTTGGATGCCAGGAAGCACTTCCTGACAGTCAGGACCCTGAGGGTGTGGAATGGGCTTCCACGGGAGGTGGTTGAGGCCCCATTGGTGCGGGTGTTCAAGGATAGGCTGGACATCCACATGGTGGGCATGTCGTGAGCGGAGCCAGCTGGTGCCGGAGGTCAGACTAGATGGCCCGGGAGGCCCCTTCTGACTCGCTCTGTTTCTTTGTTTCTAGATCAAAGGCCATCCATCCATCCATCCATCCATCCATCCATCCATCCAGCGGTCCTTCCAAAGCCATACATTTATTTACATTTGTTTGTGCTTTAAGCATTTACTTCTATTGAGTTGCTCAACATGCCGCCCACCTTCCCGGAGGCGTGCTCGGTGGTTCCCCTCTGCAGAAGTACCCTGGGAGGTAGGCTTAGATGAGCAGCTGTTGGCAGCAGGGACGAGCCCCGTTTCAGTTCTGGAGAGGCTTTTTGGGTTCGTATCCCATGTGGCGTGGAGGCCAAAGGCAAAAAGGGAGGGTCTAGAATACCCAAAAATACTCCCCCAAGCAACTCCCAGCTTCAAGTTATTCCTGCCTTCACACTTAGGAGCGGCGATTTGGCCTTTAAGGGTGGGGTGCGACTGCATGTCTTCTATGCAGCCACCGAAGACTGGTGGCTGGCAAGAGGGGTGAGGCTGGGGCGTTCCCACCCCAGAATCCTCAGAGGGCCACACTGGGGCCTCACGGGGCTGGATTTGGCTCCAGGCTCCCCGCCCCTGCTCTAACCACTCCTCTCTATCAGTTCTCCGTCCATTTTCCCATCAGCTCCCAGCCCAGTTCTGTTGGGGAACTCACAAGAACGCCACCCCGGCACCGGCAGGGATCCTTCCTCCGGAGCTGAGCGTTCCAACATACGGCAGCCACGTGGCTGAGCACCTATCCCTGAGGGGGGTGTAGCTCTTCCACGCCCCAGTGTGAGGGTCTGCCCAGGCTTCCCCCCAGCTCTGGGCCAGCCCTGGAGGGCTTTGCTGCACAGCCCCCCGGCAATACTGCGCTGAGCTGGCTCCATGTTCGCATCTCCCCTGGACCCGCTTCCTGCGTTCCTGGTGTTGTGCTGTGCACACAGGCATGAGGGCTGAGGCGTGGTTGTGGAGCTGCCGCCAGGACGGGCTTGCTTACCTCCCCTCTGTGTTGGGTTGGACAGTGTAGCATTAAGGAAAGGTCCATTAAGGAAAGAAACACGTGCGTAGGAAAGCCAGAGCGAAGCTTGCACGCCCCCCGCATTTACTTACTTTTATCAGTTCCTGGGTGAGCGTGGCTGCCAGTGACACAGATTCATCGCTCCAGAGACTAGTGGGGTCGGGAGGGGCCCGGGAGTCCATCAGGTCCGACCCCTGCTGCTGCAGGATGCCACATCGCACCGTCCCGCTCAGGGGGCTGTCCAGTTTCGCCTTGAATGTCTGCAGTGTGGGAGAGCTCACAGCCTCTCTTGGCAACTCCACTGCCATCTTGCTGCCAGACAGGGAGTTTTTCCTGGTGTCCATCCTGCAGTTTAAGTTTGTTGCTCTGTGCCCTTCGATCAGGGTTGAGTGAGAAGAGGTCCTTTCCTTCCTCTTTGTGACAGCCTTTGAAGGACTTACAGAGTGCTTTCATATTCACTCAAAGTCTTCTCTTCTCAGGGCTAAACATGCCAAGCTCTCTCAGCCTCCCATCGCAGGCTTAGTTTCCAGACCCTGGATCATCTTTGTTGCCCTCCTCTGAACCCTTTCTAGCTTTTCTGCATCTTTTATAAACCTGGGTGCCCAGAACTGAACACAATATTCCAGGTGACGTCTGACTAATGCAGAGTAAAGGGGAACTAATACCTCTCTTGTTCTGTAGGTATTTCTTCTATTTATGAATCCCAAAATAGCGTTTGCCCTTTTTGCTGCTGCATCACACTACGGGCTCATACTCAGCTTGTGGTCTACAACAACTCCAAGGTCCTTTTCTTTTCCAGTGCTGTTGAACCAAGTATTCCTCATCTTGTGTCGATGCATTTGCTTTTTTCCCCCCAGGTGGAGAACTTGGCCTTGGCCCCTGTTGAATCCCATTCTGTTGCTTTCCGCCCAGCATTCCAGCTTGCGGGTCACATGGCCCAGAGTGGCTTCAGCAAAGAAGCCCAAGTAGTGCATTCAAGCAGTCAATATATATACTGTTGTCTCTCTCTCAGTCAACCTCCGTTCATTCCTCCAACGTGCAGATTTATAGACAGCCTCTGGCTTTGAATACAAATAGGGGATGAAAATACTGCCAGAAAACCCAGGAAGCTTCCCATTAAGAGTTAAGTTAGGCCGTCCATTTCTGCAGAAGGGCTCTGCGGCATCGAATGTGCTCTGCAGAATAACTTTCCTGGCATTTATTTTGCACCCACCTTGCTGTTAATTTGTCTTTCCACGGGGCCTGCGTGCAAACGGCGAGAAGCGCACTGCCGGTGCAGCTGGTCCTCTGTGCACTGGGCTCCTCCCTCACACAAGTCGCTAGCCGGAAATTATTCCCTCTGAGAGGCCAAAGTGACATGGTCGCACATCCATTGTCGTGGTCTGGGAGTTGGAACAGATAATGGGCAATTTGTCATTTCCAGCGGGCAACAGACTGAATGGAAAACCAGCCAATTGGTTGCTCTCCCACGGGGCAATTTTAGTCACATGCAGGGGTCTGTCTTGCCCCCGTTCTTCTCTCTGGTCAGCGCTTGGTTTGTTGTTTCCCTTGTTTTTGGATGCAGTGACCCCCTGCAATTTTGAGCTTGGTTTCTGCAAGTCCTTTGTGCCAGGAGAGGTTGCAGTCCCTTTGCCGAGGAGACATCTTCCTCTCCCTGAGTGGTTCCTTACATTTAGACGTAAAAAAGAAGGCTGCATTTATTATTTATTCATTAGATTTTTATCCACCCCCATTAGCTGTAAGGCTCCCTGGGCGGGTTAAGAAATATAACAAAGTTAAGAAATATAACTTATAATATAATTAAAAATAACAATGAATATAACAATTGACAACCCAACAAGTAAAAATCTTGCCATGTAAAACTTCACAGGCTCATAGATTATCCAAGAACAACAGAAAAGGTGCAACAGCAGTTTATAACCAGAAGTAAAATAATAAAAATGTTAGAATCATTCTAACCATTAAAATAGAAGGGCCTTTATTCTGTGGCAGAAAGAGTACAAAGAAGATGCCAGGCAAACCTCTCTGGGGAGCTGGTTCCAAAGTTGGGTGCCACGGTCGAGAAGGCCCTTCTTGTAGCCACCCTCCTTATTTCTTGAGGAGGGGGCTCCTTGCGAAGGCCCGTCTAAGGGGTCAGGTAGGCATACCTGGGAAGAGGTGCTCCTAAGGATACCTTGGCCCCAAGCCGTCCAGGGCTTTAAACACAGGTGTGAGCACCCTGAATTGGGCCTGGACTTCAACTGGTAACCAGCGAAGATGGTGGAGGATGGGCCTGATGGGGTCGTGTCTGCCAGTCGTGTCTAACCCTATTCTGCACCAACTGGACCTTCCAGACCATCTTCACGTCGAGAGCTCTGTGGTAATCCAGACGTGAGCTTCTCAGCGTGTGAACAACAGTTGCCAGGTTCTGCCTGTCCAGATAGGGTCATCGCTGGTCCATCAGCCTCGGTTAATTTACCCCAAACTCATCTCTGTTTTTGTTTGGGCTTGTCTTCCTTACAGTCCACAAGCCTATGACTGATGGTTAGGATGGGCTACATAAACCATAGTTGATTCATTCACTCTGAAACCTTTTAGACCGTCTCAAAAACTCAAGGGGGGAGGATTCAGTTTGCTTATTTTAATAAGAGTGACCCATTAATGGCTTTTCCCTCTGCAATATGCTAAAAAAGCATTATTTCTGGCTGGTGTTCAGGGCTTCTGCTTAAGGCTATGGGGTTCTTTTCCTCATATATTTCTATTCATTGACGGATCCCGTTGAAGGATCTGTGAGAGGGAGCTTAAATTTGTAATTCCTCATGGGGCTTCGGCAAATGGCAAGATAACATCAAAATAATAAAAATACTGAAACGCAGGCAGCTGTTCCTTGCCCCGGAGCCAGACAGATGCCGAGGGAAATCCACTGACGAGGACTCTCGGGTGTATTGCAAAATACATACGAACACTAGCCATTTATATTCACTGTAAGTCCACTGCAGCAGCTTTTGTATAGATTTATTTTAATGCATGAAATATACATCCTGCAGTATGTCTTCTTTCCGACATCTGACCTGTGTCCAGGGGTCACAAGGGTCTCTTTCTCTGAAAGCTGTGGCGGCGTTTCCCCCAGGACGAAAGAGGGCTCCATTAATGGGGGACAGGAAGCCAAGACAGATGAGCACCCACAATAGAACAAACGCTCCTCTATTTTGCTGGCGGTTCGGCATTTATTATGTGTGTGGTTGCATCGCTTTGTCTCACGGACCCTCTCAGCTTTGGGTGGGAGGGAGGAGGAATGAAAAGAGGTTTGTTTAAGTGAATGGCGTGCGCTGGTTGGGTTGCTGCTCGCGGGCTGCCGGCATTGTGTGTCCCTCATCTTGTCCTGCCTAAGGAAGCTTTTAAGTTCTAAAAATATGCTGCCCTTAATTTCTCCAGAAGTGGACTGAAGGGATGTTCTCCCTCCCCCCTCCCTCCCCACTAAATCTGTCTCTGTCATAAGCAGCTCACAGCTGCCTCGCTTACAAGTTTACCTCTTTGAGCCCAACTTCCTCCAGCTCACTTAGCGCAACTTATTCGACGTGTGATGTATTTGCCAGCTGCCTTGCTAACACGCTTATGTGGAGCAAGCCCCTTAGCTCATGCGGTGGGACCGAACTTGCAAAGAGGCAGGCGCGCCGGCCAGCCGGCCGGCACTCCTGGCTCGTGGCCGCGCTGGTGAGCTGCGTGGGAGAGGAGGCGTGAGAGGCAGTGATGCGTCTGTTGGACGGGTGTGGGCTGAAGTGGGGAGCACGTGCACACTGGAGGTTGGGAACCCTGAAACCTCGGAGGGCTTTCAGGTACCCTAATTCGGAATAAAGGGGAAAACATGGAAAGATCGCAGTGCATGTGGTGGTTTGGACCCGCCCCCGCCCCCCCCAGGGGGGAAAGGAGGCGGCAGCGCCACCACACCGTCCTGCTGAGAAAAAGTCCGGTTTCTCCAGAGGAAGGGATGGGGGAAGTAGAAAGCGGCGGCTAGAAGGTTCGGCAGGAATTGGGGCCCTGGGAGGGCCAGCTCCCCACAGCCTCAGCATCCGGGCTTGGCCCCCACCAGGAGCCCCTCGCCCCAGATGCGTCCTTCGGGTTCAGAGGAGGAGCGGCAGAGGGTGTGCCGCCCCACGGCCGCGCAGCGAGGATCCTGACGTCATGAGCGGGAGGCAACCTGCAGCGGAAGAGAGGGGGCGTTGAGGGCCGCTTCGGGGGGCAGTCTCTTCCCTTGCACGGCTCGTGCGGCAGGATGGGAAACATGTGGGCCGTCCGCGCCCCAGCACGTGCCCAGCGAAACCACGTATTGGTGGCCGGCCGTGTCCTTTGAGCCAAACTGGAACAGCCAGGCAGGCGAGGGAGATGGCACCTGCGGGGAGACAACAGAACACAGCCGTCCCGACAGACCAGTGGCAACCCCAGAGCTTCCTCTCGATGGGGCCATTTCACGCGTGGCGCTCCTCCTTCCAGTGGCGCAGATTACGTGCGGCCACGCTTGCCCCCGGTCTCAAGTAGTGTGCAAAAGCTGTCTGTTGACAACAGCGATGGGATCCTTGCATGCTCACACTGGGGTGTCTGATTCAGGATAAGCCTCTGCAACCATAATTTCCGGCTGGGTTATGCACAACATAGCAAGCAAGCTTTTGAGGGCGACAGAACACTTCTTGAGAGCACAGCCACTGTTGCTGGCAGTGTTGTTCCAGTGCCCACTGTGCCTTGAAATCATTGAGCAATAAACCAGGCGGATCCAGTTAAGTTTACCTGACATCTTCTGAAAGCGCTGGGAAATCTATGTTGTGTCCCCTCCTCTCCCCCCTCTGCCTTTTGCTTAATGCCCACCCTGACGAAGAGTTCTGTGAAACACAAAAGCTTGCCGTGTTCTGCAACATTTTAGTTTGCCCTAATAAAATCATTGCTCTATTGTGACTTCATTTGCTTGCTTCTTGGATGCTTGGCTTTTCTACTGCTTCACAAGCCAGCCTAAATTCAATCAAGAAGCCAAGAACTTCTGGGAAGCTCTTATAAACTCTGCAGGAACTGAGCTGCTGTTCCTGTTGTTTGATCCCTCACACCCCAAGGCATCACCTGCTGTGTCCTTAGACAGTACTGTGCCACATAAGTGCTCCAATCCCTCTGGAGGGCAAGGGACCCCGTGCGAAGATTTCCACGGTCGTGAGCCACTGCCTCCCACACGCAGCCAGCTCCTTTCCCTTCCCTCCTCTTCCTCCAAATCAAAGCTGGTCTCCAAAGGCTGGTCAAAGCCAGCCAGTTTCCAAGTACCTGTGAGTTCCTAGAAGCAAAGTCCTTCCCCTCCTGGTAGTACCCCCAATGCACTTATCCTGTCCTGCGTGGTGCCACTCATGTTCGGGGCCTCCCCAAGTCTCCTCCCTCGCCAGGCCTTTCCTCCTCCTTCATCTGGGAAACCAGAACCCCTTCGTCTTTTCAGTCGATGTCACTCAAACAAGCTCACCTAGCCTGTATCAAGGTGTGCCTGGCATACTGACAACTTGCCCTTTCGTCAAGGTTGGGGGTGATCGAAACCGTATATCCACTCTTAATCTTCGCCCATGAGCTCATTTCCCCACTTTGGTTAAAAATATAGGGTATTCATCTACCTCGTCAGCCCGGCTAAATCTCCCCACAGTTCGGTGTCCTCGCACACACACGTGAGTTGTGAAAGACATGGGAGCTCAGATGATGAAGATATATATTTAAATATATCTTGGGCACTTGGGCTCTGCATTTGTGCAAGCGTCAAATATTCTGCAGCTGGGACAAGGCAGAAATAAGCCAATTGGGGCTTCTGTGATCATTTGTTTTTAACAGCGCTTGCCGTGGTGTGACTGTTATGAATGGAATGCAAGGCAGGAATTGGAAATCCAAAGGGCATAACAAATAATGCATTGGCCCCAAAGTTTAATCACTCCTAGTCAAGGAAGACAGAAAAGGCAGTTTTGCTTGGCCTGCAGACAGGGCTTGCGATATAGGGCACTGGAATGTCACCATTCCCTGCAAGTGGAGGGTGCCCTTGCATCTTAAAAAGGCAGTTTTGCAAGCACGGAGGGAGACTTGAAGGAGCATCTGCCTTTGGCAGTCTGTGCAGGTTGTGTATAAACGGGAGCTCCGCAGTGTGAATGGAGCTAAGCTTGGATTATTGCCTCCATATCAAGATCGAGACAGATCTATATGGAGATATTTACAATAAAAGATGGATTTATACAGTGTGTTGCCTGCCTGTCAGACGGAGCATCACAATCCATCGCTCAGGTGATAGGAAGAGGCTCCTGCTGCCGGTCACGCCGTGCCGGCAGGGACGACGGGCGGCCAGAGCGGCAAGGAACGTGCTGCTGGGGGTCTGAAGAGCAGTGCCCCACAGCCGGGGCTTGTCTGTGGGAACCGGGGTACAAATGCACAGGGCTGGCAAATGCCAGCTCTGCAGCAGTTACCCTGGCTTGTAAGAAGTGCTGATTGCCCTGGCAAGCTCCTGCAGCTGCCCTGCACAGACACACCGGGTTGTGCCCAGAGGTTCCTGGTCTCCCTCGCACATCTGCTCCCACTCAGGGAAAGCTTCATGGCCGAGACTGTTGACAGGGCGGCAGCCTTGTTCGTCCTTCTGGAGCCGAGCCTCCCACCCACCGAGTCACAGTGTGCTGTGACATCACGGCACATTCTGTGACGTCATGGCATGTTCTGTGATATCGCAGCGACTTAGCCAGTGGCCCGGTGGGGCTTGTAGATCGGAAGGAGCTGCAGAGTGTTGAAATAAGTACAAAGACATACATCTGAGCAGAGGGCTGTTGCCTGACATTCCCCGTACATGTCACTTTTTGGTTTTGCTAAATGTCTGCGCTGTTGGAAGTTTCCAGACTGAAGTAAAAAAAAAAAAGGATTAAAACTGGAATCACTTTACTGGACTAGGGTGGGCATGGGATGGACAATATTTTTCGTGTGATCCTAGAAACAATGATAAATACTAGCTGACTGGCTCTCCTGTTTTATTTATTCATCCATGTGTTTTTACATTTATAAACCTCCACACTGATCAAACGAGCTCCCTGCGCAGTGACCACAATAACATGCAACTAGCCCACGAAAACGGGGGCCGGCAACAGCAGTGCCTCAGCCGCAGAGAGCAGCGAGGCCTCCGAGGCGTCAGGGTGTGCCCTCCGCGCCCGCGCACAGCGCTCGCCCTGCGTTGGCCGCGGTCTTGCGATCTCGCCCCCGGCTCCCCCGCGCCCGTGCCTCACCTTCCTTTTCGTTTCCCGTTCAGTGTCAGGAAGGGCCATCTCCGAGGGGCCGGTCGAGCGCGCGGCCACGCCAGTGGAGCGTAGTGGACGCCACCGCCTCAACAGTGAGTGGGCCAAAAGCGAGCTCCCCTGTGGTGCCGTTTCTCGTTCTTTGTGCGAGCGTGTGGGGGGGGGGGGAGACGACGACCCGTGCGTGACAGCAGCTTCCCGGCATGCTTTTCCTCCCCCGTGCATGATCCTCGCCCCGCTTGGTGCATCCCTTTCGTCGCGGTGTGTGTGTGCTCGCGTGCATCATGCTCTTGTGCCCGCCCGCCCGCCCTGACATGGGGACCGTCTCATTATATAGGCCATGCGGCAGATGAATGTGGGAAAGCTGGCACACGCTGGATGGGGCAAGGCCTGCTGGGACGCGCCAGCTTCCTTTGCGGCAAAGGCTTGCCAGTCGTTAGTTTCACTCGGTGAAGCCTTGACTGGGCGAGAGTTTTGGTCTCCAGGACAAGGGCCTTTACCAGAAATCTTCTGGGGAGGCAAATCCCAACTGACAGTGCCAAGGAAGGACTCCCATGGTTATAGAGAAAACCGGGAGAAGCAGGAGCCAACTAGCACTCCCGGACTGGAATGCCCTTTGGTTTATTTATTTCAACCATTTCTATCCTGTCTCTGTCCAGCGGATCTCAAGATGGCTTGCAACCAGAGTGTCACAGCACATTAAAGTACGAATACAATATATAAAATATACAATAAAAGAATGCTAATTCTAGGATAAAATAATCAACCCTTAAAATAAGGGGCAAAAAAAAAAAAAAAAAGGTTTTGGCCTGGCACCAAAAAGAATAAAGCATTGGCACCAGGTGTACCTTTCTGAAAAGCAGATGCCAAAGCCGGAGGCGGCCTTAGAAAAGGTCCTTCTCTAACCTCCTTCAGAGAGGACTCCAGAAGAAGGACCTCAGTGGAAGGTCTCAGAGTTTGGGCAGGTGCATATGGAAGGAGGCGTTCCTTCAGATACCCATGTCCTAAACTGTTCAGGGCTTTATTTGTCAAAAGTAACAACTTAAATTGGGCCCGGACTTCAATTGGTAGCCAGTGAAGATGGAACAGGAGTGGCTTTATGTGGTCACGTCTGCCAGTCCGGGTGAGCAGTTGTGCAGCTCTGTTCTGTACCAGCTGCAGTACCAGACCGTCTGCAAGGGCAGCCCCACACAGAGTGGGTTACACCAGTCCAGTCAGATCATGACACCGATTATAGTCTTCCCCATCCCACAGGGCCTCTGTCAGCACCTGCCCTACTAGCAAGCACCTTCTTTTTATGTTCTGCTCTCCGTCAAGTTGTTCTGTGTTTACCAAAACAAAGAAAAAAAGACCCTTGCCAGTGCAACAAATCATTTACATGTTTTATCCTATTCATGATGTTTACAGCTACCTGTATATGAGCACAAACAGCAGTTACCCAAGTTTGCAGGAATGTGCGTATGAATTTGGAGGAGAAAATACTGTCAAAAATTCTCATCAGAAAATGTGGGAGCTATTTTTCAAATGTGGAATGTGGATTTGGCATTTTATCAGTAGCTGCCCCTAATAATTCCCTCACTTGGGGAAAAGTGAGGGATATCTCACTTGTTAACTCTAAGTGAGAATTTCCTAAATATTTATTAATTCTGGGTCCAATAAATTTATGTATAATGCCTTTTGGACATTGCCAACGAAACATGATCTGCTGGGAATCAGGCACTTGCTCTGCACTGCAGTCTTGGGCTGGTGCCAGCAGGAGGATAAGACCAGAGGATCGGCAGGGAAGCCGGTGCTTCTTGCGTGCAGGAGTTGACACCCCTTTGGCCCGCATGAGCTCAGCGCAGAGCTGAGCCACAACTTGCCTTTTAAGCCAAAGGCTCACAGTGCAGCGTGTGTGCACGGAGCCCTCTTGCCGAACGCTTCCCGCGCATTCCTGTGACAGTCTTTTCGTGCAATAAGCCCAGAAGCAAGAGGTTGTTCCTTTCCCAGTGACAGATTCCATGCTTTTTAGAGGGAAAGGCAGTCCCTTGAATTTACACATGCCATTCAGCATCGCTTGGTTCGACCTTATTTTTCGTGCAAGCCCAGCTGCGTCTTGTTTTTGAGCATCCAGAAATACTGTAAGCGCAAGTGCTTCTTGCCCACACTGTCCCCCCCACCGCAGAGGTGTTGTGGCTCAGTGGTACGAGTAGGCCATGAGCTTTTCATTCCAAAGGCTTCAGGTAGACTCTCCGGCATCTCCAGTGAAGGCTAGCAGAAGCCCCAGTGCAAACCTCGGGGGAGCCATGGTTGGTCCACATAGACAGTGCTGAACGCGGTCAGTTGACGTTCTGGCTTGGTGTGAGGCAGCTTCGCAACTTTCCAGGCCCTCCCCAGTAACCGCCCTCTCATCCTCAGCACTTGGAAATAAAGCTCCTTTGCAAAGCAGACAACCCACCTCTGCAGAGAGGAGCTGCAGCACCTCCTGTGCAAAGCCAGGGACTTCTCCTCCTGTGCGGAGAATCTCTGTTCTCATGTTTTCTGCGTGCTGCGTATGCCCTTGTTTGCAAAGAAAGTCCCGGGCGCAGCGAGGCCGATGTGGAAGGGCGGCTTCCTGGAAGAGCTCCCGCTTTTCATCACGGGGGTTCTGCTTGGCCACCTGCCCTTTGCCCAGGACCAGGCAACGGTGGCTGAGGGAAGGGGGCAGGAGAAACCACGCTGCTTGCTGACCAGTGGCCGCAGTGGTGGTGAGGCAGATGCACTGAGGATCCCGTGGCGTTGCGGGTGCTTGGCCCAGCAGCATTGAAAACCCGGAGCCAGCACCAGGCTAGCAGAAGCACAAACATCCGGAACATCTCTTCCTCCGGAGGACGATCCGGCGTCTCTGGTGGATCGCAGCATCCAGAATAACGTGCTGCCAAACAGAACTGAGCCAGGCCAGCGCGATTTGTGGCATGCTTTGCATCCGAGGGGAATGCAAGGGCGCCTGAGGCTGAGCTCGGGTTGCCCTGATGCCTGCCTGCATTTCGGCAAATAGCCCCTTAAATCATCTCCACCCGTCCTGCTAAAACCACTTACAGGAATGATTAAAGGCTTCCAACTGCTAGTGCTGCTGGTCACACGCTTCCTCACAAGTATTAAATTCACTTTTTAAAGAACAAAAGAAGTACCAAGAGGAGGAGGAGGAAGGACAGAAAAGAAAAAAGTATTAGACTGCCCATAAAAGAATGTGAATTTTTAGCAGGGAAGTAGCTATAAATGGCCTTGGTTTATGGACTTTCCACATTGTAAAAAGCCATCTGCTATAACTGTAGCCAGCTTAATTGGAATGCGCTGTTCTATTAACGGGTACATGAGAGGCCTGTCAGGAAGTACTGCAAATCACCCTGCTCTATATTTTTCCCGTGTCCTGAGGTTTTTGGGGAAAGAAAGTCTTACATTCAGATAAACCTTTGCACAGGTGATTCCGTGAAGCGGAAGGAATGCTCTGTGGGAGGAACAGGCGGTGGCATCTCTGGGCCAGGTCTCCCTGGTCACAAGCTCATCCCTTCCCTCTTTTGTTCTGGTTATTAAGCTCAAAACACTCCTTTGAAGTGCAATTCTTGTGCCGAAACCCATCAGATTCTGGAGCCCTGTGGACACTAAATAGCCTCCTACTAAAGTTGAAGGAGGAGCCTCTGTCCATGCAGGAGATGAATCCAAACTGGAAGCTTCTCCTCCGTCCCCGACTTTCAGGAGAGCTTCTGCCGGGAGAACCGGGCAGCTCGTGCCTCCCAGTGCCTCCTTCCTGGGCCAAGGACTGGGTCTTGTGTATGCTCCCCTCCCGAAAACCCTTCTGCCCCTTCTGTGCTCCAGCTGGGAAGCTTCCCCAGGTGCCCTTGGAACTGCAGCATCCCGGCCTCCACACGCCGCTCCACCTCCTCCTCCGAATCACACGGGTGCCTGAGCACTTGACATCTGCGTGGCTGGGCCTGCTGCGGCGGCACTTCTCCGTCGCCCGCTCACGGCTCCCTCCAGTTGGCGGAGCACTAAAGCAGTTTATCACTTTGCCAACACGACCCAAAGGCTGTGCAAGAAGGGCACACAGGACTTCCAAATTAACCATGGGTGCTTTGTAATTATAAACCCTCCTTCTCACCAGAGTTGAGGGTTAGGGCCTCTTCTCTCGGAGCATCATTAAGCATTTTTGCCGTGCCTGTCGTCAGTGGCCTGTGTGGGAGTGGATGAAGGAGAAGTTGCTGCAGCGATTCATTTTGGGGGAAATGGATCGCTTAAGCCAGCCAGCTCCAACCTGATGTATTTGGACTACAACTCCCAGCATCCCCAGCTAGCAGACTGCTGGGTGGAGAGGATAGGTGTTGTAGTTCAGGGCACCTGGAGGATGCTGGGTAGGTGAAGTCTAGCTTAAGCCGAAGGTGGAAGACGGTAGCTCTCCGGATGTTCTGGATTTCACCTCCGCAATTTTCTGGCCAGCAGTAAAGAATGCGGGTGCTTCTGGGATGGCCAGCAGTGGAGTTTTTCATGATTCTCATTGTGATTCTTCCCATTTATTTTCTTGATTGCAATGTTTGGTGCACAGAACATTCTTCTCAGTTTTATACATGATTGCTTACGATCCCTATAAACCATTTATAGCTGCACCCCTTACACAGGTGATAACGGGACTACAGGAAAACAGCAGACCGGGTTTTGCTGCTGCCAGAATAACAACAAGGAGGCCCTTTGATCTCGGTTGTATTTGTTCTAGCTGTTGGATTTGGGGGGTGTAATATATTCCTCCTCCACTTACAAATAAAATAGAAACTTAAAGCATATGGTGGAATCAGAAAAAACAGGCTATTCTCATAACTATTTTTAAAAATGAGTTTCATATGTTGTTTTTCTTCTAACAGTATCTCTGAACCAGGCACATTTGTACCGCAAAGAGGTTCTTCTGATGCTAAGCACGGCTGGTCACCCAATGGCTGGGTTCACATGACACAAGCACCTAGCATAAGATGCTACCCACCACTGGTTTTCATGTTGTGCGAATCTGGACCAGCTTCCTCATGGTGGCTTGTTTGTGTGCAGCAAGACCCCCATGACCCATAAGCTGTTGTGGGGATGATTGTACCCACAATAGGCTGTTCTGCTATTTACTGTTATTTTTTCCTTTCCGATCCTTTCCCTGCACTGGGGATTGCAAAAGCTGGTCGCTTCAGAGTGCCCCAGTAGTTCCTGGAATAAGCCGCCCATATTTACCCAGTGCTCCAAGTTTTGTTCTCTTCCCAGTAATTTTCACACGTGGTGCCATTCACAGTTGCGTGGGTGTGGGGACGGGGAGTCTTGCATGGTAAAGTGCCAGGGGGTGCTTGCTGGCCGTGCCCAGCCGGGACCCCCAGTGGGCATCGCTGCAAGGAGGCTGCAGGTTAGTTTTTTCTCCTCCTTGGTTACACCTGAGAGCTGTCAAAGGGCAAACTGTCAAAGGCAGCCAAATGCCCAGGTGAGGGTTCCTCACAAAAAGGAATAAGATCCTGGGAGAATAAGATCTGGGAGAATACGATCAGGGACACCAAGGATGTCTTCAGTTTTACACCTGTTCCAAAGATTGTATCATTTGAGGAACATGCGAAAGTGTAAATTGCCTCATTTATTGCACTCATTTGAAGCTCCATTTTTACAAAGGATTAAAAGCTGTGTTTCAGACAAAGACTTATAATGGTATATAACTTCTGTCTATAGAGATTTGTGATAGCTGACTTGCAGTCCCCAGGGGAGAAAAGTTTAAAGGGAAAATGCGACGGCGAACCCCGGATGCCCAGCTGACATGGTGGAGGGAGGAGGCGATGCAGAGCCAGCGGGAGGGAGGTGGCCGGCGAAGCATCGCGCACTCACTCACTGTGCCCACTGTGACTTACAGCCAGGATGGATCAGCCTAATATGTGACTGTGCCCAATAGCTGAACCTTCTGAAAAGCCGATCCCAAGCCACGCACATCGGCTGTCTTTTCGGTCTCCTGCTTGCAGTGCTTGGCAGCCCATCGCAAGGTGCTCAGTGATGGTCTTCTTGGTCTGGAGTTAACTTGCCTAAATCCCGAACTGGCCTTTTCATTCTTGAACTCTGCAACAGTAGCAAAATGGTGTAGAAGGCGATGGAGAGGGTGTTAGGCGGGATGGTGCCTCAGGTTCTGGAAGGAGTGGACACAAGGCAGATGCTGAAGGGAGAACAGTACCTCTTCCCATCTTTTCTGCCATGTCTTATGTCCTGTTTCTAAACAGGAGTTCATGTATTCGAACCCTTCCGAAATTTCAAGAGTCCTAGCAAAATATTGAATGTACACGAGGCAGGGATTCGCTTTGTGAATGGCCACAAGCAGAAGGACCATAATTTCGAGCACCCGAGGAAGCTCTCGGTTGGGCTTGCCTTTCATGAGAGCCTTTCTTGCCTCGTGAAAGTGGGAGAGACTGGTGTACACACAGGTTTCCTCTCAGATGCTCTCCAGTCCTAAGAAACTTGTTTCCTGCCATACTTTGCCTGCTGAGTCCCTTAGCACTTGGTGGGGATTCCTGCCGTTTCAATGCACTGTCAGTGAAATCTTCATCTCCATTGCCATATATATGCACAAAGACTGTTTCCTGAAACGGGATTAATTAAATATCTTGTTATTTGTCATTTGTTGTTCTACCATTTCGGCAACTTCTTGGATAAAATTTAATTTTTCTATATCGGGGGCAAGAGCAATCGCCTTGTTAAAAAGTCTTGGTTCCTGCTGACTGGCCTTGTTGAATGTCGGCTCTGAAATTCAGAATGTCTGTCAGGAAGATTGGTATGGCGGAGCTCTCCGCTGGGGTATGACGGTCTATTGATTGAAATAACCTTATGTACAAATGAGCCTATAACCGGTGCGCTTGATTTCTGTGCTGAAGTTTCTTCGACTCCCTTCAATGTCAGAGGGAGCTCTGAGGTATGGTGAGTCACTGAGAGTGAAGACCCGTCTGGTGCTGAGAATTCGTGAGTGGGTGTGCAAGCCACACAGAAAATCCCTTTGCCCTCCAGCCGGAGCCCCGGGATAACAACGCCACTGTTGCTGGTTCTAGCCCTCCCTGGAGAGTTCGGCCTCTGCAAGCCTTACTGGCTGATCGGTTTTTGGAAAGGGCATCATTTGGGCCAGGCAGGCCTGTTTCCTCCTCCTCCTTGCACGTCATCCTTTATCCAGGGAAGAGATAAAAGATGGGGCTCAATACCCAGGCTTTTATTCTCACTAAATGAGCAAGATAGTTCTGCTTTCCCCCCCTTAGGTACAGCAATTAAGAATTTATATGGCTATTCATTCTAGATAATAACGAACAGAAACTGTTTTCTGCACTCTTGCCCTTTGCTGTTAGGTAGAAATAAAGGAGGGAAAGAAGTGCTGCCAAGACAATGCACGGCAGTCTGGCACGGCCCATGCCGGCAGGATGAGGCCCCGGCATATGGATCAGCCCAAGCGCTTTGCACACCAGCCAAGCCTCCCGCTCACACGCACGCTGCAAATGACGATCAGCTTCTCTGGCTTTGCTTTGTCTCCAGTCCATCCTTCTCTGCCCACCGTTGCTCTATCCAGAGCAGTTAATTTTCATGTTCGGCTGTGACAGGAATGTGTGATACACACACTCACAGGAAAAGGGGGTGCTGCCGTTTTGTGAAAAGCTAGCCTCGGAGGCCTGGTTCACTCTTTGCCGAAGAAGACTTTCTTAATGGCCCCCGGTAAGCAATGAGCCAGCCTCCTGCTTGCAGCCGTATTGCCTCCGGGCCTCCCTCCCCCCCCTTTGCCAAGGGGGCTTCCAGACAGGGCCCCGTCAGATGCCGGGCGAGCTGCAAGATGCGTCCTTCCTTTTTGAGAATGTCTCTGCTCAGGTAGATGGCGATGGCGCACAGGGTCAAAGCAGGCTTGAAATTCCTCCCTCCCTCTAAGGCACAGAATGGCAAATCCAGCTGCCTTTTCACGCTAGAACAAATAGGGAGAACATAAATAAAAGCTGTTCTAACGCCCATCATGGACCCTGCAGTCCTCCTACCAGCAGTAGAGGTGGCTCTTCCCAGTCACGTGGACACACATTCTCCTGAAAGGGTGCTTCATCCGTCCTGCTTCCATATTAATGTGAGCGGTTTTCTTAAAATTATGCATGCAAAACTGCATGTAAATACCTACTACACCTGAATCTGCTCTCAAAAATGCCTTTTTAAAATGCTTTGTGATACATTTTTGAGCCAAGAATTCCACCGGAACGTTCAGAAAACATGAAGCCTAAATACCAATCCAGACCTTAATCTGAGAAGTGAGGATGAAGTTGACTCAAACTTTTGAAGCTCTCCTACATGCGGTGCTATGCCATTATGGTCCATGGATGGAGAATGAACCGGCAGCCAGCATCACAGATGAAGCCTCCAGCTCTGCTCTGAGTGGATTTTAGGCAAAATCCAGCAGCAGCCTGGGAACGCTTCCATCGCCGCTTCACCAGGGTTGCCGGTCTAATCAAAACTCCCTTGGCTCCGGAGCTCCCCCAAATGTTCCACCTTTGTCAAACGCTGGGTGGCAGAAACAGCACTCCCCAGACTTTTGAGTTGGTTGAAAGATGCTTCTGTGAATCAGCACTGACCCTAGTCAAAAGGACTGTTCGAACAAAATGTCATTTTATAAGAAGAGCCATGAGTCAAAATCGAGGATCTACCTAATTAATCCTGTGTTCAGTTCACACAGTGCCCAACCATCCACTCAGTCAAGGAGGACACGAGTGCGACAGCCTCCTTGTAGGAGCAAAACAAGCTGCCCCCCCTTCCCGACCCCTCTTGGTCCCTTGGGAACAACTGCTCCAGGCCCCCACGGGCACCCCCGCACAGGGCTTCTTCGCAGCCCCCTTGGGTCCGTGGGGAGCACGGAAAGGTTACAGGCTTTGCTCAGCGTGTTGCTTGCGACTTGGTCTTTCAGGCAGCATCTGCGGGCTCTTAATGTGGAGCAAACCCTTTTGTGCTTCCCTGCTTCCGCCCCCAAAGCACGCAGTCTGGGTTTTGGTTAAATCAGGCAGAACGAGGGACAGCAGAAAAGGTAGAAAAGGTTAGTCAGTTTCAAAGCACAAAGCTAGAAGTGGTTCAAAGGGGCAATTCAGGAGCAAAAGGCAAGGAAAACAGCAAAACGCTCTGAAGGGCCGTCTAAAGCCCCTCGCTAAGCTGCCCACCCTGGTCTCTGGGCTGCAGTCGGGCCCCCTCCTTCTGGGAGACCAGCGCTGTAGAACCCTGGTGGGGGAGGAGACCCCGCACTCCCTTTCCCAGAGCAGGGGCCCTCCCTGGGTACCCCCCAGCAGCTGTGGAGGCGACCCCCCCCCCAAGAGTCTTGTGTTTTAGTCTGGCTGATGCTGCGCCCAGTGCTCCTTTTCAGCTGAAAGGTCCCCCTGGATTGGTGCCTGGGCGATTTTGCGGTCCGTGGGCTGGTGAACTGGTGGTGTACGGCCGGGGGACGACATCAGCTGCGGCATTTAGGCAGCAGGTAGCAGCCAGCATCTTTTCTGTTCTCAGCAGAGAGCTGCCGCTGATTGTAAAATGCCCCTTTTTAACACCATCCAGCTCGGTGGCCATGCTTACATCTTGCAGAAGAGAATTCCATGGGTGATCACCACACTGTGTGCAAATGACTTCCTTTCATCCCTCCCGAATCTCATGCTGATCAGTTTTATGCGATGACCCTGGGTTTTAAAGTTAGAAGACCTCCCCCCCCCCCCGCAAATTCCCACTTTCTCTGCACCATGTGTAATGTGTACACCTCCATCACGGCTCTGCTGCACACCTGTTCTTAAACTGAACAATCCCAGGCGCGGAATCCTTCCTGGGTGGGTTTGCTTCAGCCCCGGCCTCGGTGCAGTTGCTGCTTTCTGCAGTTTTAGGTTCATTGACTTGAACTGTTCCGACTGTCCTGTTCGTGATCATGCCAGAGATTTGTATAATGGGGGCACGGCCTTGGCATTATTGTCAATTCCTTTGTTAATTACGCCTACCATGGATGGGCATGATTCCTTTCCCTTTTTTACAGCAGCCACTTCCCAAGGTGACATTTTGGTCGAGCTGCCCTCTGCAGCCCAGGATCTCCGCCTTGGCCAGTCCCGGCCCCTCAGGGCCCATCTGCTTCTCCTTGGAATGGAGACTTTTTGCCCCAAGATGCATCACTTTACCTTTGCTTGAGTTGCTTGCATAGGAACAAATCCCCAAGACGAAGAGCTGTTCTGCTAACAGAAGTGCACGTCACTCTGTCAAATGTAAATACTATTTCTCAATATTGTGTATCAGAAGTGATAGAATAATCATCTGGGTTACCTTGATTATTTTTCATTACACTTACAGCCCCGTTTTGCTTGAGCAGATGCAGTTTCCTACGAAATCGCAGGCCCCTTCACCTTTCACAAAACATTCTGCTATTGGAAACTTTTCTCATTATAATAAAAATGGATTTTTGGCTATTACAAAGACATAGCTCACCAGGCAGGACTGTTTTGCAACATGTTTGGCATGGAAGAATAGCAGTTAGTGCTGTTACCTATCAGCTGACTGCTCCTGTGTAAAGATGGACCAAAAAAAGGCTTGCACTTCCCAGTCAGGGTGGTGCCCCTAAAGAGAGGGCAAAGTAATGCAGTGCTGCGTAGTTTCTCGGCAACAGCGCATGCTTGGCTGGTTCGAGCATCCCTTTTGTTGGAAAGGCAGGATACAGATGCGTAGAAACCAGTAAATTAGAAACTGTCTAAATCAGCATAAGCAAGGTTATATCCAATATGTATTCAAAAATTAAAATGGACACTTTTTCTATCCCAGTGATTTTATTTGTTCTCAGGTAACTGGCTCAGTTTTCAAGTGTTGTCAGCTTAGGAAGATGCAGAGGATTCTAGGTAGCTTTGTGCGTTTCTGTTTGGCAGAGACCTTGCAGAGCGATGGGAGAGGGTTCTGTTTGCTTCTTGGCGCTGCTTCGCCGGAGTTAACCCATGGGGCGAAATGTTTAACTTGGGCTGCGCTGGCCAAAAACAATGATTGCACCAAATGGTCTTTCTGGCTCTCGTTCAGCACGGCCTTGCACGCACACCGAGTGTCCGCCGCGTTCCGTGTGCGCAGGGTGGGCTGTGCCAACTGCATCCAATATGGCAGGCCCACTCGCGTCCTGAGCCACAATTTCAGCAAGTCATAGGCACTGCCTTGGCACAGTGAGCAGTCACAGGCCCGACTTAAAATCTCTTGCCATCCTGGGCAGGGAGAATCTCGAACAAAGACAACCGGAAGCTTGCTGGGATGACAGAATCCAACTGGCGAGGACAGCACTGTCTTTCTTTCGGCGGTGGACTCCTTGCGCTATGTTGCAAGCTAGCTTTGATGTCACTTGGGTTCGGGAGCAGCATGCCGTGCCTGCTGTTTCAGTGAGCTGTGTAGTCCTTTGGATCCCGGCCCTCATCCCTTTTGTAACCCTATTTTAAAAATTGGATCTGGCAAGCTTCCCACCCTTTCGCACAGGCCTCTCTTTGCTCCCTCCGTGGCTCGATTTATTGCTTAGTCCTCACTAATCTGTATCATAACAAATCTCCAGGATCCAATTTAGGAAGTGCCAAAGCCCAAATAGCACTTTGGGTTTTATTTTTGTTAGGGTCGGATGCACCAGTTCGTAGCATCAGGTCTCATCTGCACAGACAGCTGTGAGGGTGTCAGTCCCGCTACTGTTTTCTTCTCCTCCCAACAGGAAATCGATGGTGTCAGGAATGCTGGGATCATTCTGCAGTTTGCAATCAATGAACTCTGATTAAAGCAGTTGTGTCTGTTGGGTAAATTTGCTGCATCATAATTAGAATTATTAATTAAAAATAGGAAATCAATTGACACAAATTAAGGCACAAAGAAATTTTGTTTTATTCCCTTGACTTTGTCGTCTCTAGAGGGCTTGATGACTGCGATAGCTACAGATATGACGACAGCGAGGTGTCATTAAAGAGAGAGAGAGAGAGAGAGACCGTGACACCAGAGCTCAGCTTTATTTTGCTTTTCACTTTTGACATGGAGCCTCTAGTCCAACATTGGAACGGACTTGCTCTGATTAGGTCCTGCCAAAAACTCTAAAATGTTGAAAGCGCAAAAATTAGAGCTGGACGTTTTAATTGATTGAACTGTGAATGTAGAGTATTGGTGTGCTAATTTTAACGGAAGTGATAAACACCAAGTGTTGAGGTTTAATTTTAAGGCTCTCCTTTGGTTTTGAAGGTCACTTTGTTTTGGGGGGCGTTTTTGCATGCTATTGAGATAAAAAGCAAGAATAACTATAAAATGCAGCTTGTCCTGCTATCCAGGTTTTGTTGCTCAAATCAAACGGTACTTCAGAAATTCTAAACTATCTCAAAAAGGTTACCCAGCTTGAGGGATTTAACAGAATGCAGAAGTGTTGAAATTAGAAACATAGAAGCAGAGCGAGTCAGAAGGGGTCTCCCGGGCCATCTAGTCTGACCCCCGGCACCAGCCAGCTCCGCTCACGACATGCCCACCATGTACATGCCCAGCCTCTCCCTGCGCACCCGCCCCGATGGGGCCTCAACGACCTCCCATGGAAGCCCATTCCACACCCTCGGGGTCCTGATTGTCAGGAAGTGCTTCGTGGCATCTAAATGGAACCTCGGTTCCCTGAGCTTGGCTCCACTGGAGTGCGTCCTGCCTTCCTCTGCAGGGGAGAAATTGAATCCATGGGCACCAGCATGCCTTTCCACATTGTTCTCAAATTTCCTTTCCTTTTTCCTGTCCGAAAGGAGAATACAACACAACTCTCTGCAGTAATATTGGCAGGCAGAGTAGAAAATACAGTCGAGGTGTTCATCCAGAACCCAGAGAGAGTGACCAGTCCCTCGGTACTTACTTGGACTTCTGTTTTACCTAGAAATTAACACTGACTTGGGCAACTTCTGGGGGTGGGGGAGATTATTCCTACCCTTCCCCCGCTCTAACTGATGCAGAAACTGTCGTTTATCATTCAAATGTTCAGGGCCATATGTGTGAGATGTATGGTCATGAGCTTTTATCGAAAATGTGAACAGCAAGATTTAAAGGATCCAGTGTGGGACCATTCCGCTGAGAGAGACTTTATGGTTCTTTCCTCTATTAAAACGTCATGGCTGTCCTCACCGCCATTTAATGCCTTCCAGCCTTCTCACGCAGCTTTTCATTAGTCCGCTTCGTAATGGGCTTTGTGCACCTTGAATGGCCGAGCGAGGCGGCTTCGCCCTCCTCGGTGGCTGGCCGTGTGTTCCCAGTGGAAGCTTTAGCCCTGGGGCCTCCCGCAGGTGGCCGTGGGCACCGGTATGCCCACAGGCCCCTCCCTGATGCCCAGACAGGCCTCTTGTGTTTCCTGCATGTCCTTTTGCTTGTCCGTTAATTCTTTTCCAGCTGAGGCTCTGGCATGCTGTGCAGCAAGGTCCTGCTCGCGAGCATCGTCTCCTCTTAGGCTCAGACTTACCCTTAGGTTCTCGAGGAGGTCACTTCTCTTTCAACCTCACCAGTTTGCCTTCTGGGAAAGGAGTCTTTTGTGATTGGCTGTGCCCACAAGGTAGCCTTTATTGTTATGTTATTATTATGGACAACGCCCCCATGGCAGCCATTTTGTGAGAGCGCCCACATCACTCTCTCAGTACTCCAAATGTGCTCACCAGCCCACAAAGGTTAGAAACCCCTGGTTTACATGGCAGGAATTATCCACCAATCCATTTCCAAATGTTCCTGAAGGAACTTCTGCTTCCGTATCTTCCTGCTTCTTCCATATGCTCTTGCTACTGGGATAATAACCTTCAGGGCCACTTAGCCAGGGGCCATCCGAGGTGAGACGGGCGGCCCTCAGGGCGTAGGGTTTCCTCTATTCGTGAAACTCCCCAGGGAAATCCCCCGATGGCCCATAGAGATCCACCAATGGTTCCCAGGGGACCATTTCAATTTCACAGGCTTTTAACATCGTGCATATTTTAATAATATTCAAGCCCTTTATTGCTGCTTTTATTCTGTTTATTGATTGTTTGTTGGTGTTATTAAAGCACCAACAAAATAAGTTGTTGTTTTTTTCTTGGGAACCATGGTGGAAATTGTGTATTGGGCGCTGACTAATAATACTTGAGGGTGAAATGACGTGTCGGGGTTGAAGGGGTGTTCTTGTTGATTGACGTATTAAACTGGACGATGTCTGAAAGCCTGACATTTGCCCTACTAGTATGAGTTGAAGGTGGTCCCTGTTCTATATTGGTTTTTTAAAGAGCTTTCATATTTGTATTAATGGTCACCCAACAGAAAATAGGCCAAAGTTGGAAAGATTCCCTTTGGAACTGCAGTATCAGGCACATCGTCCTGCTAGAAAAGTTAATGAATTAGGCAAAACCTAAAAGAACAAACACTAATTTTATTTCACATCGTCTCCGTGAGTCAACACTTGTGCCTTTCAAATGAACCCATCTTTATGTTCACCAGTCCTTCCAAAATGACCTCCTCAGATGACCTTCCGCTTCTCTTTCTGTGTAAATAGATTCTTGTAAAGCTAGGCTGAAGATGATAATTATGTTGGAGTGTTTTGATTAGTTTTTATATTAATGCGCATTAAGATTCTTTTTTTAATAATCAGATAGATGAAAGCATTGGCACAGATCCTTGGTGAGTTCCTTGGAAACTCTGCAACGCTTCCTCACGGAGAAGGTCAGGGGTGGTGGAGAGGCATCTTTGGAGCCGCCACTGCCAATCTTCCACTGCAATCCAAGTTAGAAGTGTGGGATGTGGTCTAGGTGACGCTCCGAGTTCACACGGCACAAGGAACAGACACAGTAGTCGTCCTGGCCATCTGTGCGGGCTCCCTCTTCCTCCTAGAAGGTTTCTGAATCATTACTGCTTTCAAGGATTCCTCCTGGGATGGCTGTGTGCCCTCTTTTACAGAAGGCCATCCTGCTGAAGGGCTGCCCTTGGACCACACTTAATCGGAAGCCGTCTGCAATGGAAAGGAGCAGAGTCCGGTTTAAAAATAAAGTGCCAGAGGAATCTTTTCACCCATCAGCGTACAGTATACCCCCGTGAAGTCACGGTTCAGCATCCGTGGCCTCAGTCTTTCGCAGAATTTTTCTCCGAGCGAGTCCAAGCTGATCTCCTTGTGAGTAAGCCGGCGCCTCACCGTGCGGTGGCTTGTTCGCAAGGAGAGCGTTTCCTCCGAGTTTGGACTTGCTCAGAGAAAACGATCTCTGCACGCGCCCTTGCCCCTGCCCCGCCACCCAGCCGGCACCCAATTCACGGCAGCTGGCACCAAATTTGCGGTTTTTCACAATTTGCGGGTGCTTTAGGAACGTAACCCCCACGAATTTCGGGGGACTACGGTGTTCCTGGTCAGCAGCCAAGCACTGCACGAAATGGGCCAGCATGCAGGGTCACAGCCTTCCACGACTATGACGAGATGCGCTATATTTCTACTGAAAAAAATACATAATTCACATATATGAATTATACAAAGGGTCTTCAAAAAGTTTCCACACTTTTATATTTTATATATATTTGTGCTGATGGCATTAAAAAGTTAGTTTGCTGCTAGGAAAAATGCATCACAAAGAAAGGTGGCTCTGTAGCAAAGTGATGGAATTCGTTTTTGAAATTCTTAATAAATAGAGTTTTAAAAAGTGCAGAAACTTTTTGAAAAACCCTCATATCTATATATGCACATGTATATTAGTATACAATGTGTATTATATCAGTATATAATTTAACAATCATATATGATATATATAGAGAGAGAGAGAGAGAGAGAGCGTGCACACATGTAAATTTTATGCAAATTGGTATCCTCCTCTTTCTGTGATGCATTCCCCCCCCCCCCGGCAAATATCACGTGGCCACCTTGGTTCCTCTGCCAGGTAAGGAAGGCTTGCTTGAAGCTGGGAGCTTGCAAATCACGGGTGGCCGCTGATCCCGTGGTGCAGAGGAAAGAGCACATGGCTTGCCCAATCCAGCCAGGCGCAGGAACCGGAGCGATGCTTATGGCGCTGTGCTGCCCCACAGAAGTGCTCAGATCGTCGTGGCTTTTCACCCCAGGGGGCCCTCAGGGAGCAGTGCTGAGCACGGACTCACCCGGAGCCCCCGCTGTCCCTCCACGTCAATTTCGACAGGTGGTTCGGCTCTGGATCGGGCCGGACGGAGTCAGCTTCTCCGCCTCGAGAGTCCCGGACTCCGCTGGATGCTCAAGGCTTCCCGGCAGGCCCCGGGGCTCCCTCGGCTCCCTCCCTCCCCTCTCACCAAAACAGCCATGAACAAATGAACTCGGGGTTGGGAGTGGGCGGCAATTGCTCACCCCAGGAGCTCGGGCCGTGGCCAATCTGGGGGGAAGCGGCAGCGAGGGGCTGCCACTGACCTGCAGCGCGTCCTCGTTCCTGCGTCGCTCACGGAGAGGGTTGTGCTGGGGCTGTCCGGCGGCCCTCGCGGCGGGCAACCTGCCTGGGATCGAGGGGCACCTGTTCTGGAAGTCTCCCGCTGGCACGGGGCAGAAGGCCCGCCTCGCGCTGCAGGTGGGGATGGTCGCGCAGAATATGGGAGGGGTCTGACGGGGGCTGGAAAGGCAGTGCAGGATCGAGCCCCTGTGTTGTAGCCCTGCGCTGGGACTTGCTCTGGTGTAAGCTCAGCCAGCTTGTGGACGTCCGTCTCTACGGGCAAGTGATACGCTTCTTAGTCACTAATCAAATATGTTCAAATAAGCATCCAAAGCCCACAGGGATCTCGTATGATTTATGTAAAATCAGCCAATGCGTAAATTACAATTTGCCGTGTGGTGGGGGGTGGGGGTGTTATTTATGGAAATTTCATTAATGGTTTGAAAAAAAGGCACATTGCCATCCTCCATAGAGATAGGACTGCAGTACATTTCAGATTCTGTCTACTTCTGCTCACTGGATTAGAAGCAGGGATGAAATCCATGGTTCTCATAACAGCTTTCCTTACTTTGGAACATTCTTGGGATGGTGATGCTAACAATTTATGCTGAAGTGAAGAACTCCTTTGGGACTCTATCTATCTATCTATCCATCCATCCATCCATCCATCCAATCACATTTGTGGGCCTCCCCATAACCAGAAGCTCTCTGGGTGGCTCACAGTGCAATATAAAATATTTAAAATGCAGATAAAAATAAATAACAAAAACAAATCATACAACATAATAAAAAATGCAATATAAATACAGTGGTATGTTGGCTCATGCACTTAATCTGTTCCAGGACTCTGGTCGTGACCCAAATTGGTCGCGAGCCAAATCAAATTTCCCCATAAGGTTCAGTGTAAATATGGTTAATCCGTTCTGTAACTATTTTTTAAATCACAAAAAATTTGAAGCAAAGTGACAAAGAACAACGAAGATCGCGGCCCTATTCCCCCCATTCCCCAAGCAGGAGTGCGGCCATCTCCCCCCCCCCCCCCCCCCAACACTACCGCGTCCGCAGCCATGGACGGGCGTGATCGCAGGTGCACTCGGGAGCGGGGGGGACGGGCGCGATTGCGATCGTCACCCGATGGGGAGTTCGTGACCTGAAGCAAAATTTTTCAGAAATTTCTGTTAGCGACCTGATTTGGTTGTGAACTGAGGCATTTGTGAGCTGAGGTACCACTGCACAACCGTATAAATAGGAAACAGGAGGAAAATAAGCACAATATGACCAATAACATTAACCAATAAAACAATAAGCAACACAACAATAAACCAGCAGCAAACCAATAATCCAATGTACAAACAGATGCTATTTAAAAAAAAAACCTGTGCAGACCCCCAAATGCCTCCAATCTTGCAGTTCTTACTATTTTCCGTTGCAGGACCCACAGTGGGTTATGTAGTCCTCCTCTCCTTAAACACTTGGACCACCTGGGGGGCTGCCTGTGGAAGACATTCTGATTTTTTTGAATATGGAAGGACATCGCACAAAAGCCAAAAGGCCCCCAAATGATCAGCAGGTAGAGGACGTTGGTGGGGCCCAGGGAGGGGGGTATGGGCTTTTGGGACCCCCAGACTGCTGCACTGAGTTCCCACAAGACCCCCACTTGTCTCGAGACCCTCCAGAAGAGAAGAGCAGAGCTCTGCAAACTCCTGGCTGCTGCTTGCCTGAACAGCTCACAGGGTTGATTCGGGGGCTGGTTTATTTAGCCAGTTGTTGGCTGCATCCATTTATCCAATTAAAAGGAGATGAAGATGTGCTCATATGGACTCCGAGGCAGGCTGAGAAGCTGGCTTGCACATTGGGAAGCGGGCGTGTTTTGAAACAAGTCTCCTGACATGTCGAGACGTCTAAATCGTTGGCTTGGCTGAGCAGTCAGACTCCATTGACACATGAGAGCTCACGGAGAGCAAAGCAGGAGAGAGATCTCAGGTATATTGGATCAAAGTTTCAGTGCCTTAAAATTTATCTGCAAAGCGTTGGCACCACACAAGGATTTTATACTGAGCCAGTGTAAATAGCATAAAATGTGGTGTCTCAGCTGGAACAGGCAGGCAGACGGTGTTCTGAACAAATCAGTCTCGCAAGGGCCGTATTCAGAGAGTTCCCGCCTGTCGGAAAGTTGCAGAAGGATTCCTTAAGCCTCGAGAAAATAAGGCATTTTATGGTGCCTAATGTGCTTAGTGGTTGTTGTGGAGTTTATATTCCTCATTCAGACTTCTCCGCAAGTGCAGAGAAGATCTCGGAAGACTGCATCTCCTCCCAGGGAGCGGGAAGTTCAGCACTGTCTTTACAGAGAGCATTTGACAGGGGAGACTTTTCGGGGTCTTGGCAAAGATCCGTCTCCAGGAAAATCACATCTCGCCACACTGATGACACAATCCTGTGCTTACACTGAATGCCCAAATCAAGTTCTGCGTGAGGCTGCTTTGGAAGAGCCGCTGCAAATGTGGGCTGGTCCAGAATGCGGCGACATGAAAGTGCACGGGGGCGCACTGGAGAGCGAGCGTGTTACTACCTGCTTAGAACAGCAGCGCTTGTCACGAATGCATCTCTGGACACGGCTGAAGCTGCCCGTTACCTATGAACGCTTTAGCTCGAGGGCCCTTAAGAAACCCATACCTTCTGCCCACACTCACAGATCTGATGGAGGTATCATTCTTCACATGCTTTTGCGGTCAGAAGCAATGTTTACTGGGACAAGTTGGAAGAGCCTTTTCTGGGGCCGCATGCCAGTTACAGAATTTCCGAGCGAGATTTGGCTGCCCCTCTGATTTTCCGCCATCTGGCCAAGCCGCTGTTGTTTAAATGAGCTTCTCAGCAGATTACACAGGCATTTCTGTTTTAGGGATGCACCGAAACACGGAAGTCTGGCTGATTTGCGCTCATGGTCCATATGCAATCTGCTCAGTGGCTGAGCTTGAGAGGAAAGGTGCAGGGGTTTCTCTTGAGACAGACTGCTGATTGTGCATGCTTTTAACTGTGAATAAAACTTGGGCAAATATTACCTGGAAACGACGTGATCCTGGAACTACCGATGCAAAATCAGCCAAGCTGATTGCTCAGAAGATGCTGGGACCACTGTGCAAAACTGTTCAAATGCACCAACCACACGTGCATATGTTAGAGGCTAAGTCTGAACTGGACCCTGAGGGCTGAATTGTGAAACTCTGCCACCTTTTACACACACACACACACACATGCCAGTAGACTTCGCACAAACCGCCACTCATTATCTCCAGCTTTTAATCTGTTGCAGTGCTTCTATCAAAGGTACTTTTGTGGTACCTTAATGACTAACCCTTTTTTTTAAACACAAGCCTTCATGGACTAATTATTTGGTTTCCAGGTGAGGACATGAATAAAATGAGAGACCTTTAAAGTCCCACAGACGAGTGCAGTGGTTTCTTTCACACATTTTAAAATGATGGTCTTGCAGTTGTGTACTTGGAGTTGTTTCTGTGAAGCCGCGTCGAATGCTATGCTCATAGCAGGAGGGAGGCTGTGACTGTCTTGAGTAAATATTCCACCTACACATTTGCACCTGGGATTAAGCGGCAATTCAAGAGGCAGTCAATGCCGGCCAGTCATCGAAGGATGTGCTGGTCTGTTGCCCAACTTCCGGGGTCTTGCATCGCATGCACACACTCCTCCCACCCCCCACCTGCGCTCTTAAGGTGGTGCTCACACAGTGCCTGGGGGGTGGGGGCGGGAGTCTTCCTCACCACGGGCCGCTTTGTAGTTGGACCCGAAGGGCAAGTGCACCTGACATGCTGTGCAAGCGTTCTCTGTGTGGTCTCTGGGTTCCTCGTGGGTGCCCCGTGTGCCTCGTTTGGCTGCCGGGCCAGCCCCTCGCTCCAAGGGAACAAGTTCCAGTTAGCTTGAATTGTGGACAGCACCATGGACTGTTCGAAACCTGTGGCAAGGTGCAGGAGGAAAACTTACTCTGTGGGTCAGAACAATATTATCTATTCCTATTTTAAGCGATTCCTCCGCTGCCTCTCCATATGGCATTTCAGGGTGATTTACAAAAAACGAATAAAAAGCACATCATCCTCAATACGGTCAACATGTCAGCAGCTAAAAGCACCTTACGAGGCTTTTTCAGCACGCGGGAGACGATGGAAGAGCACGAAGGCCGAAGAGCAGAGCAGCAGGCAAGCTCTCCTGGAGGGAAGGTTTTCAGCCAAAGCATTCCCTCCGTCGCTCTTCGCCTCCCTCCACCTGGAGGGGAGCATCAGTGGATTGCCCCTGCGCGCAGGCGAGTTACAGCACAACTCACCCACCAGCGTCCCCTCGGGCATTTCGGACCGAAGCCTCGTCGCACTTCGCAAAAGCAGAAAAAGCCCCATTGGAGCCAGCCGAGCCCCCTCCTCTTGGAGAGTCCAACCCCCAGAGAGAGGGGATTTGGTGGGAGGGAACTGGGTAGGAGGGAGGCAGCAGCCCCTCTTGGGCCCCCTGGCCCCAATCCGAGGTGGGCCATTTGCACTTACATGAAGGTAAAGAACACCTCTCGCTGGTGCCTGATTCCTCGAGCCTTCAGTCTGGGTAGGAGCAAAACACCCCCAGCGCTGCACTTCCGGCGCCCCGGGCCTGTCAGGGGGTGTGTCGTCACATCAGGGCCACTCAGAGGTCTGTGGAGGTGACAGGTCGCACTCCCCGTCGTGCCTCGGACAGAGTCGTCCCACCGTGCAACTGTGGCGGCCAAAACACTGAAAAGAGGCCTGGAAAGGGACTGAAAAGGGTCCCGGAAGTCGGTTCCACTGGAGCCGCTTGAAGACTCAGCGCTGCCAACCCCTTGCCCGCCTCCTCAGACTGCAGTGGCTGATTGCTGCGTATGAGCAAAGGTGTAAAAGAGTCTCGATCCAAAGTGCAGCTGGCTTCGCAATGCCCGACTCTAAGCCCCCTTCCAGTAGATTGGCATAGCTTGATTTGCAACATACGGCAGTGGCAGGCGGCGACGAATATTTGGGAGAACTTGGGAGCCTCTTCGGACAGTCACGTCGTACCTTAAAAGCACGCTTTGCTCAGTACTTCAGTTCATACTTTTAGGCATAACCCCCTGCAGGCTGAGAGAAAAGGTCTTGCAACTCCCAGCACGTGCCAACTGCCACTCTAAGGCATACGGGGTTCTTGCACTGATCCGCAAGTGGCAGAGCTTGGGGCAGTCGTGCGAATGTGTTCACGCCGAGTTATCGAGCTGGAGGTTCAAGCACATTCGGGTTTTGTTAAACTGTTAAGCTGTTCAAAGTCAAGCTCCAAGAAGGTCATTACTGCTGCTTATGTAGCCAGCACTCTTGTTTGCCCTTATTAGAATTATACTTTTCCCTGAGCTGGTGTCCTCCAGATATAAGATGAAAAGCGTAACACGATGGGCGTCCCTGGAGAGACATGAGCTCTGCACCTCTTGCTGAGGGCCCCTCTCGCCCGCGCTGCACCTGGTTCGTACAGAACGCTGGACTGGATGGACCTCTGACTCAGCCTGGCTCTTCGGATGTGCTGGCTGGGAATGATGGGATTCATGGCCCAACACACCTGTACCGCTGCCTTCTTCTAGGAGGATTTTTCGTTCCTTCAGCCGTTTCGGTTTTTCCCCTCAACCATCAGTCACTACTCGGTGTCCACCATGCAGGCCTGGTCCACATCGGTTTGTTGCCTTTGGTTGCTGGTAGATAGAATTCTAAATATTTGCCGTACTTCTGCAAAGCGTTTGTATTTCTGACACCTGCAAATCAGCATATTCTGTTGATATTGCTGTCTTGGCCATGGGTAGTTCTGTTTTGGAGACATCAGGATCCACGCTCAGAAAACGAAATGCTATTCGTGTCTTTACTATTCATATATAAGATATGAATAGTATATCCTATAAATGAATAGTATATCCTATATATTCATATATAGGATCCCATCTCTTAACCTTGCCTGGGGCAAGAGATGAAGCCGTGCTGAAGGGGAGGCTCCAGCGGAGGTTTCGAAGCCCATGCGTGATGCTGGGCTTTGGGTTGCAGTCGGCACCTGCAGGTTCCCCCGCGACGTCTGCAGAATCCCCAACAGACCTGTGCCGGCATTCAGTTTTCTAAGCAGATTCGTTTTCCCGGTTGCTCACACAGGGATTCAACTCGACACGATTCGGTTCCTGCGTTCAGTTGTCTGTTAATTAGATATTGTCGGGTCTTCTGGGATGGAGTGACTTATTCGTGTTAACAAACTATTGTGTTGTGGGGGCCATTTCAGAAAATTCTGAGTGGATTACTTTCTCCTCAAAGTCCTCAAAATGGACTTTTCTGCCTTTGAAAGCAGGTTTAATGTGGCCATAAAAGATGTAGATGTATGAATAATATGAAGGCCATTTGGCTGCCCATGGACTGCCATCATTTTCAGCTTATAATGAAGACGGCCCTCTTACATCCTTTAAACCCACTCAGTCTTTCACACTGCCAGCATATTAATGGCAACGCTGAAAATGAATTTTCTGCACATCAAAGTGGACAGGATGAGTCTTGGGCTCATGAGATTGGCTTTAAACTTTTCTTTATTTGAGCTCTATTGGGGGTGATTGAAATAAAAATGGTAGTTAAACCTTAGGCAGGGTATACGGACTTTACAAGTGGGAATTTGACGATCTCTTTCAGCTCCCCAGAAAATCTGTGATGCTTCTTGAAAGCAGCGTTGTTGCACCCATGAATTCCAGCATGAGAAACAGAAAACCTTTGTGAATTGCAAGCCATTTGTGAGTGGGAGGCAGTGGCTCCTCAGTGCAGTAGTTTCCAAACTGGGTGCTGGAAGAGGACGGCAGAGGTGCTGCAAGAAATGAATGAAAGGTTTTAAAGGCTAGAAGAATCCCTCTTCAGAGACAGCCGCTCAATGCATCGCTGCGGGATTCCGTGCCCTTTCCTGTTCTACCTTCAGTCTGGGAACAGACGGGGAACAAGAGGGGCTTATGACAAAAAGCAAGCTCTTCGCCCGACTCTTACCAGGAGTGCAAAACGGTTTTGGCCCAGCGGCTGCTGTGGATGGTGCCGGAGCCCAGGGTTTCTCTTGCTAGCCCAAGCAAGGGAAAATCTTCTGTTATTTCTGTTTCCCTTGGTTGTGCTAGCATTAGGCCAAGTTACCGAAAACGTCGGCTCTCCCTGGCCAGGGCTTCTAAAGGAGCCCTTTCTTGATCTGCAGGGCCTCACTGGAGATCGGAGTTAAGAAAGGGATTCTTTGCATGGTGCCAGCGTGGGAAGCCCCTGGCAGTGCTACCCACGTCTGTTTGTTTGGTTTTCTTTTTAAACGGGGACAGCAGCAGCAGGTGCAGAGCGGGGGCTGTCAGGAAATGTCAGGCTGTCCTGAAATGCCCTGGGGACCAGACTTTTTGCACTCCTTGCAACCGGCGAGGGGCATGGAGAGAAACGTTCAGAGAAACCGTTTGGACGGCTGCAAAGTGCTGTACGTGAGGCTGCCCATGAAACCTGTCTGGAGACTGCAGCTGATCCGCAGGAGGGCAGCTGGACTGCCCATGAGGCCAGTTCCAGGTGCTGGCATTAACATTCAAAGCCCTGAATGGCCCAGGGTCAGGCGATCTGAAGTCATACCTTGCCCCGCGGCTACCTAACCAGTCCTAAGGTCATCTTCAGGGTCCTTCTCCAGGAGCCGCCTCCAAAGGAAGGAAGGGGGTGGCTACAAGGAGAAGGGACTTTTCAGCTGCGGCACCCCAGCTCTGGAATGAGCTCCCCAGAGAGCCTGGTGCCTCCTTTCTAGTCTTTCCAGTGCCAGGGGAAAACCTTTTCATTTGCCCAGTTTTTTAACAGTTAACTTTTTAACTTCAATTTTTAAGATTGCATTCTATCCTGCACCACCGGCCTCTGCACTGATCTGGTTGCAATTGCTGTGGTCATCCTATTTTACATCTTTCTTGTTTTTTGCTGTTTTTAACATCTGTTAACCATCCAGAGAGCTTCAACTATTGGGCAGTATAAAAATGAAATAAATAAATAGTGCCCACAACTATTGGATGTTTCTTCAAAATATCACAAATCTTACTGGACCTGAATTTAAAACATTTTAGAAATGACTTGCCATAAAGTATTAATGCATTTTTAAAATATCTGCTTTGGGGGAAAATCTACTGCTTTTGATGCTAATTAGGTGTGTCAGCTTCGTTGGAAAATTTGATTTGAAGACTGTCGACCAAGAATGGACAGTCCTCAGCCCACATTTCAACTTCCTTTTCAGGATGAGTCTATTTCTGATGTTCTTGGAATCCATATCTCTTCCCTGCCAGAGTACATTTTCTTTTTAAACAATTTGAAAAGAATTGAACAAGTCAATTATCTGATAATTAAGTACCTTTGAAGCAATTCAGCAAATTAGAAGTGGCAGCTGAGTTCAATAGAACGCATCTAAGAAAACTGTTGGAGCTGGTACATAAAATAATGAAGATCGGACGATGCCGTGAATTCTGCCTTTCATTGGCTTGGCCCATTTAAAAGACCCGTCTTCATTCTTACTCCGTCTCATGAGATGGAGATAGAATTGGGAGCTTAATCCATGTTTACGCTGGCCTCCACACCACCTTTCAAAGCAATCTCCAGTGGGGCAGTCAGGGTAACACCAGGATAGGGGCTTCTTGTAGGGATAGCACCAAGACGAGGTGCTCCCGGCCGTTTCCGGGTCAGCCCCATCTGGCACAGCATCCGGGGTTCGGCTTCGTCCACACGCGGCCGGCCAGGGGCTGGCACCAAAGCACGGTCCAAGCAGTGCTGAGCGCTCCGGTTTGGCGTGACCTCCCCCCCCCCGCCCCATCCCGTCAGGAGTGAGCCCAGGCAAGGAGTGAGCTCGCTGCAGTCGTGCCTCCGCCCTTCGTGCCCCCCGGGCCGTGCAGCTGGCGGGTGCTGGCGGGGCCAGTGTGTGTGTTGCAGAGGAGCCCGAATTGGAGTTAACTCCACTCGGGGATCCGCTGGATTCCCTGGTTTTGGCTTCCGGTCCGGAGAGTGGCAGCCGCAGGTCCAAGTCCCTGGCAAGCGCTGCTCCGTGTTCGGGGGCTGCCTGCCCGCCAGCAAGCCCCGTTGCCGTCCTGGTAGCCAGCTGAGGGAGCAACGTTTTCATGCATCCCCTACATACGCCCTCTTGATTTCTAGGCGAGCCTATTCATTTCTTACTACATGCCTCCTTCGTTCCTCAGGAGAAAGAAAAGCGCTGGAGTCCATCAGGAGAGTGCTTGTTTTTTCTTTCTGCTGGATTCTAGGTAGTCTGAATTTTGTTTATTTCGACAGAATATCAGTTTAAATCCCAGGGTTTCTCGGGGGGGGGGGGGGTTTCCACGGTGGCGATTAAATAAGAGATCGCATTAGAGCAGTTGATAGCTCCCAGGGCATTTTCCCACTGAAAGCCATTGCAGTTCATTCTTGGAGACATTCTTCAGAGGCAACTTCAGGGACTTGTCTTTCACTTGAGTAGAAGAGACTGGCCACCATCTTGGGGTTTCTTCGTGCATTTATTAGATATGATTGCACCAACACATTCCCCTTCTCAGATGTAGCCTTTGGCCATAATTTCACGTGTCTGGTATGCGAGAAAATATAATTCTACCTGGAGATGAGCTACTCAAAATAAAGATTCGCTGAAGAAAGGAAAGGAAAATGCAAATTTAGCATTAGTGCCTTTTCTCTGAAGGACTGGAGCAGTCATCTTGGCGATACTGAAAGGGAGGGAAAGCTGGCCCAAGGACTAGCCGGTGGTCTCCAGGCCACGGCGGTGGTTCTCCAAACCCTGAGAAGACAGCAGCATCTCTGAGTGCACCTGGACTCCCCGATGTCATTCCTTATGGATTTTAGGTGCAGTTTGCTCTTGTCAGGGCCACGGGGCTTTCTTCCAAGCCAAGGAGAAGCTTTGATGTCTTTCTTGCTGGAGGCCCTCACCTGTCAATCCAGAGGAAGGCAATCCCAAATATTTAAAGCCGGGAAAAGGGTCCCACCCCAGAACACTGAAGAATAAAAACTGATTTTCAGTGTTGCTCTTCGCAGAATACAGAGCCATCGGGCAAATGAGCTCTGCTCCTCTGAAACGTTCCAGGGCAGCTTCTGGAATCTGGAATGCATTCTGCAGACCTCTGCGAGCTCTGTCTTGGCCTTGGCACCAGCCCTTGGGCCTCCAGGCTCGTGCAAGTGCCCTGGGTACGCCATCAGAAGCCTTGAATTGCAGCCCAGAGATGCTCACACGTCCTGGGACTCGCATGTGATTTCTGGCTACAAAAGAGGAAAGGCATATGATGCCACTACTTCGCATATCATATGCTAGTTTTTATTATAGATGCAAATTTAGATATAATTACTGTGATTGCAATAGAAAAACTATACTTTGAAGCAGGAAAGAGTAATGTTGACAGGCAATTTTCCAGGCTCCTCCCGCCTTAAAGGGATTTAAAAAAAAAAAAAAACTTTAGCCAGACGTGGACCAAACCTCCCATCAGACAAAGCATGGCTTCAAACAGAGGACTTACCCTGATGGCTTTTCAGATAGAGAGCTGTCCTTTGCACAGCCAACCACTAGCTCAGACCTGGGCTTCAGTGGAAATCAGCAGGGACTAAATTTGGTCTGGAACAGATCAGCGCCCTCTGGGAAGTCAGAACCTGGTCCTGAATGCCCTCTTTCAACCTATGTGGGCCAAATCTAGAGGCGGGGGACAGGAGAGGAGGGCAAGGTGAGGCCGTTGCCATGATCTGTATCCTGATAACCAGCCATGTAAATTGGACCTGACTCCCAAAGAAGTTTCTGCTCCTTTTTATGTGTTTTCAAAGGAGATGCTAATCCTAATGGTGCATCGGCAGAGAAAGGGAACGATGCGTTTTAAGTGTCCAGCGTCTTTTGCGAAATGTTAAAAGGACATCAGAAGATTGAAATGCACTTGGAAGAAAAGAGAACGTCAAGGAGCGACATGTAGATATCTGGGAACAGTTTCTGAACTATGAAAGGAAGCCATATTTCAAAGACAAAACGAGCCCGTTGCTTCCCTCATTCCCTTCTGAAATTTGCGGAGAATGTAATTGTTTTATATCTGCAGCAGTGTGGAAGGAGGGGAGGGAAATCTGTTCGTCAGAGCGCCCGGGAGATGGGACCGCAGCTGTTCTGTTCCTTAACCACAGCAAACAAAAAGTAGTTCTTGTAAGATGTGCAGTGGAACTGAAGGAAAGGAAGACGAATACCTCGTACCCCAGCTCCAATGTTGCTTTTCTCTGCAGATCGCTAACGGGGCACCTCTCCGCTGATGCAGGAGTCTCTCAGCCTGCCTGCCTGTGACACAGTCTCTGTTCTTGGAACCTAATTGTCGGACTGATCCGAGCGTCTATCCTTTGCTGGGCCTGTGGAGCTACAGGCCACTTGCTGAGAAGGACTGCAGCTCCCTGGTAGAGCTCGCCACTTTGGTTTTCATTTGTTTTGGGCTCTTTCATTTTTGGCTTCCATTTTGAATGCAGAAAGCCTCCCCTTCGAGTGCCTGATTCAGGACAGAAAAAAGGAAATAATTTATGCAGAGCAGTTGGTTCACTAGATCAAAACGTGGCTGTGGGCACCTGCTTGGGCAACTTGGAAAGGGGGCTGGGCCAATTCCTGGAAGTTCAGGCTATCAGCGGCTACTAGTCGCAGTGGCAATCAGGTCCCTCGGGTATCAAGGGCAGCCTGCCCTGTAATTCTGGGCGCCAGGAGCTTGAACGAGCAGATGCTCTTGCGCTCTTGTCCTGCCCGTGTGCTTGTGACAGACCACTGTGCATGCGGAGTTCTGGAACAGATGAGGCTGGATGGGCCTGGAGTCTAATCAAGTGCTGCCCTTTCAGCCCCGCTACAAATGCTGCTCGTTTCAGCCTTTATCCTTCCTATTGCAAGATGTCCCCAGCCTCTGATAGAAAGATGAGCAACTGCAAACGTTCTCTTGCAAGATCTGTTATGATATTCTTCTTTTCATTTCCTTTCCCCAGAGGAGGTCAGGGAAGCTCTGATTGGGCCCTGACCCACGACACGTTAACAGCAGCAGCACACCAGAAGTTTCTCATGCTCTCTCAGGTGACGTGGCTCTCAAGGCAGGGGCCTGGCTCACCTCACTGGACCTCCAGAAGTAGTCTGGAAGCTATTAAGCTTCCTTGGTAGGAAGTGACTGTCCCATCAAAATGTGAACCAAAAGGAATTCTTACCCTCTCCCAGTGAAGGGTCCCCTTTGGTTCGCTGAGCTTTCGCACGCTTCATCTCATCTGGGTGGGGGGCAGTTATGTTAAGGGAAGGGGCAACCCCCTCCCCCAGCGCAGAGTAAATCGGTCCTTGCAGTCCATAGCATGCAGGCTGAACATTGGGCTGTTGCCTTTGAACTTGAGCTGGGACTACTTATCCCACAAAGGATACAGTGCAGTCGGAGCAGTTTTTGAACTGATATTCTGGATAAGTAACTGGAACCTTGTTTAATAGGGCTGTTAAGGTCTACAAAAGTAACAGAAGCTTTGTAAAGAGTTGGAGGCATTGCAAATATTCCTTTCCCATCCATAATGGACAAAGTAGCCATTGATTAAAAATCACTTTATAACCCTCTTTTGAAGTTTCTGTCAGCAGTTTCTCACCTATCCATTATGCACTTCCCTTACAAAACTACAGCAAGATTGTTATGAGAGTTGGCCAGCTGGGTTTGCATACCTTCTCAACTTTCATTCTATCAATTAGAGGCAAAACCGTCATACTATTACCTTTCGTTTTATTAGGCCAAGAACAAAAAAAGCAGAAAGTATGGAAGTGAAATGGCTAAGACACTATTTTTAATAGAACACAGTGGGACAGATCTTTGTTGAAGAGAGAACCCTTCCAAACAGTACTAAAGCGAAGAGGACGTGAGGTTTTGAATGTTCCACAATTGAATTAAAAATGGCTTTTGGGATAGTTAGTGGCTAATGAGATGACTGCCCAGGATTAAATGGCGCCTGTGCTTACTGTGTGTGTGTTATCAGATGAAGACCGCCCAGTCGCGATAGATCGTTTGTCAAGGAGCCCAAGGACATCTTCGCATCTCGTTACAAAAAATGAGGGCGGCATTAACGTCCTCTTCTGTGTGATAATTTGTCTTTTCATGGAGAACTGGCAAACGCTGTCGCCTTCTCCCCCTCCCCCACCTCCCCCCGCCTTATTTGCCTCTCGTGGGTCTGAAGAAAGAATGCCAAAGGTTGGAGCAGAGACTCCCGATGCCTCTTGAGAGCTCCAGAGGAACAGCTTTTCCGTGTGTGGGTTGCATGTGGCTCCGTGCCAAGCAGGCATGTGGGTTGCCCACAGGTCTCCGTGAGAATTGCATTTCCGCTTGCAAGGACGCCCTCCTCAAAACTCAGAGGCAAGCCCACGTCCTCTGAAAATGACACCAAGCCATTGAGCACGTGCCCATGTTCATCTCGTGCCCAATTCCCAATTTGCTTTACGCAGATTTCCCCTGGAGAGTGAATCAAATTCTCTTATGGGGGGAAGTTGCGTGAGTCTGGAGAAACTGGCCCAAATCTCCTATCTGGGCTGCCTGTTCCTGCCAAGCAGGCAGTGTGGGCAAACAAGCGAAGAGAGGCCATTTGGAGACGTTTGAATTCTAGTGACCTCGAACGTCACTCGTTTGCCCTGGTCACCGGCATCCAAGGAGAGACCAAAGCTAACTAGAACTTGGTGCAACTTTTGGTGCACTTTATTTATTTATTTAAATCATTTTTATGTCACCCCCATCACAACAAAGCCTCGGGGCAGCGCACAACAAGAAAAAATATACACAAATATAAATTATACAATAAAAATATTAAAACCTGGTGCATCTCGGCTTAAAAGATTTAAAATCCTATAAATAACCAATAAATTAACAACTAAAATACATTTTAAATAAAAAGGTCTTAGCCTGGCGCCAAGGAACAAATAACAACGGTGCCAGGCGGACCTCTCTGAGGAGTGCATTCCATAGATGGGGCACCACCACAGAGAAGGCCCTCCTCCGGGTATTCACCCTCCTAATATCCTTCACGGAGGGTTCCCGGAGGAGGGCCTCTGCTGCTGACCTCAAGGGGTGGGAGAGCATATATGGGAAGGGAAGAAGCTGTTGATGGTCTGAGCTGGAATTTCCAATGAAGTCGGATGAGCAGCCTGCGTGAAAATGGCTTTCCTCTTCATGGGACTGATTTGAACAGTCCCCTTCGGACTTCTCCTGCCCCGCAGTGTTGGGCTGATCCAGAACCTGGCTAAACTCTGGCCATGAGGTAGACCAATCCCAGCTTGATCCTGCAGTGCAACTCCAGGTAGATTCAGCCTTGATCTAGCCTGGGTGTGGGCCCGGGTATTTTTTTCTACAAGCCATAAGAGCAGTGACTTAACACCCACAGTATCTGTGCCTTGACTTCAGAACGAGGGCCAGATGCACACACTCTATGAAAATTGCTTCCCAGGACCATGTTCTTCAACAGCACAGCCCTGCGTTTCAGGAATAAAAGAGGAAGGGCCACCAGGGAACTGAAACAAGCTGACATTGCCTCTTTCACAGTCCCATGAACATCTTAAGGGGTGACATTTAGGATAGGAAAAGGATTTTATAAAAAGAGGACAGTCTGGGGAATGATAGGTCATTTGAAATCAAGAGCTGAGAAGTTTCAGGGGCAGCGTATGAAGTGTTTGATCTGTGGGCAATTATCATTAGAACCTGGCATGCATTGAAACATAGAAACAGAGCAAGTCAGAAGGGGTCTCCCAGGCCATCTAGTCTGACCTCCGACTCCAGCCGGCTCTGCTCACGACATGCCCACCATGTGGACGTCCAGCCTCTCCTTGAACACCTGCACCGATGGGGCCTCAACAACCTCTCGTGGAAGCCCATTCCACACCCTCGGGGTTCTGACTGTCAAGAAGTGCTTCCTGGCATCCAAATTGAACCTTGGTTCCCTGAGCTTGGCTCCATTGGAACACGTCCTGCCTTCCTCTGCAGGGCAGAACAGGTCTCTACCCATCTCTGTGTGACACCCCCTCACATACCTGTCTGTCGCCAACAGATCCCCTCTGAGTCTCCTCTTCTCCAGGCTGAAGAGACCCAGTTCCCTCAGTCTCGCCTCATACGGCATCCCCTGCAAACCGGCCACCAACCTTGTGGCCCTACGCTGCACTGGCTCTAACCTGGCTATACCCTTTCTGTAATGAGGGGCCCAAAACTGAACACAATACTCCACTTGCGGGCGTACCAGAGTCGTGTAGAGTGGCAGTAATACCTCTCTTGATCTAGAAGCCACACTTCTGGCTCTGCAACCAAGGGTGGCGTTCGCCCTCTTGGCCACCGCGTCACACGGCTGACTCATGTTCAGCCTGCAGTCAACCAGCACCCCGAGGTCCCTTTCACAAGTGCTGCTCTCCAGCCACTTGTCCCCTAACCTGCACTTATGACACCCATTCCTATGCCCCAAGTGCAAGACCTTGCACTTATCCACATTGAACGTCATCCTGTTGTCTCCTGCCCACTTCCATAGTCTGTCCAGATCCTTCTGGATCTGGAGTACCTGCTCCTCAGTTGTGGCCACTGCCCCAGTTTTAGTGTCATCTGCGAATTTGATCAGCAGACTGTTCACCCTTCTTCCATGTCATTGATGAAGATATTAAACAGGATCGGCCCCAGGATAGAGCCCTGGGGGACCCCGCTTGTCACTGGCTGCCATCCCGATGGTTCCCCAATAATGGTTACCCTCTGCTTTCGGTCAGTCAGCCATGCCCTAATCCACCGGACAGTGCTTTGGTGTATCCCAAAACTCCTCAGTTTCTCCACCAGGATATCATGGGGCACTTTGTCAAAGGCCTTGCTGAAATCCAGGTAACCCACATCCACTGCACCCCCTCCATCTAGCCATCTCAAAACCTTGTCATAGAATTCCACAAGGTTTGTCTGGCAGGACCTGTTCTTGCGGAAGCCGTGTTGCGTGGCCGCCAGCCTCCCTTCCCTATCTAGCATCACTGGATCTCTCACTACTGTGAACCTTTCCATTGTTTTTTCTACAATGGACGTACGGCTAACTGGCCTGCAAAACCCTGCCAGACTAATCTTACTTCATTTTTCAATGGGACGCTGTCCTTACTAAATTGCGAAAATGCTGAGGACATATTGTACCTTGACTTAAGGCAAAGTTCCCATGTGGGCTCAGCTTGGTGGATCCACAGCTGGATGGAGAACCATAGTCAAAGAGCCTTCGCCGTAGGATCCAAGCACAGTAGAGCTGGAAGGGGCAGGAAGGCCACCTGGTCCGACCCCTGCTGGGCAGGACACCAGTTCGCGCCATCCCACTCAGGGGGCTGCCCATGGTCCCTCTTCAGACTGGAGTGCCTTCAGCCGTGATGCTGAGTCCTGCACTTTTCGGCCCTTTTATTAATGAGCTGGAGGAAGAAGTGGGGGGAATGCATATTATATTGGAAGATGGAAGCATCAGCCAAAAGGATAGTGGTGGGTCAGAAAGCCGGGCAGAAAACAACAGAATGAAATTTAACATAGACAAGTGCAAGAAACATTCTTCATGTAGGAAAGGGGAACCAATTTTACGAGCATAGAATCGAGCGGCTACTTGCTTGTCAACAGTGTGCATTGAAAGGGTCTAGAAGTTGCCCTTGATTACAACTACGTATGAGTCAGCAATGGCGTGGAATGGAAAATTTTCCCCACTGTTTATGTCTGCATTTATCCATAGCTGTCCAGGCTGTTGCAGCCAACTGTATTAGATGGGCTAAATATAGCGGATGAACTTTGGGAGCGACTCTTCTAAGGCGAGCTTTGACGAACTCTACTGTTCCACTGACCGTGGGGGAACTGAATAAAAAGCTATGACAAAACCCTCCTGGACCAAACTTAGAGACGGTTTCTTTGTGATCCATTGCCAGCATTCTTCAGGAACAGACTGACGGGAGCCTGAAACTGAAACAAAGACAGTGATTACTGCTGGTATAGCTTAAGAAGAGAAAATCATATGAAGAGTCCTGTGGGATCAGAGCCGGGGTCCAGGAAATGGGCATTACATGAGCGAGTCGGCTAGTGCCAGAATCAGACTAGATGACCTGGGGATCCCTTCTGACTCCCTGTGTTTCTTCGTTTCTAAATCCAGCATTCTGTTCACACAGTGGCCAACCAGTTGCCCATTGGATCCCAAGTAGGACAGGAACACAGCAGCACTCCCATGCCCATGCTCCCCAGCCTGGGCTCGTGGCTGTACCTCCACCCTTCAAGGAAACAGGCAGTTCAGCTCCTGTTCTGAGTCAGATTTTTCTCAGCTTGAAATGGAGCCGAGAAGCAGCCTCGAGAGCAGTGACTCCGAAGTTGCCACCATTCCTCGGCAAACCAAACTGCAGCTGTTGATATAAGCTGATATATCAGCTTTCTTTGGGTATTGATCCTAAAAACTGTGTTCTTTCTGGCATGGTCTCTGTTTGCTAAATGTGAACAAACACCACAAGGAAGTATTTGCTGTCATCTTTACCTTTTGACAAATATTCTAATAAAACAGTGCCCGCATATATCTTTGAATATAACATTTAAACCCCATTGTGTGGTTAATTTAATTCCCCCCAAGCCAATATTTCAGTCCAAATATGTTGTGTCTTTGAGGAAAACCTTTGATATATTTATGCTGCAGATAAAATTGATATACATGACATTTTTTGTCCTGGTGACTAAATATACGTGACATTTTTTGTCCTGGTGACTAAATATGAGATATGGCGTGTGCTTATTGGGTGAGAATGTGGCCGGGTGGAAGCGGCAGAGAGTAAGATGGGAGTCAGGCAAACATGCTAAACTGGATTGCATTATTTAGCATGCTGGAAATTCTTCTGGAAATTTTTCCGGAAAACAACGTGCATCGTGAAAGCCAGCAGTGTGATATGGATCCAGAAAAGGCAAACGCCATTTTAGGTTGCGTCAACCAAAGCATAACTTCTAAACCACACGAAGTGAAAATTCCCCTTCACTGCAAAGACCCTGGTGCTGGGACCAATTGGCTGCAGAAGGAGAAGGGGGTGGCAGAGGACGAGGTGGCTGGGTGGGGTCCCTGGGGCAGTGGGGGCGGGCTTGGGGGGCCTCCGGGGGATGGTAGAGGACAGGGGAGCCTGGAGGAACGTTGTCCGTGGGGTCGTGGGGGTCGGGCACGACTTCGCGACTAAACAAAAAAGAGTTCGCTTCTATTCCATGCTGGTCAGAACTCACTTTGAGTGCAGCATCCAGTTCTGGACACCACACACTTAAGAAGGATTCGGATAAACTAGAAATCCAAACTCAGAGAAGGACAACAAAGATGACCGCGGACTAAAAAACTCAGTCCTGTGAGGAAGGGTTGAAGGAAGGCAGTATGTTTACTCTTGAGAAGAGACGGCTGGGTGGTGGCCCTTGTCAAGAATGTACAGGGTTGTGGCGGAAGAGTGCTGCAGGCTCTCCTTGGTCACCCAGCACCCTCGGACACGGACCGACGGGCTTACACGAGGGAAGCAGGTTTCACTGGACCTCAGGGAAGACTCCCGAGTGGCCGGCGCTGTCAGACTGAGGACTGGATTCCCTGGGGCAGTGGGGGATTCTCACCCGGCGGGTGGGGTGCTTGAACGTGGATTTTGGCAGTGTGCCGCGGAGTGGACCCGATGGCCTAAACGGCCCCTTCCGACTCTGTGATTCGGTGTTTGTCCCACTTCACAGCTGCTTTATGTTATTAAGAAGTGGATTTCTCTTGCATCAAACTTTCGCTGCCCGTCCTCCTTTATTTATTAACACGGCTCCCTAAGAACCACTCTCCTGGCGTCTCCTCATCTCAGGTTCAGCTTCCTTCCTTCCATTTATTATCTGTCTTCCTAATAAGATTAGTATTTATTTAAAGTTTTAAAAATTGATCTTAGACGTGTTCCAGAATAGTTGATTATTCTGGCTGAATCCCCCCCCTTCTCTTTATCCCGATGTAAATTAGGGGTATATGCAGAAGCCCCCAGGTTCCCGGTGGTGTAAAATTAGGAGGGGGTTTGGCTCTCCTGACATACGAGTGGGCCAAGGCGTCTCCCTTCTCTTTACCTTTGATGGAATATTCATAAAACTCCCCTGGCCCCTCGTGTAAAGAATATGGATTTTGTCACGTGCTTGGAGAGCAAGAGAGAGATGCTGAAATAAGGTCAAATTAAGCCAGATCCTGTAAGGACACGAAGGCTTGGTTTTGCCGAAGAGCAGGCTGCTTCTCTATTAACGTTCTCTCAGGAGACGGACTCGGTTTTTAAGAGTGCTAATGATGCTGCCTCCCCAGAGGAGCCCAAATGATTGCCAAGAGCTGGCTGAGAATAGTCCTGTGTCAAGGTTTCCTCTCTAAGAACAGAGTTGCTGATGGCGGGGGAGACTTGCGACCGGCTCTGGAAGCACTTCCTAGAATATGTGGCTGGCTGTAGCTGTCCCCTGGCAAGGAGAAGGCACTTTGCACGTGTTCAGAGGCATGCTGGATGCAGCCTTGCCAGGCGAACTTTGGGACAAAAGTCCTGGTGGTTCTGTCCTCGAGCCAAGTCCTGCCCATGAGCAAGTTTACTGCGGGGAGTGGGTTTGTAATGTTCACTCTCTGTGCTTTGACTTTCCCCCTTCTCTAGGGAAAGCAGATTAAAGCATCCGTGTTTATGATGCAAGACAAACAGAGCAGGATGAAGTGGCCAAATGGGCAGGGATCGTTTGCGTCTGGTGGTTGTAAGTGCAGAAGACCTCTTTGCCCTGATATCCAGGCGGGGATGACCGTGCAACATCCGTCCTCTGCTCGCACGACCCTGCCTGTCTTCCGAAGAGCAGCACCGGGCAACACCGGCTGCCCGCTGCCCTGTGTGCTCTGTGGAACGTTGAATATATTCTCCTCCTTGACCAGCCACACTCCCAGTCCCCATGCACACAAATCCCCCCAAGTCCTTCCCATTCCCCCGGCTTCTTGCCATTCTCAGCCCCTCTAGCTTTGCTGAGACATCCCCCTGGCTGCATCTCCGTGATAAAGTCCCAGGCCCCACCGCCAGGGAATGGGAAAGGCCTCTTCCTGAGACCCCAGGAGCTGCCGCCAGCCAGTGCGGGCAAGATTCTGCTTAGGGAGCCAGCGGTTTATCTCAGTGGCTTCCTAAGCCGGCCTCAAGGGTGGGTGTCTCAGAAACCCCAGCCCGGGCATGTGATCCTGGATTTGGGCACATGCTTATCGGGGGGTGCTCCCAGAAATCCCCCCGCGCGCTTTCTTGAGAAGAGGGCTCGTCCGTGCTGCTTTTCCACCTTTCCTGATGTCGTCTTAAGTGAGGAGCGGCCAAACAATGCCCGGCTTTGCCATTTGCTTGCTGTCAGGGGAGATGCAGGATGTCCTTTCTGTATGTGGCAGGCATGAATCTGATGGTGCACAAGCAAGGGACGCAGGCTGCAACGTGGGGTGGATTCTTGTCGCATTTGAGAGATTTGCAGCAGACACCTGGCCGCTTACCCCTCCCCGGGCTGCTCTGGCTAGGAAAATACGACAGTTCCATTTCTGGTCGCAAATCACCCTGTTCCCAATCCTGGACATGAACATGAACAGAGTCCAGGAGTTTGCAGAGTCCCTAACTTGCATTTGCCTCTGCAAAGCCCGCACTTTAGAAATGCACAGCTTTCTCAAAATGCGCCAGTTTTCCTATATAAATGAACCCCCAGACGGATTGCAGACAAGAACAAACTGAACTGAACTTTGATAGAATGTTCAGAGAGTTCCCTTCCTGACCTCCCATCTCCCGTTTTGGGAACAGTTGCGCAAGTCAAAAGCCCAAAATTGGTGGGTGTGATGGTCCCTTCAGAGGCCAGGCATTCATTGTAGGACGGCTGATGCAAGCAGCAATCCTGGAGAACCGGTCGGATGAATCCAAATCTAGCTTCCACGGTTTGCACACGGTGGCAAAATATTTTATGTTCTGCTGCTGCTGCTATGTTTTTTAATCGCTAGATATTGATCTAAACTAAATTTTAATACATCATGGATTTTTTGGAGTTTTTATATATGTATGCATTCTAGTTATCTGTTCTATTTTGTTTATTTTGGCTTTATTTACATTTGTATTTGATAGTTTTTGTATGGGTTTTAGTGTGATTGGTCTTTTGTAATTGTGAGTTGTCATGTGGCACTTTGTATTGTCTCTATGCTGCTTATGGATTTTAACTGCCCAGAGAGCGTATAAAGTCGACTCAAACAAACAAACAAATAACATGTGCAGGATTTTTGCCCACCTTTGTTTTCGATATGGCGAGCTCTTTGGCCCTTCTTTGGACGAGACAAGTTTGCTGCTTAGTCAGGGACCGAGTGCAGAGCAGTTGTCATTCCCTTTCACGACGGAGCCGGGGAAGTGTGTCTTTCTGCTCGAGGGATAAAACGAGGCTCAGCGGGGTGAGCTCCACGCCTTTCCTTCCAGGCTGCGACAGCGACCACTGGGGGCCGCACTGCAGCAACCGCTGCCAGTGCCAGAACGACGCCCTCTGCAACCCCATCACGGGCGCCTGCGTGTGCGCCACCGGGTACAAGGGGTGGCGCTGCGAGGACCTGTGCGACCCGGGAAGCTACGGGAAGGGCTGCCAGCTGAAGTGCCGCTGTGACAACGGGGCCACCTGTGACCATAGGACGGGGGAGTGCCGATGCGCGCCTGGATACACGGGTGTCTTGTAAGTGGAATGATGGCGTGCAGCTGCCGCTGCCCTTTCGTCGGCTTCTCTGAATATCAGAGTGCTTTGAAACGCACCGCTTGGATTCCCTGCTCTGCCTCCCCCAACCTTGTGCCTTCCAGGCGCGCTTGGACCACAGCTCCCAGAATTCCCCTCCTGCAGGGCCACTGAGTGGGAATTCTGGGTGCTGCCGTCCAAACGTGTCTGGAAGGCACACAGCTGGGGCAGGCTCTCCTCTCTAGAATAGGGTTAGGCGGCACAAGCTGCGAGCCACTGGATGTCCGCTCACCATGTTAGTATGACTGATTGATTGATTGACTGATTACATCCACTTAAAGGCTCCCCATTAGCATCATGCTCTCTGGGCAGCCATTGCAATGAAATGGCCTGTAGTTAACATAAAGAAAATACTACAATTAAAATATACAAGATAAAATAACACATCAATAATCAACAACCATGGAAATTAAGTTAATAAATTAAAACCAGTGCAAATTGATGTAAAAATAATCCAAGCGGTGCCATAAGTGCTCCTGAACAGAAACATTTTTGCCAGACTGCCAAGTAGCCAAGGTGCCAACACAGAAAAGGCCCTGCTCCCTGCAACCTCCCCCTTAAGCACCTTAGTGGGAGGGCCTTTGCTGATGGCCTGAAACAATGGGCAGGGTTAGAGGGAATAGGGCTCCCTAAGACGGGGGCCCAAGCCATTGAGGGGATGCACCAGGGGGGTGCCTGCTTCCTTGTCTGCGCATGGTGGGCCCGTTGAGGAACGGCTAACGGCTGTCGAAGGACCTGCTGTCCCACTGGAAGATTTTACTGTGCGGCAGCACATGTTGGAAGTGAACTACCGCTTGTGTTCTCCTTTCCTCAGCTTTGCCCCTCCAGAGGGAACCTCTTGAGGCTTCTCTGCGGAGGAAACACACGCTTCAGAGGGCGTGTGGGAAAGGTGGATTGCATGTGAGAGAGGGCCAGAAGTTCACACCACCCCCAGCCACTTCCCCGTGTGCCAGTGTCAGTTACTGGAGCTCTGTTGGTCCAGATTATTAACCGAAAAATATGGGGACAGTTGAAATCGTCCCCGGTCTCGGGCTCTGTCCACGTCCACTGCCTTCCCCCAGCCCGGCTCTCCTCAGCCAGACTCTCTCCGCTCACTGATGGCTCGCAGGCCCCTCTTTTGACCCAGCTCACTGCCACCTGGTCCTGATAGGTCTGTGGCCCTGCTGGTCCGTTCCAGACCATCACTCCAGCGCCCGAGTCCAGCACTTTCAGGGCCGGCCAAGCTTCCAGACTGGAAAAAGTGCTGGACGGGGGGATTCAGCGCACCACTTCCCCACTTCCACCCACGTCACCGCTCCACAGTTTGTCTCCAAAGAAGATTTGAGCATGAGAAATAGTCCCCCAGGAGGTGCTTTGAACTCCCACGAACCAGAAGCAATTGTCTTTACGAATAAGGATCTCTTAACACAGTCAAAGAGTTTGAGACAAAGGCAACTTTGTTTAGAGCAATAAATATTGGATAAGCTACATTTTACCATCGACGAGGTCGATAGGAATTCACTGTGTGCTTGATGATCTGTGTGAGCGTCACTGCAGCGGTGCGATCAGGGTCCTTCCCTGGCATAAATTCTTTTTGTGTCTCCTTGTGTCTCCTTCTGATTTCCACCCACCTGCCGCCTTCCACCATGCCGGTAAAGCTGCGAGGAGCACTGCCCCCCAGGCAGCCACGGAGCGCAGTGTGAACAGCGGTGCCCGTGCCAGAACGGAGGAACCTGCCACCACGTCACCGGAGAATGTGCCTGCCCCGCGGGATGGATGGTAGGTCACAGCGCGGCAAAGCACTGCTCTGCGGCCGTTGCCACCACGGCGCACGCTTTGGCCCGCAGGAGCTCGGCGGCTTCGCGCGTCGTGCGACCGCACGCCACCCGCAGGAGCGCGCGAGAGCCCGGGCAGGCCTCCCAGCGCACGTGCGGCCGCACGGGAGGGTCTGCTGTGCTCCAGCGTGGGCTCGTGGTTTGCGTGGCCCTCGAGGCCTGGCCGCTGGTTTGGGGCCGCTGGCCCCGGCTCTAGGACTTGCCCCCGGATGCTCTGCTGTGCACGCAGAGTCCCCGGGCCTGGGGCCTGCTGCATGATGGGCTGGAGCTGAGGATCCGAGGGCCAGAGGCTGAAGGGTCCGTTCTGGAGAGGTTGTGCCAGGCAAACGGAGAGCATGGGCAGAAGGGAGGTGTGTGTCAAAAAACCTGGTGGAGCCTGGGGGGGGGGGGGGCACGTCCGACGCCCAGCCAGGCCTGTTGTGCCATTGCTCAGGCAGGTCGCTCGGGATAGAGGACGCGGGAGTTGTGTGCGGCCGCCCAGGGTGCTTCTGCAGTGGTGCAGAATTGCGGGCGTAAGCGGCTAAATCTGGTCCCGCAAGCGTCCCAAACCGCTCCCCAGGAGGCTGGGCCACCTCCGAGCAGCCACCGACCCTTTGGCGGCTTCCTAGCTTTGTGCCGTTTCCCCCCTTTCTAAAGGACCAGCCTAACTGTCCTAAGGTGTAGTTACTTGGAAAAAGCCTTTCGCACTGCGGTGGGCTGCTTTGGGGGGGATTTGGGCCTTGCTCCTTTTGCTTTCAGGCTCTGTCCCACTGGAAACCTCCTGCAAGCCCCAGCATTCCCACAGCTTGGAGGGGCAGATCTGTCGTTTGAGTCCAATGCTTAGGACTGCAGCCTAAAGCAATCTTTAGTTCCGTTAGTGAGTGAATGCAGCGAATGCAGCCGTCAGTGGGTAGAAGACGGGATTTGGACCAGGGAGGTCAGTCTCCCCTCCGTTAGAAACTCTCAATTTCTTAGCCTAATTAAAAATGCAGGACTGGGGAAGAATATCTGCTCCCCTGAGTACTTTAGAGGAAGAATGAGATTTCTATGCAATAGACAAAAATAAATGGTATCCCAAGTCATAGAAGTGGAGTTAGAAAGCATTGTAATTGGGAGAACCAAGGGAGTGTTTGTATGGTGTCAGGAGGGTGTCTGATGGAGGTCAATGCAATTTTTTTCAGCCTGGACATAATCTCACTGATTTCCGGCAGAATTTCAGTAGGGTTAAGAGGGTTAAGAGGTTGTTTTGCAGGCGGTGGGTTATTGAAGGAAGAAAGCATAAGCTCTTCTTTTAGAAAAATCTAAATCTGTTTCAATAATATGATAATTAACTCCCTCTGGATTGGCCAAGGCTTCATTTGGGTGCATTCTATCCTCTGGCATCATTCCATCATTTTGACAATTAGTCCGTTGGCAGGTTCCACTGCTGTAATATGGCAGAGAGAGACAGAGAGGTTGATTCATTCTTGGGATTCTTTTTTGTCGTTCTTCATACCTTGGACGACCATGAAAGCAATTGGAAACTGCCGGTGGTGGCGGGCGGAAGGGGCCACATGCTGAAACCCTCTTGGGAGACTGGAGGGGGCATTGTGGCAGGAATGGGCCCAGGTGGATTCCTAGGAAGAGCGCTCCAGCACCACCCAGGCTGAAGAGTGTGCACCGGAGTTCTCCCGGCCCCCAAGTGGCACAGTGCCGAATCGTGTCTGTTTGGTGGATGGAAGGAAGAAGCCAGCCGGGCAGCTCTTTGTGCTTTGGACAGGACTCGGGGAGGTGCAGGGTGCGGATCCTGCCCTGGGGCATTCTGCCTGCTGGCTGAGCTTTCTTCCTGGCCTGCCCCCCTGGGGGATTTGGGGGAGAGGATGGAGTCCAAGGACCTCTCAGCACGGACTGCTTTCCCTCCACGGTGGGGGTGCAAGAACGCCACTGCCGCGCCACTGGCCTCGACGCCTCCTCCCGCCAGACCCTGTGACGGGATCCAGCACTGGGGAGCAGGGAGGCCAGTCGCTCTCGCCTCCCCAAGTCGGTCCGGCTGCGGCTTAAACACTACCGTCCTGCCAGGACGGAGTGCTGGCACACCCTACCCGTTCTGCACCCGGCGTCGTTCTGCACGGGGACGGCAGACGCCCCGCCCCCTCTGCTTGCCGGCTGGAAGGCAAGATGAGTCGCTTGCCAGCCCTGGTACACCCAGCAGCTGCCTTCTGTCCACCGCAAGCTCTGCTGTTACCAGGCAGAGATGGAGGCGTGTGGGGGCAGTGGGCTCCCCCCACCCTGCAAGGCCTCCTTGCAGGCACTAGTGGTCCAGAGCGAGGCCCGCTGGCTGGCCTCCCTTCAGCGCCATGCCCCCCAGCAGCCTTGGTGTGGCCGGGCTGCAGGCGGCGCCCGCGAGTCCTTCCCCACACGTGTCCACGGCGCCACTTCTCCAGGGGACACGTGGTGAAGCTGATGTTCTACTTCAGCCTGCAGTTTTGGGGTTTTCCTTTCCAGGGAGCTGCGCAAAGATGGAAAACACTTGGGAAGAGGCCCTGAAAGTGTTTTTCTCAGGCTCCATTCTTAAATTTTGGAAGAATTAGAGACATGTTGCATCCAGAAGTACCAAACACCCAAAGTGCCAGAAACGTGTGCATAGATGAGACCCCTTGACGCATCCAGCTTTTGGCTGCTTCTTTGCCCTGTGTGGTCCAGACTTTCATACCCTCCACACTGGAAGTCTCTGCCCCCAACTTGCTAAGGGCATCTTGCTGACCCCTGAGCTCCGAGTTGCCCCTTGGCTCAGGGTCTGAACTTGAGGAGATTCATGTCCTCGTACATTTATTGATGGCTTTTATTCAAAAGCTGAAAATATTCAGGGAAGCCTGGAGAACAGAATTCAAATATATAAACATTTTTAATAAGACATTTTATTCAAAATAACCCTAAAACAAAGGAAAACTAAAAACAACATCAATCATCAGAAACATCGGACCTGCTGGGTCAGCCCCCACATTTTTTTTCTATTTATGGTAACTTAAAAACATATTTAAATCTATATGAAGTCCTGTTTCTCTAGCCAAAAATAAAAAGAGTCCCAAGTTTGATAGAAATCAGTATCTTCTTTCTCCTTCAATGACAAAGTCAATCTGTCCATTTCTGCACAGTCCAAGATCTTTTTTAGGATCAGTTCGTCGGTGGGTGGCTCTTCACTTTTCCAGTGTTGAGCAAATGCAATCCTCGCCACAGTGATTACATGTAAGATCAAGTACATTTCTTGTTTACTAATATCAACAGGTATAATGCCTAATAAGAAAACATCAGGTTTAAAAGCTAAGGATTTTTGTAACATTTCCTCAAGCCATTAATGTATTTTAATCCAATACTTTTTCGCATTATCGCAAGTCCACTGCATATGATAGAAAGTACCCAATTTATGTTTACATTTCCAACATCCATTTGACATATTTGGAAACATCTTAGCTAATCTATTTGGTGACAGATACCATCTATAAAACATTTTATACAGGCTTTCTTTATATGAAGTTGCTAATGTTACCTTAATATTTCTCTCCCACCGCTTTTGCCATTTTTTCTAATTCAATATTATATCCAAAGTTTTGGGCCCACGTTATCATGGTTTCCTTAACCTGTTCATCTTCCATTCTCCTATCTAGTAAGAAATTATATAGTCTTTTAATCATTTTCTCATCTGATTTAAGCATCGCCTGATCAAATGCTGTTAAATCTTTATAAAAGCCCCACATTCTATAGTCTTCAGCATATCTTGATTGTATCTGCACCTTATGCCACCAAGAAATATTAGATCCTTGTTCTTGTATTTCTTGATTCAGTTTCAATCCTCCATCATTATCCAAAATGTCATATCTTACGATCCCTTCAGAGTTCAATGCATTTGGGTATACAAGAGCTTCTATAGGTGAAAGCCATCTTGGTAATTTATTATACAATTTTGTCTTTAACTTTTCCCACACCGACATTAATGATTTCCTAATATAATGACTTAAAAAAGAGCCATGTACCTTAGCCTTTTTATACCACATATAAGCATGCCAACCCATTTGTAAATCATGCCCTTCAAGATACAAGATTCTCTTATTTCTTAAAGTTATCCATTCTTTTAGCCACGTTAAAACAGAAGCTTGGTAATACAGCATCCAATCAGGGAGACCAAAGCCCCCATTCTCTTTAGCCTCCTGAAGTATTTTTAGTTTAATCCTTGGTTTCTTCTTTCTCCATATAAATCTTGAGATTTGAAAATTCAAATCATCAAAAAATTTTCTATCAATTTTTATGGGAATCATTTGGGATAGAAACAAAAGCTTTGGTAATATATTCATTCTAGCTAGTGCTAGTCTTCCCAGCAAGGAGAATCGCAAATTAGCCCATTTTTCCAAATCACTCTTAATATCCTTAAATAGTTTATCATAATTGTCTTCTTTCAGAGTGGTACACTGAGATATAAGATAAATTCCCAAATATTTAACCTTTTTAACAAACTGAAGGTCTACTTGTTCCACCAGAGTTTTTCCTCTGCTCTGGTGTGAAATATATAAACAAATTAAGCAACAGTGAAACAATAATTAAAGATACGAACGAGGAGGAAAAGAGATGATGCAGATAACATAATGTACATGATGAGAAGCAGCCATCATTCCCAACCCTCCTGAAAAATGGCCTCCCCCCTTCCCTCCCCGTGCCTTTTTCCTGGAACCTCCTCCAGGAGCCTTTTTAGGGCTCAGCAGGAACAATCAATCAGTCGATCAATCAGTCAACTGTCAAAGGCCTGGGAAACACAAGTGGATTTGCCTGGCACCTAGAAAAATAGCTAGGCAGATTTCAGAAGCAGGGCAAGCATCGCGCCCCAAAACCGCCTTGGTGCAATCACCGTCTCTGCTCAGGACGTGCCTACCATCCAACAGAGAGGTAATCAAAATACGCAGCAGCATTTAACAAAGCACAGAGTGGGGAAAGGTGCACTGCATTTCTCAGCACAAGTGTGACATACAGCCAGGATTCCTGAACTGCAAAGTACAAAAGGCAGCTCAGGCAGCGCTCCTGCGTCAGCCAGACCAGCGCACCTCAGCGTGTGAGAAAGCACCGTGGCCTGTGGACCAGATGGGGCAGCTTGTCCACGCACGATGATTCACCAAACCATGAGCTGCAGCACCGTGGCTGGACCAGGCCGCATTGCTCTAGCAACACAACCACAACGGGCCTTTTGCTTCAGGGTTCGTGGAGCACTGCAGGCCAGGGAACAAGCGTGGAAGGGTTACGAATTCTCTTCTGCCCCGGTGGTGGAGCCTGCCGTGCTGATGCTTTCTGGAAGGAGTGGAGAGGCGGCGTTCTAAGGGCCTGGGAGACTTCTTAAACGTTGCCTGTTGGTTCCCTGGGAACAACTCTGCAGTTAACAATGCCTGCTTCTGAACTAAGCTAGGTTTGGGCGGAAGAAAGAATAAATGCTAGACCGAGACAGTCCAGGGGCTCTGGGGAAGAAGAAGCTGCGAGGAGAAGCCCTCCACTTGTAAATGTTGGGATTTTTAAGTTTAAAGGGCCTCTCCAGGGCTTTCATAAAAGAGAAGGAAAATTCTGCACAACTACAAAGTGTGTGAAAGTTTTTCTTCTTTTGCGGGGATTTTTAACACTTGGCATTTAGAGGGATTTCTGGCAGGTGGAAACAACCGGATACTGTGCTCTGCGGAATATCAATCACTGCTTGCACATTCCGCGTGCTTTGAGGGGAAGGGGCACAATTATAATGTACTCTACATGCAGTCATTCCTCAGAGTCGCTCATAATTTGGGGTTCATTACTATCCATCCATCCCAGCTTGATTTCACCAAGGCATGCAGAACTGCTCTTCTCCTGTGATGCTTTCTTTCCTTCTCTGGGGTGCGTGAGATAAAACTCAGATCTGCCAAGAGATTGTCTCCCAGGAATCAAGCTCCCGGTTGAATCAATCTCGCTCTCTGTCTCTGTCTCCCTCCCTGCACTTCAGTCTCCTTGTTTTAAAGGTAGCATAGCTCCTATTTTCAGTGTGGCTTCTCCTTTGTAGAAGGGAAAATCTAGCAAGCAAATCACACTAGTGGCCAGAATAATCTGCTGGAATGGTAAAAATGGCAGTGGAGGAGATATTTTCTAAGGTGAGACAAACCCCAGCTAGGTCAGAGCCAGGATAACAGAGCAAGTGAATCGGGGACATTCTTTTGTTAGTAGCTCCTGGCCCCTTCCACATTTATTATTTATTTAAAGTTTTTATATCCCGCCCTTCACAGTGTCTCAGGGCGGTAGAAACTTCTGGTTAGAAACTCTCCAGATTCAAAGAACAACCCAGCACAGAGCAGTGGAGAAACTGTTTTGCAATTATGAAGCCCTCCTGCAAACACACTGGTGTTGTTACTTAACATCACTTGTAGGTCCAACACTTCCTGAAACCATTGTGGGTCCCTCCCAGGCCAAGTCACGCGGGGCTGCCCAAAAATTGGCTGGGGTCCCAGAGACCCTCGTCTCCATGACTTCAGTGCCAGGCTGCTGGGGTTTCATCCCACACACAATCCGCCTGAACATTACCGCAGCGTGTCGTCGCATGGTTCATGTTTGGAGCAGCATCCACCTCTTTGGCTGTATTCACCGACACTCACGCAGACAGGAATCTCTCCCTGCTCCGTCCGCTCCTGCATCTTCACCATGCGTCACACGGGAGAATGTTTGCAGAGGGTGAATGGATCCACCCATAGGCTCAGTTGTTTATTCAAGATCGCATGAGTCCTGGGTCTTTGCTGTGCATTCTGTGGAGTGGACAGACTCGGACCATCTTTTTTCTTGAAAGGCAGGGGAGAGAACTGCCTTTTCATTTGCTTTAGTGGGCAGCAATTAATAACACTGGGAAAGGGCATCAAAGGGGGGGGGCAGTCTGAGAAAGCTGCTGATGGAAGGAACTCTGTTGATGAGATGCATAAAACTGCTTGCAACTCTGCTCTGACATTTGATCCCCTGGAGATGGGAATTTTGTATTCCCTTAACATACATTTGTACCTAAAGATTCACACCACTCCTAAGGAAAGCATTTTGGAGCATCGCATTTTCATCATTTGCTGATAGAAATCCTGTCCTTCTGTGATACATGATGGGAAAATCCATTTGCTGTCGTGATGAATCTCTCTTGCCTTCCCAGAGAGGGAAAGATACCAAACATGACTTCTTGCTCAAGCCTCAAAACATGCTGCCATAACAGACCGAGCTCGCGAAGTGAAGTGAGACCGAGCTGCCTCTTTCACAGCTAGGAAGCCACCAATGCTTAGGAAAGGCTTTTACTGTCCTTTTGGATGCTTGCAGAAAGCTTCTCTATTCCATTTTGGGCCACTGGTATTCCTTCCTGGCCAATAAACAAAGGTTTTGCGTCCCATTTTGGGCTGTTTATATTACTGGAACTTCTTGCTCAGCAAATGCATGTTTGAGCTGTGTTCTATTTGGCTTGAGATCTATTCAATAGGTATTTCCCCCCTAAAATATTTCCTGATGTATGTCTTGGGGGCGGGCAGCTCTCACTTTAGGTTCCTCTCATTATTCCAGCCATAAGTTCCTTTCACCCCAAACTTGGATGGGGTTTTTAAAGTTTGTATGAAAATTCATCAGCAGTACTTTGTGCTTTATTGCTAATGCCTACACTTTTGCACACATACTGGTTCGAAGATGTGAAATTAAGGAAGCTTGCATTGAAAAGCAGACCACACAGATTTCTTCTCCATTCCTGTCCCAAGCTAAGCAAAAGTCAGTTTGCAAAACCTGCTTTTTCAATATCAGGGCTTCAAACTGGTACATGTGAAATGCCAGTGTTGTCTAGTGGGTAGAGCATTAGACAGGGGTTGGGAGATCCGGGTTCAAGTCCATGAAATGCACTGGGTAACTTTGGGCTAGTCACTGCCTTTTAGCCTAAGTGACCGTACAGGGCTCTGGTGAGGATAAATGAAGAGGAGGAATATCTCAGCTGTCCTGGGTTCATTGCTGGATATAAAAGTAATCAGTCAAATGATAAAATGAGGAATGAGCCAGAGAAACCGGATACTTGCTTTGATCCAAAGCAAAGTGTCTTTGACGACAGGGTCCCACACATTTGCATGGAATGGCGACATGATTTGCAGCATTTCCAAGCAGGATTGAGGTTGGCAGGAAAAACTGGACAGGAAGTCCTGCCAAAAGCAGACTCTGCCTTGATTAACTCCGTGCCGCTCTCAGTCCCAGAACCTTTTGTGCAGTTCCAGAAAACACCGATTGTTTTTGCAGAATTTACGGGTTTCAGGCTGTCATGAAAAATACTAGCGTTATGCAGGTTTATGCAAGAAGATGCATGCTGAAGTGGACATCTACTAGGTAAAACTGCGGGGGGGGGGGGATGAAAACTGGAGGAAAAGACAAAAACGCTGAATGGATTACTCATCAGCCATGCTTGGCTTGCACACCTAAGAAATGGAAGAGCTTTTCCAAGCATTAAGTTGTAGGGGAAATGAAGTGGAGCCAAAACATACAATGGATAGGCGCCACTTTTTGTGAAGCCCACCTGGCCTCGCGTGCTGCTCCCAGTGGCGTCCAGCAGATCCTCCTGGGTGCTTAGACTCGGGGGCACGAAGACTGCAGCCTCCTCGACCCGCAGCAACCGATATTCAGAGGCCTCTTGCCTCTTTCCTGACCCAGCCACGGACAGTCCGGATGCAGCCTGGAGCTGCATCGCCCCAGCCCAGTCGGGCTGATTCCTGGTTCACTTCAGGCAGCCTTCCCAGCCTTCCAAACACATTTGGACCACGCCACCCGGAGTTGCCCGTCAGTGGCCCTGCTGGAGGGGAACTCTGGGAGTTGCGGTCCAAATGCCTCTGGAGGCCACCAGATCAGAGAAGGCTGGCTTAGAGCTGCCCCTCATCCATCCACCCTTCCCTCTCTTGCTCGCTCGCTCGCACACTCAAGTGCCAGTCCTGCTTCCAAGAGAGTGGTTCTTTGCCCTGCAGGATGCCCCGATTCCCCCTTCCCAGGGCTTAGAGGGCGCACTTCAGCCTCGCCAACTGCCCTTCAGCCGACCTTGGAGAGGGCAAAAAGGGGGTGTTCCGGCAGGCGAGGCGGGAGCAGCCCGCGAGTGCCGGGCACCCCTTCCCTTCCCTTGCCTTGCCTTGCCCCTCTTCCAGCTCCCCGCCTCCGCTCTGGAGCTGAAGCGCCTCAGCAGCGAGAGCAGAGCAGAGCTGCGTGCGGGGAGGCGAAGCGATCCACCACGCTGCAGCCTTCGGCTGGCAGGGCGCAGGAGCCCCGGAAGCCTCTTTGCAGCAAGGGCAGATGCTGCTGCCCTACAGGCAGTTTCCCCCACATCTGCCCACTTGTATGCTTGCCCTCCCGGGCATCTCCCGAGCACGGAAAAGCGCCTGCTGGGCCCCTTTTGCGTGCAAGCCCACGAGCACGAGCCACGTGGCTCCCCTGCCGGACTGCCGGATAACGGAAGGGCGCTTTCTGTGGCCTCTGAACGGCTCCTGCCCGCCTTTGCCCTTGAGGATTCGAAAGTGACCGCGCGCTCTCTTCCTCCCGCACAGGGCTTCGTGTGTGCCCAGCCGTGTCCCGCGGGAACCTTCGGGGTCAACTGCAGCCAGGACTGCCCGTGCCACAACGGAGGGCAGTGCGATCACGTGACGGGGGCCTGCCTGTGCACGGCGGGCTACGTAGGAGACAGGTAGGTCTAGCGGTGCCCCGGGGCGATCCCTCCCGCCCGTCCCGCACAGCGGGGCTCCTCGCCCGCTCCCGCCCGTCTTTCGCGCCATGGCCCTGGTGCTCCGTGCCGGACGACCTCTTTGCCAGGGGTCCTTTCGCCACCCTGGGGAGCGCTCGCAACGCTCAGAGCAAAGCTGCAGTGGACGCAGAGAACGACAGACGGGAGTCGCGAGCCTTCCTCGGCTGAAGGCCAGTAGCAATGTTTTTATCCGCGGGGCGTAGCTCCAGCTTTTGAATTTTAAGCGGACCGCAATAGAAGAGCTTCCTGGCTGGATGGTCCGTGAGTGTGCACGCAGACAGGCCAACAGGTACATGTGTGAATGGGGGGGGGGTGGTATCCAGTGCAGCTGCTTTCCTTATGCCCTCGACATAAATTTGGCACAAATGACCTACAATGCCATGCCGGTATCATAAGCAGGTGCAACAAGCTTTGGGGAAAATGCAGTGCACTGCCTTGTGCATGAGGCTGTGGGGCTTGTGGCAGCCGCACATCAGTGGCTGAAGCAGAGTGGCCCTCCTGGATGCTGCCGGCACGGTGGTTATTCTGTCGTGTATTGTCTATTGAATATATATGAAGGCCACCCATTGGCACTATGCTCTCCGGGCAGCCATTCCAGTAAAAAAGTCAATAATAACATTAATCAAATAATGCCATTAAAATATTATGATAAATAAACAAAAGAAAACACAATACAGACCACCAGGCAAACAATAATTTAATAAAATTGATCAATGAGATTAAAATTAAAACCAGCACCGTCAATATAAATAGTTTAAGTGGTGCCATAGGTGCATCTGAAGAGAAATGTCTTTGCCCAGCTCCTAAAACAAAATAAAGGCGGCGCCTGACGACTCTCCAGTGGCAAAACGTTCCACAATTGGGGTGCCACCACAGAAAAGGCCCTGCTCTTCACCACTCCCTGGGTAGGAGAACCTGCAGGAGGCCGTCCGTTGATTACCTCCAGCAGCAGGCAGGAGAGTGTGGAGGAAGGCACGCCCTAAGCGAGTGTGGCTGCGAGCCATTCGGGGCGTTATGTGTACATTGACGCGCACATGCACACAATTTTCTTCCATGAAATATCAATCTCTGTAGCTTGGCATAGTTTTAATTCTTTTTGTTGCATTGTTTTAGATATCTTTCTAATATAGGATGTCCAGTCCTTTTGTTTTGGGTTATCCCAACTGGAAGACAAAAATCCTTGGGTCTCATGACTGGTCACCAGCCAGACCAACCCTGAAACCTTTTCAGTGTATTCTGGTACCACATCAATCTTATTGAAATTACAAATATTTTGAGAGCAGGGGGAGAGAGAGAGAATATTCTAATACTTCTTTTGGCAATGGTTTCCCATTTTTATTATTTCTTAGGTTAATTTTTAAATGTACCTTCTAAAGCATAATGGATTAAATTTAATTTAATTTAGATATTTGCAGCAATAAATTTAATGGGGAGCACTCCATGTTTACAAGATATGCAAATGAAACACATTTATACCAATTAATCCCCTTCAGAGGCAAGCACTTCATTTCAGTATTTCTGCTTCCCTGCTCGGCATTTCTAGATAGGGGGAGGGAATAGGGCAATAAAAGTGCTTCATAGACCTGCATGGTATATTTCTACAGACTGGTGTCGACCTTCCTTGAACACAAGCGCAATACTTAAATGCTGTTGTTACCCCACCTTTGAAAAGCTACAAATCTCAAGAAAGTCCCCAAGTGGCAGTGAAAATTGTTAAGGAAACGGGGGCTTCTTTTTTCAGAGAAAAGCAGAAACTGATCCTGCTTTCTTCCCACCAATTCTACTGCTTTCTGGCAAAATGGCACCAGCAGAAAATTCCGATCCAGGGTTGGAAACCTCCTCACTGCTCCCAGGATCTCAGAGCAAACACTGTGTTTGATGGGTTCTTGGGAAGATATCCCGGTTCCCAACATCCCAAGCTACTGAGATATCCCAGCAGGGAAGACATCACAGTTCTTCTCCGCGGTCGCTGCCGGCACAGGAATGGGCTCGGCTGTGCAGGGACCGGAGAGCTCTGCCGTCGGGGAGATGTCGCCTGCCTTGAACGCAGGCCCTCGTGTACTTTCAGGTGTCCCGCTGCATGGAGGCTTCCCTGCAGGGGTCGGCACACAGTGTGCGCTCACCCGGGCGAGGGGCTTCATACATGCCCAGCACCCGGTTTGGCCCGGTCCCCCAGCCCACGTATTCGCGTTGAGTCCAGCACCTGCAATCCTCCCTTTCGGTGGAGAAGGCGTCAAGAGCGTCCCGCGTTCCACCCCTCCATTCTTCTCTGGGAGTTGCTTCCAGTGGCATCGAATGAGCACCTTCCCCAGGCACCTGCAACAGTCTCGCTATTGTCTCAAGTGCTGCTCCCATTGCTTTCCTATTTATTTTACTTTTATGGAACGGACCGGGCTAGGAGCGAGACAGGGTGGGCTGCGGCCCTGTGACATGAGATTAAAGTTGCTCTTGCTTATTAAAGGGGCACACTCTTCTTTGAAGCACCTGGTGTCTTTTCATGCAGTGCACGCCGAGCATTTGGCAGCTCCACCTTGCTTTGGCCCGTGACGTTGAAAGCCCTCTTGCCAACCATCCAAGCCTGCGCTTCAGGGCTCCCCCTGCTTGGGCGTTTCTAAGAGTAAAGGGCCATTCAGAAGCCCCCTGGAAGGACTGCATTTGTCCGGCATTACACTAGTCAAGAGCACCCCCGCCCCACGTGTCCTTCCAGGCTGATCTGTTCGCCGTGTCTTCCCATGACCCTGTGCTTGGCTGCAAAACGCTTTCTCCACTAGGTATGTGGAAACCAGCTGAGCTCAAGCCTATCACCATTTCTCCAAGTTCCGACTCAGACCCAACTTTTGTCTGTGTCATTTTCCCCCCTGTTACAGGAAAATGGTGGCGTACTCAAATAGGTAGCTGGGTGTGTGTCCAGTTATTAAAGCACAAAGCACATGCTTTTCTTAAGCACACAAATTTTCTGGCACATTTTTTCCGGCACGTGCCTTTCTGGAACACCCTTTCCCCCCTGCAAGCAGCATCACAGGCTCATACAAGAAATACAAGTAGGAGCATGGAGGGCAGATAAACTCCAATCAAAAACTGGAAAGAGTTTCTCAAACACCCACTCCTTTCTCCCCATTGCTTTCTTGATTCCGCTTGCCTGCTGAAGTCCAGGAGGGGTTTCTCTTAAGCGCAGGCAACTGCCTGCTTGCTGTCCTCTTCCCACCTATACACCCGATTTGGTCTCCTATCAGTCAATACCTCCTTCCACATTCCAAGAGTCCCAAGGGTAGCTTGCTTGTGAGGTTGGTTTTGATACCGGGGGTGCTGCTGGGAAGGGTGGGAGAGAAGCTGGGCGTTCTTCAACAGCTCTGATCTTCATCCAAGGCAGAGGAGCCTTCACAAGCCTCAGAAGTTCACGTTCGGGCTTAAAAACTTAAAAAGTGGCTGTCTGCATGTATAAGGCCTGGAGTTCTTAAAACTGTGCTAAGCCAAGCTCATTGGAATCTCAGACTCCAGTGCCAGCTCAACGCATGATGGTCTGTTACTTCACTCTAGAATATGCCCTCCTTCCTTTCCTAGAACTGTTATCTTCTCATTTAATTTGAACCATGGGAACATCCAGTGAATTCTGTCTTCATCTCTCTTGCTCCCTGGCTCCATGGACGGAGATGAGATTCCTCTCCCCAGTCCCACCCTGAGCAAAATACCGTTTCTTGTGACCTTTAGATAAGGAAAGAAGGCATCCCTAGTAACACATGGGCCCCTTTTAAATACACCGGAAAGGTAATCTGTATTAGCCGTCTGCATGCAGTCCCATAAAAGCGATAGTAAAATGTATTTTTAGATAAATATTTGATAGAAATAGCTTTGACACAAAAGGCAGTAGGCGCTGAATTGCTTTCTTTTTTTGGCTCATTTTCTGGTTAGTAAAACAGGACTATGCTTTTTGAATAATGCAACAAATACCAAATTGATAGCACCAGATAACATCTGTATTGCCTTGAAATTATGAGCATCCAGTGCAGGGATATTTGCATCGTGAAGCTCCCTTAAACGGAAGCAACAACCTCCATGCGAACACGGAGTGGAAAATAAGTCTCCAGTCCCACAGCCATCGCGAACGTGGATTTCAGTTGTGATTTTGCCTTCTTGCTGCTGCAACATGAGATTAGTATCATCTTGATACTGTTCTGTCCATTTGATAACATTTACGATGAGCCAGTTTATTTTCCCCGCTGTTTTGTTACCCATGTTTCATAAAGCTATTTATGAAAACATCAGCACCCAGAATTTGCAATGCTCACAACGCTTCGGTTGCCGCTTCAATTCTTGCCATTGGGCAAGGATACATCACTGCTGAGAAAGGGCCGCGAGAGAATGCAACCGTTCTTGTTCTTGTAAACGAAGAAAATACGGCTCTGGGTGTGGGTGCGTTACACTGGGCATTGTTCTGCTTAATATTTTGTGAGATTGTGGCCATTAATTCCATAGCTGGTGCGGCTATTAACCCAAACCCAGATAGCTGCGCACTTATTAAGGTCCAGCGTCAGCGCTTATAATGCGGACGTCTCCGGATAAGGAGGAAGCAGTGTAAGATTGAGCAAGAAACATGACGAGGTGCCGTCGCTCGTTGTGTGATCTAATTGAGCCATGTATCTGGCTGCTAATGGCGTTACGGGCCCATTGATTGATACGCTGCAGACTGAGGTTGTTTCTTCAGTGACTTAATTCCTACTGCAATGAAGCTCCTATTCGGAAGGAGCAATTATTGGGTTTTCTTGTATGAAACGCATTTGCAGGGGCCGCTTGGTTTCCAAATAAATAGGCTGGCTATCGGAGAGGTGTGGGGAAGGGTGGCTAATTATGTAAATGGATTAGGCCAATGATGTTTTATTCCTGGATGCTCTCTTGTTCTGCTATATTGGGCTTCTCCTATAAATATAGGATGATATAGTGTGGTATTGACCACCTCTTCATCTTGTTGCGTATTGTACTTCCCTGTTTCAACAGGAAGACTGTACTTGGAAAGCATATTCCCCTAACATTTTGGCACATTGGGGGCCTTCCAGAAAGAGCAACTCAATGAAAAGGGACAGCTCTGCTTTTCATAACAGCATGGCAAGGAAAAATCTCGCCCTTCTTCCTTTGATGTTGTCATTCAGTTATATTTATATCTGATTTTAATTAAAGAAAGAAATCAGCTTTTAATTCTCTTCCAAGCCAACAGATGGGACCCTGTGCTTGTGTACATATATGCCCCCACCCCCTGAGATCGGTGTGGGAGGCCCTTCTCCGGGAGCCCTCTGTGAGGGATATTAGGAGGGTGAGTACCCAGAGGAGGGCCTTCTCTGTGGTGGCACCCCACCTATGGAATGCGCTCCCCAGAGAGGTCCGCCTGGTGCTGTCGTTATTTGTTTTTCGGCGCCAGACCAAGACCTTTTTATTTAAATGATATTTTAATTGTTAATCTGCATTTTATTTAATGGTTTAATGGTTTTATATTATCGCCGAGAACTCCACATTTTTAATATTGTTCTATGCTTTGTTTATTTATTTTCCTTGTGAGCCACCCCGAGGCTTCGGTGATGGGTGCGGCATAGAAATGTTATAAATAAATAAATGCACATTTCATTTCCAAAGTTGTGGGGCCACTGCAGAAAAGGCCCCCTCCCGGGTACTCAATAGTCCCGCAGCCGTTACTGATCCACCAAGGGAACAAGGCCTCAGAGGCTGATCTTCCAGTTCAGGCAGGCTGGTTCAGATGTAAGCATACCTTTAGAAAAGGTTTTGATGTTTTAAGGCCTTATTGGCTGATGCTGGCCCTGAAATTGAGCCTGGAAATGAACAGGCAGCCAATCCGGTTACTTTGGAATCTGGTGGTTACTTCCAGACTAGCATTGAGGGCAACGCCACCTGAATCCTGTGACACTGATCAAACCTGAATCTTGTCAGGGCATACGACAAGGTTCTTTGGAGAAGGTCACAACTGACAAACCACCCATAACTGCTGAAAAGCCCTCCTGGCCACTGAAGCATCATTTTAAGGCTTGACTATGATTTTAATTGTGGGCTTTTAGTGTATAAAAAATTACTTGGATGCTGTGCTCTATTTTGCTTCCGTAAGACCATCCCGAGACCCCAGTATAAACGTTTTAAATAAATAAATAAATAAATAAATAAATAAAATAAACCACACCTTTATCCCCCCACAAAAAGGTTTCAGGGCAGTGTACAGAAAAGCCCTAAAAACAATACAGTGCAATACAAACATTCTAAAATCTGAATTTCACCCAGAGAGCTTCGGCTGTTGGGCAGGACAGAAATGGGCATAAAAGAAATATAAGTAAGTACGGTAAGGTACAAAACTATTTCAAGCTGCTAAAAAGACGCACACTTACGTCTCACACTGCATGAAGAATGAAACTGTCCGAGCACATAGAACTGTTTCCTCCTGCCGTCAAAAAGAGTGCAGGTCTGTGGCTCAGGAGGGCGTTCCAGAGTCAGGGCGCCACCACCAAGTAGCCCTCTCTTTGCCTGATGCTAAACGGTCTTCTCTTACAGATGGTGTTCGGAGGAAAGCATCCACTTTTAATGCCCAGGCAGGCTGATCCGGGTGCAGGGTTAGGCTCTCCTTCGGCCATTGAGCATAAAATCCAGCGTGCTTTATGCTCAATAAAGTTTACTGAGCATGTGCACAAACTCCAGGCTGCAGAAGGAGCAGAAGTGGCCCTCCTTAGCCAATTCCTTCGAGGGGCGCAGGGCAGATCTCGGAGTCTCACTTTCAAACAGAGCATGCAAATCAATTGGCCTGGGGGATAATTGGGCTCAAGAAAACGTGATTGGACCCAGGGAGGGTCTTTTTAGCACAGGGGTCCTCAAGCCACGGCCCGTGGGACGGATCCGGCCCGCCACGGCCATCCACCCAGCCTGCGCCGCCATTCGCCGCCCGCGCGCCCGCTCGCTGCGTGGGTGGGGAGGCGGTGGCTTGCTCGCTCGGAGATGGTTTTGGACTCGCTGGGAGATCTCCGAGCGCGCGAGCCACTGCTGTGTGCGCCCAGTGCTGCCTCGCCTGCGCCCGACGGCACCCCCACCTCACCGGCCCACAGCGGTCACCGCAGCCTTTCCACTGGCCCCCTATTGAAAAAGTCTGAGGACCGCTGCTTTAGAGAGAGAGAGAGAGAGAGAGAGAGAGAGAGAGAGAGAGAGAGCGCATTACAGCCTCCTGTGACTGCACCAGTATAGACCAGAAGGGCGCTAGTTGCATCCTTGACCCTTTCCCTCCACATCAGGGAAAGAAGGGCGCCTTCACACAGCACGTACTTGCACCATGGAATTCACTGCCACGGGAAGCAGTGATGCCGAGCCAGTCGGTTTGGGTGGCTTTAAAAGGGGGCTGGGCACATTCAGTGGGGGGCTGTCAAAGGCCCTTCGTCTTGCTGTGGGGCGCAGGAGCAGAGTCAGGTACAGAGGCCGTTGCCCGCACACACCAGCTGCTGCTGCCGGGCCTGAGCAGGGGAAGCCGTTGCCTTTACCCTGCTTGCGGGGTCGTGCGGGCAGCCAGGTGGCCACGGTCTGGATGGAGCGCTGCCCTGCACGAACTGCTGGTCTGATCCTGCATGGTTTCTCTTACATTCATAAAATAAAGCATGCCTGTTCATAGAAAGCTGGCTCTCCAGGAAAGTTGGACTTCTCGCCCTGGACAAACTGGCTTTCCGCCTGCCTTCTGGAGTAGCCTGTGACCGGGAGAAGAGTTGCTCTGTTTTCCCGGAGGTGAAGGCCAGCTCTTGGTTCTGTTTGGCCCACGATTAAAGGCAATGTGGTTCCATAAGCGGAGGGCTCAGGTTTCCACTTTAGATGGCAGGGAAAGATGGATATGTCCGAATAGCCATTTCACCCTCGGAAAGGCGTTGGAATCACTAGCCTGGTCAACTCTGATGGAGGCAGACGTAGCACTGGGCCGTGCTGAATCGTTCATTTGTGTCTGGTAAAAGCCAGAATAAATTGAAGGAGCAGCTCTGTGGGCACTTTTCTTTCGCAGCAACTGACTTCATTGCTCAGTTCTTTTCCCAGCTAAACATCACACTCCTAAATCCTCTCTCCCCGATCATCATCTTTTTAACTCGCTGTGGTGTCATCTGTGGAATGACCCACAAAAAGGAATTTGACAATCTCCTCTCTGCATAACCATGATAGTAAACATTTTAATCAGTGGAAGGATTAAAGGGTGCTGACTGGTCAATTTCCATCTCCTGCGGCTCACACGATCAGACGTTTTAGCCGGGTGGCATGCTTGGCCCTTCTTGGCAGAGAACGCGGACAAAGAGAAGGGCTTCCTGCAGGATCAGATCGGAGGAGGCTCAGGGGCAGATCCTTTCCGAGGATCTATAAAGTGGCTTTTCAGCCGACAGGCGTCGTGATTGCAGGCTTCCATCAGTGCGGCCAGCCTGATCTCTATCGACTTTGTTGCTACTGCTGGGGAAAAAGCGGCTCTGCAACACACGGCGCTCCTTCTGGGCGTCCCCTTTCGCCATCGCTTTGCAAATCAAAACAATGTAAGAGGCTTCTTCAGAAAGTTTCCACACCTTTTAAACTATGTTTAGAATTCAAAAAACAAATTACATCGCTTTTCTACAGAGCCACCTTCCTTTGTGATGCATTTTTCCCAGTGTCGTACCAATATTCAATGCCATCAGCAAAATATATGAAATACAGTGGTACCTTGGCTCACACACTTAATCCGTTCCAGGACTCTGGTCGTGACCCAAATTGGTTGTGAGCCAAGTCAAAGTTCCCCATAAGGGTCGATGTAAATAAGGTTAATCCGTTTTGTAACAATTTTTTAAAATCACAAACATTTGAAGCAAAAGACAAAGAGCGACATAGATTGTGACAGGCATGAGCACGAGCGTGGCCATCTCCCCCCGCCCCCCCCCCACCAGCACAACCGCGATTGCACAAATTGTCCCTGCACGGGCGCTATTGAGGGTGCACTCGGGGCGGAGGAGACAGGCACGATTGTGCTGCGGGGGGGGGGGGGGGGGAGATGGCCGAGATTGTGGTTGCGTTCATGCAGGAAAGACGGGTGCGATCTCGGCCAACCCCGCCCCCCCCCACACGATTGCAGCCATCTCCCCACCCCCAAGCAAAACCATGATCGCGCCTGTCTTCCCTGCACGAGCGCGACTGCAATCATGGTTCTCTCTCCCCTGGGGGGGGGGGAGTGGGGAGATGGCCCCGATCGCGGTCGCCACCCAATGTGGAGTTCGCGACCTGAGTCAAATTTTTTATGAAATTTTTGTTCACGACCCGCTTTGGTCATGAACTGAGGCGTTCATGAGCCAAGGTACCACTGTACATGTATAAAATATAAACGCGTGGAAACTTTTTGAAGACCTCTCGTATTTAAAGGTGACTTTTGAGCAAATGTGGCTAATAAGACCTACATTGCCACATTTGGGGTAGCTAAGGTCTGGTTTGTGGGGCAGTTCAGGAATTGCAGGTCGAGTCACTTTGCCTGGAATCTGCAGCAACCGCATCCCTCAAGCAGCCACGCTCTCGCCTCTGATGTTGGGGGGAACACAGGGAGAGGAGTGGCTCGTGGCAGATGCTGCTGCAGGAGCCTGTGTCCCCCCAGGTGCCTTCCCCCGCCGTCAGCAAGCCCCTGGGGCCGGGCCGTCTCACTGGCTCCTGAGACGTGGCGCTGGATTAGAAAGACCCCAGGCGCAGCGCAGCGGGGCAGCTCCCCTGTCCGAGGTCAGATGCCTGTCCAGCCACCACGGCTGCAGTCACAGAAGCAGGGAGACCCTCTGTGTGCATGGAACCATCGAACAGCCACGCTGGAAGGGGCCAGCCTTGCTGCCCTTTGCTTTACTGCCAAAGACCACGGCCTCTCTCAGGCCCGGGGGGTCGCTGGCTGATTGGGAACCTCCTGCCGCTCCCTTGCAGGTGTCAAGAGGAGTGCCCCGCCGGGACATTCGGCCTCCAGTGCAAGCAGAGGTGCGACTGCGAGAACCGGGCCAGGTGCTACCACGTGAACGGGGCCTGCCTGTGCGACCCCGGCTTTAAGGGGATCCATTGCCAAGAACGGATGTGCCCCGAGGGCTATTACGGCCTGACGTGCAGCAAAAGGTGTCCTTGCCACGCTCCAAACACCGCCAGGTATGTGCATCGCGCTTTTCTGTGGCCGGGAGAGGAATGGCCGTGTCGGGGAGGTTTTCTCCGGGAGATGCGCAAAGCGGGATGTGGGGAGAGCCAGTCCCCACTCGCTTGCCTCCAGGGATCCAAGGGCCCTCTCAGTCCTGGCGCGAGTCGCCGCGTGCCGTGGCAGAGACCGTGCCTGACCTGAGCAGCGGGCGGGAGAACGTGGGAAGAGCGCATCTCCCTGCCATCGATTCTGGGCAGCAGGAGGAGGATGCGTCGAAATGCTTTGGACCAGGACTGAGAACCTGTTTGCCTCTGCCTTCTCTCAGACATGACCTGTTAGGAGCCCCGTGCCCGCAAGCGACAGGTCCATACTTTCCTCTCATTTATTGGCACTTCCTGCTCTCCATCCTGCCTGCCCGGTCTCTCTTCCTGACACCTCCGTTCTATCCCGTTTCTTTCTGGCTGCGTGACGTTTCAGCAGGATCCAACTGTCTCAGCCATGGGCCCCGTTGGCCTTTGTCCTCTTCGGCCTTTTCCTCTTTGCTTCTCATGTCAGGTTTGTAGCATAAAATGAGGGTGTGCAGCTGCTGAGCAGCACACGTCCATCCCATTGCTCCATGGCCGTGGAATTTCAGCAGAGCCGTTGATTTCTGCAGAGATACGGAAAGCCTCTCTTGCTGAAAGGTTTTTTTGAAATACGAAGTGCAGTAGCAAAACGCACCCTGTGCATCCAAAGGCTCCCAGGTTTGATCCCTGGAACCTCCAGTTCAGAAGGATCCGTTTGACAATGTGCGATTCTCTGCTACTCAGAGAAGGCAGAGCAGGTCGATGGGGCCCATCTTTGTGTGTCCAGGCAGTCTCTCTCTCTCTTTCCCCCCGCCACCCCCCTGCAACACGTCACGGTTTTTCATTGCCTTGGACTTGTGCAGCATTACTGGAAACAAGATTTATTGGCCCTTTTCTGGTATTTAACTACATTACAAGTTTATACCTTTAACCAAGAGGCAAACACGTAGAAATAGAAGCATGGGGTGACAGAGGAACTATTTAGGTTGCCCAGTTTCTTAATTTTAACCCCCTCCTCTCACAGATACATAAGCAGGATTGATGATGGACCGCATTTCTCCAATAGATAGATAGATTGTGGGGGGATAATTGAGTCTTCAGCTAATGTATCCTTCAGTCATTTCTAAAATGTGGAACAAAACGGGTAGGAACCTGCCTGCCTTGGGGAGGAAGAGGAACATGTGGCAGAAGCGGTGTGGTGCACCTGTGAAGACCTGGGAACCAGGGAGACTCTGTCAAATCCAGTCCCTGCCACAAAGGCGTCATCGAGCCAGATCTAAAGCTGATTGTAGGGACAAGGCCCCCTGCTCCTGTAAAACAGCCTTCCAAGGATTTTAACTCAGGTTCTGACTCAGAAGTGGAGGAGGGGAAAGACTGGGATTCCAAGCCGGCGTATTAAGGCAGCTCTTGCTGGCAGTCAAGCAGTGGGAAGGTCTGCTTGGGGCAGCTGATGCAGAAGGGGAGGATCCAACTTCGTTAGTCCAATCGGACAGCATTACATCAAGAGGATTTGCCAGTTGAGAAGCCACAGACGTTCCACGTGATTACGTCCTAAGTGGCATGATGCGCCTTGTTTTCGGAAAGGTGCAGATAAACTGGGGAAGCGTGAGAGGGCAACCAAACTGGTCAGGGCACTAGAAACAAAGCTGGAAGAATCGGGCATATTTAGCATTGACATGAGGAGACTGAGGAGAGCTCTGACAGCGTTCTCCAAAAACCTGAAAGGCTGTCACACGGAGGAGTACCAGGGTCTCTTCGCAGCCATCCCAGAGTGCAGGGCACGGAATGACGGGCTCAAGTTCCAAGAAGCCGGGTTCTGGCCTAACATCAGGAAAAGCTTCCTGACTGTTAGAGCAATGCAATAATGGGACCATTGTCCTAGGGAGGGGCTGGGCTCTGCCACACTGGTGGCCCCAAGATGAGCATTGGTGGAAGATGCAGCAGTAATTTAAGATACGCAGTTCATACCATAATACTGGCAGAAAGCAGCAATGAATTGAAACAATCCCTGATGAAAGTGACAGTTGAAAAGCAATGTTCAGTTGTGACTGAACATTAAGAAAGAAGAATTAAATGACTGTAAGGTCAACAACGAAGGAACTGAAATTGTGGGAGATTTTGCTTCCCTCGGTGCAATCATCAGTTCAAACACAGTCTGCAGCCAAGAAATTCGAAATGACGGAGACTTGGAAGGGCAGCAGTGAAGAAGCTAGAAAAGATCATCAAGCGTAAGGATGTTTTGTGGAGTCTGGGGCCAAGATTACTCACACAATTGGATTTCCAATTACTGTGCATGGGGGTGAAAGCTGGGCAAGGAGGAAGGCAGGCAGGAAGAAAACAGATGAGCCTGAACCATGGTCATATCTCTGGCACATCAGACAAGGGAGGCCTCCCTGGAGAAGCCACTCATGCTGGGCAAGCTGAAGGCAGAAGAAGGAAAGGAAGACCAGCTGAGATGGAGGGACTCCACAGAGAAGCCCCAGCTTCGCATTTGGAAGGGCCGAGCGTACTTTGGAGAGCTTTCGTTCGTAGGGTTGACATATGTCAGAAACATCGTGATGGCACAGAACAGCAAAACTTAATATTATTTCAGTATTGCCACGTGAATTACTTAAGACTCAGTGCACTGAGCACAGACGCGCACGTGCGCACAAAAGTGTGTGGGAGGCCCACGGGATGCGCTAGGCAACTTGTCCTCCATTTAATGCTGCAGTTTGCAGGGAAAGGTGCCATCCGGACGCGTCCTGCATTGATGCGGGCCGACGTTGTCCAGGCAATTTGATGGGGTAAACATCCCTCTTAACGTTCAGTCTCCCAGTAGGATTCTTTTGTCTTGCATTTCTGGTCCAGGAAGGTTTCTATTCACTGCCAGCTTTCTTTTCCCCCCCTCTCTGTTTGTACTCTGCTGTCTTGCCTTGAAGCATTCTTGTGTCCGGATGGTATCTGCTCCTCTTAATAAATGAATCTAGTCTCTCAGCTGATAAAATCTGTCATTCCACTCAGTCTTATCTCAGTCACGTGGAACAGGAGAGATAGTGGCAGGCGGAGATCCATAGATGTTCTTTTCATCCTCTGCACTGGTGTTTCAGCTTTTGACTTTCCAGGGAATTCTTCCGAAGTCCATCAAAGTTCCAAGACAAAAGGGCACCTGAGCTGAGAGGCAGTTGACCTTCTCTAAAGACACCCGTTCGATTGCTAGAATTTGGCTAACAGTAGCATTTGTGCCAAAGCAGACCAACTGTGAGTTAGGGTCACATCCAGAGTAGGCAAAAAGAGGGAACCCAGGACCTGCAGGCAGGGGTGTGCTGGGCTCCGCAGCCTTCCTGCCGTACCAGCACTGGCCATTTCGCTGGCGTTTGATGTGGGGGTGGTGCAAAGCATGCGTGGTGTTCAGCAAGCCGGGCAGGAAAACACCAGCAGCAGTGTTCTTGCAAAGTGATTTTGCTCAGAAGAAAATGAGGAATAGATTAAGGAGATGCGAGATAAGAGAAAATATCCAAAGGTGTAGAATAGACTTTCAATGTGAGGCGGTGTGGTGTGAGAGGGACCTTTCCGTTTTCCGAAATACATCATGCTTCTTTTCAGTCTAATTTCCTTGTAGTTTACCCCTCCTGTAGTCTTTATTTTGGCAGTTCAATCTTTTACCATTCATTAAGTGCCTGCATTTCATAAGAGGATTTTCAAAAGAAATGCTTTTTTTTTATCCTGACTCCACCTTGCAGTAGGAATTGCATGCCTAGCTGTAACGTTTTTCAATTGAATGGTAACAAACCGATTCAGATTGCTGGGAATATTACTTTTGAAAGATTTAATTTAGCTATTTGATGCAAAGCTAGTTGAAAATGTACACTTGTGCGCACTAAGAGGAAAAATGCAAAATGAGGCAAACCAGACTGTTTAGATTTCTGTTCCCATTACAGGAAGATTAATAGAGATGGGGTGAAGGAGGTCCAACTTTTTATTACTTTTCATTGAAAACTTCAGAGAAGTGAACCAAGCAACACAGAGTTTTGAGGAACACTTTTCCAAGAGGAAACCTGGTGTTTGATTGGAGGCTTTTATGTGGGCTTTTTCTTTTTCTTATTGAGCTGATGAACTGTTTTAATTAGTTACTAGACTATTTGGAAGAAGCACGTGGCAGCTACAAAACCTGGTAATTTCAGTCACTACATCATGTGCTAATTTCTTCTGCTGGTCACAAAACAATGGGAGAAAAAACAAGGCAGTCGTGCCAGTCATGGTAATGTTTTCCTGAGGATGCAGCACGTACTTTCACATTACAATTTCAAAGGAAGCTGCTCCTGCGTGGGCATTCCTTGGATAAACCTTTCTCTACGTATCTTTGGAAGGGATACGTACACAATGCCAGGGTCAAACAACAGGGGGGGAAATCAGGCTGAGGAGCAGGTCGGGGCGCATCACAGGAGGACTCCTGGCCAAGGAGTGAACCCAGGAGTCGGCGCCAAAGAGCAAACCGCAGTACGCCCACGGTGGACTGGCCGCGAAAAGGCCTAGCCCACTAAGGAAGCCTTTCAGAGCTCTTGCTGTCTAGGAGAGTTCAGCGGCAACACGGCTGAATGGAGGTAATCTAGAATAGCTTCTCCAACCAGGTGGCCTTCAGGGGCATTTGGACCTCAGTTCCCAGAATTCCCATCCAGCAGGGCTGTTGATTGGGAATTCTGGGTGTTGCAGTCCAGACGTGCAGAAGGCACAAGGTTGGGGAGGGCTGATCTAGAACAGGGGGGCATTTCACTCTCCAGGGGGGTGCTTTGGACTTAGGCGTGGCTTCCATATCAAGAGAGATGCTGGTGCCACTCTACAAGACTCCGGTGTGCCCACGACTGGAGTGCTGTGTCCAATTCTGGGCTCTACATTGCAGAGGGTCATAGCAAGGTTAGAAGCAGTTCAGGGCAGGGTCACAAGGATGGTAGCTGGATTGGGGGAGTGCCACGTGAAATGAGATTGAGGGTGCTGAGACGTTTCAGCTTGGAGAAGAGGATACTCCAAGGGGATCTTACAGGTTTGTGAAGGGGTGTCACAGGATAGAGGGTCATGACCTGTTCTCCCCTGTGGTGGAGGGAAGGACACGATCCAGTGGGGCGAAGCTAAAGGTTGGATGTCAGGAAGTACTTCCTGATGGTTAGGATGGTGAGGACCCCTCAGATATGGAAGGGGCTTCCACAGGAGGTGGTGGAGGCTCCATCAGTGAGGGCTTCCGGTGAAAGATTGGACACTCACATGTTGGACATCATATGTTGAGTGGAGCCACCTTGTACCAGCTGTCAGACTAGGTGGCCCAGGAGGCCCCTTCTGACTTGCTCTGTTTCTGTTTCCTGGCATCTAATTCCATGTGGCAACCAAGCTCAGCTGCAAACTCCCAGTTCTGAATCCAGTGGCTCCCGACAGAAGAGTAATGGGTTGGCTGTGCCCAGTTTACTCTCTTTTCTGGACCCGCTGGATGACCACCGTATGGCCCCATTTCCTTCCCATCCCTCTCTTCCTGTGTGTCTCACCCTCCTCTCTGCTGCCTTTGGGCTTTCTGCCTAGTCTTTCCAGCCCTCTGCCTTCCCACCTACCTGGCCCAAAGGTCCCTTTCCCTCCCTTTCCAGCCAACAGAGTCCTCCTTACTCAGAGGCCCTGGGCGAAGTTTTGCCCAGGGAAAGTGGCTCTTCACATCCTCATCAGCACTGTGCCTGTAGCAAATTCCCCTTGCTCAGCTGAAATGTTTGTGAATATTCCGTGGCATCAGACTAGCTCGGCCGCTCGCCGTTTGAGAGTGGAAGAAAGGGCTGACACTTGGTGTAGGTTCAACACAACAGTTTGTCTTCTGAAATGCCATTGCTGAATAAACAAAAATGCCTTCTTATGTTGCCCCTTTTTCTCAATTAATCTCTGGCACTCTTTTCATCAGCTGCCATCCCCTGTCCGGAGAATGCAGCTGCAAAGCCGGCTGGGCGGGACTGCACTGCAGTGAGACCTGTCCTCCGGGGTACCACGGCGAGCGCTGCCAGCTCCCTTGCTCCTGCCAAAACGGAGCAGAGTGCGAAAGCATCACAGGAAAATGTACCTGCAGGCCGGGATACATGGTAAGCCGCGCCCCCTCTCCCTTGCTGCAGGATTTTACGCACCTGCCAGGTTCACGCTTTCACTAGCAAAGGGTTGGTGTTCTTTACTCTAAATGAGCTTTCATAGTTCAGAAGTGGACTCTCCAGGACTGAATTAGAGAGATGCACTTCAGAGATTTCTGATCAGAACTATAGATCATTGGATTTTGTTGGTGTGATCATTCGTTCATTCGTGCGCTCGCTCTCTCTCTCTCTCTCTCTCTCTCTCGGCTGAAATTTCCGCCTGAGCATGAATGGGTGGAGGGCCATGATATTCTTGAGGCCAAACTGGACCAAAGCAGGAGAAACCACATTTGTGCTTTCATGTCTTTTGTTTTGTTCTGCTTTGTTTTAAGCAAAGAGTCATTTTATTAAAATATTTCATTATCAAAGTAACAATAGAAATAGAGCAGAGTTATAACCAAAATTAGAACAGAACCTCAAAAGCTCTGAAAAGCAGATACTTGGCCTTTTTGGGAACACACGGGGGCACCTGGCGACTGCGGCACGTGCCTTTGCTACAGCCTTGAGCCTCGGATCGCTCAACATCCGACCTCTGGTTCTTTAGCTGTACGTCAAACAGCAGCAAGACAGAGGGAAACGGGAAACGGGGAGTGAGAAGGAGGCGATGGGGGTGGAGAACGCCTGGGCTTGCCAGCTGGGCCCGTGGTCCGACCGCCAAGGCGCAGCACTGGCTGTTGTGGTGGCGGCGATGTTGTTGTCAACGTGTTCCGGGCAACATGTTCCTGTGATTGACTTTGTGTAAACGGCTCAGGGTGGCCAGCCAAGGTTTCCCACTTGCCCCGTGCTCTGCAAGGGGGAGAGCAGCTTTCGGAAGCACGTGAAGGGGCCCGGGAACCAGCTCCAGGAAGGCGCTGAACTGTCCCGCACCACATCCTCCCTGGGGTGGGCGATTTCAGTGAGCTTGGCCCCACCTGCTGACATCACCGTCCCACCTGTCTCCATGCTGGAAGAGGCCCGGGCGCCATGTGGCTCCCGATGCTGCGGATGTGACTCCGGTGATGCACAGAAGAGCTGCTGATCCTCGCAGTGCCCAGAGTCCCCAGTCCCGAGAGGCACGTGGTGGTCCCTGCGCTGTGCGAAGGGACTCGGCCGGCGCAGAGGAGACCGAGAGCGCTCCTGCCTGTTCTCCCACCTCCCTTCCGGGAGCCCCGACGTCAGCGGGGCGAAGCAAGCAGTGGGGCCCCTCCGGGAAGCCTCCATAGTCCGGCCGGGGGACCTCCATGGGCCAGAGGCGCCCTCCGTCCCCACGCTGCAGCGCTGGCACGGACTGCAGTGTGTCGGGTGCAGGCCTGCGTGTACCCAGTCCAGGGTGCCACGAGTCAGAACTGCACAAAAGCTGAAATGGGCATCCGGAGACCGTGCCTCGCAGGAGGCTGCTCCCTTGGCTTGACATCTTCCCAAAAGCGACGGACAGCTTTTCTGCCCCGGTACCTACTGGGTGCAGCTTCTGATCCTTCACATCTCCAGTGCGTGGGACAACCACAGACCCTTAATCCGGCCAGCAGGGAAGGGGGCTGCTTTTCCTTCCATACCTGTCTGATCTCTGCTCATACCCGCTCTGTGTGTAGGAGCGAGGTCAAAGGAGCCCGGCAGCCCTCCTTTCCAGCTGCCTGACCTCCCTCGGCTTCAGGGACGTTGCTCCCTGCTTGGTGCACTGCCAGCACTGAGTTGTCTCTGAGCAGGTAGGCAGAGGCGAGGTGGCGTTTGGGTCCCAAGCTCTGAGGCCTTTTCTTCGTGCCTCCTCTTCCGCTATCAGTATTAGCACACATGCACTTTCCTTCTCTGTTTTTTTTTCAATAATAAGTTTTATTCAAAATAACCCTAAAACAAAAGAAAATTAAAAACAACATCAATCCTCAGAAACATTGGACCTGCTGGGTCAGCCCCTACATTTTTTTTTCTATTTATGGTAACTTAAAAACATATTTAAATCTATCCAAAGTCCCATTTCTCTAGCCAATAATAAAAAGAGTCCCAAGTTTGATAGAATTTTCTTTGGATAGATATCAGCCTTCCTTAAGCTACTGCCTTCCAGAAATGTTGGACTACAACTCCCATACCAAACATGTGATCACTTCTAGCACATCCGCCTTGTGCCTCAAATATTTTCAGGTTCCAGTGGAACATTGTCTCACCCCGTGGAATTTGCTGCAGGTGATGGTGTCCAGGGCTGTGTGGCTGCGGCCTCTTCTCATGTTGATCCGCTCGTAACAAAAATATTAGCCTGTTGTTGGAAGCAACATTCCTGAAAAGGTTGATTAGGTTCTTCAAGCCCATTTTGAAAATAACATTTCATCTCCCGCTAAAGAGGCTTCTCTGCACTGACATTTAAACAGCTTGGTTATGGAAGATAGCACCATAATCACTGAAGCATATTTCGGCATTACTATCATTTGCACTCTCATAATATACAATAATCTCTGGCAATTAGTCCAGGAGGAGTTGTTAAGCCTGGGAATTGTTAATTTATTGTGGTGGAAGTGTGTTTGTCATGCACAGGATGAGTTGTCCCCGAGTTGTTATCTCTCCGAGAGTGGTTGCACAGTCGGAACTGCCGGCTCCCAGTTCCAGGCATCTGGGGAGGTCCCAGCATGGGTCAGGGCAGGGACCAGGGCTGAGAGGACCTCAGGGCCGGCTGCCTCATGCTGACAGCACCCGTGGCCCGCCTGGCTCTGCATTCTCCCAGCCCAAACCGGAGATCCTGGGGATCGACGCTCAGGCAGAGCTGGTGCCCTTCCACAGAACTGCGGACTAGACAGTCCACCCAGAGTCCCCTGCCCAAGGCCATCCCCCAGGGAGCTGGCGGGGTTGGGGAGCCTTAATGCACCCCAAGCACACTGAGCTCCTGACGCTGGACCTCCGGGCATCCTCAGCCCAGGTCCAGACCGCGCAGCGCTGGCTGGGCAGCAAAAGGACTGCCAGACGCCTGTGGTCACTCCCACCGCCAGCAGCATAACCTGAATCTCTGCTGTGAATATCACACGAGCACCAAAGCTTGGGCTGGCCGTTGCGTGAAGCCGAGTCTGGTTCCAGCCCATTGCTGCAGCGCTCCAAACGGCGTCATAGGTCCCATTGACTGCGATGGAATTTGTGTCCGAACGAGCATGTTTAAGATCACATCCTCGGTGTTCAAACTGAAGTGCAAAGGATTAAATGTGGGTTATGGATCGGAGACTTGTTGAAAGAGCTTCCAGGCTGCGCCTTCACGAGCCCTGGCATAGCAGAATCCTGCTTTCCATGCAGCTCTTGCACTTGAAACGCCCCACCGAATTCTGTGACTCTCCAGCCCCACTGAATTGCCTTTTTCTCTAGAGTTGGAATGCCTCCTCTAATTATGGTAGATATTTATCCAGGACGCCAGATAATTATGGTGCATATTTGTCCAGGAGTCTACTCACATCCGAGCAACCGTGTCATTAGACCTGTCAAAGAATGAAAGAGGGATTAAAAATATAACCAGGTGCTACGCTGCGGACCTGATGTGAAAGGAAAACTTGCTTGGCATCTGCAGCCGTTCCTTTAAAGAGGATAAGAGGAGGATGCCAGAGTGGAAATGAAGAGGGCAGAGGCTCCTCCGAGCATCTCCAGTGACTGTGCAAGGTGATTGCCCTAATCTGGAGGAACTGCATTGTGTTGCCCTTGCGTTGCCAGCCCAAGCAGGCTGATTGTGAGTGGCACCCAGAGGAAGGGGCTGGGCAGGAATTGCTAACTCTTTTTTCAGGAGGCTTCCTTTGAAATGCAGTCACGCACTTGCACAGGAGTGGGTTTGGAAAGTAAAAAGCGATTATCCTGCCTTGTTAAACAACAGAGCAAAACAGCCGTGCAAGCTCCTCTTTACTTTCTTGGCCAGAGTGTTTAGGAGGAAGAACATTCACTAAATGCACATGGATGCCTCTTCCTCTAGGATATCCACGGTCCCGTCTCCAATCACTTTGTATTCCTCCTTGTCCCGAAGCTGAGCTTAGTGACGAAAGGTCAGGAAGTTCAGGTGCTTGCTTCCTTTAATTTTGCCCTTGCCTGATAAAGTTCACGTTTATGTTGAACTGAGGTCAGAATTTACTTTCCTTATAGAATGAATTCCAATTATTTCGTATTGTGCTTTTCCAGCTCAGGACAACGGGGCCCATAATTCAGCCCTGACGCCAGAGCACTTAGATTAAGGAGAGCGGCTCCCATTCGATGGCCTGGAAATGCCGGGTCCGAGTCGCACAGGATGCTTCGGGGGCCTCGTGTCTCGGCCTCGCCTTCCCGTACCAGCCAAGTAGGAATTTCAGTGCCTGCCTGGCTTTGCAGGGATGCTTTCTGGCGATGGTCACGCCAAAGTGCTCCAAATGCTCTGCACTTTCTGGGCAGAGCAGCGGCACGGCGGGAACCCAGGTTTTCAGCTCTCCACCCTGATGGCTGTTTTCTCCTCCGGGGAGGGCCCTGGGTGCATCTGGAGAGGGTGCTGCTGGGGTACCAGATTGGGGGAGGCCATAAGACCATCCCCACCTTCGCTTCCCCCATCTCCTCCCCTCCTTTGCTCCCCCCTCATTTCATATTTCCCTGGAGTCTCTCTCCCAACTTCTGCTGCAGGTCATTTTTTTCCTGGTGCCTGTGGAGGGAAGGCGGTGGGGAGGGATTGGATTCTGAGCCACCCTTCCAAGGTCATAAGAGTTTCTGCAGAACATGGCCCAGCGTGTGGTCTGAAGGCACATACGGCATCCATCATGTTGAAGCTAAGCAGGGTTGGGCCTGGCCTGAGCCTGGAGGAGAGACTGCCTGGGAACTGTATGTTGCCACCTGGAGCCCCACAATGGGAGAAAGGGTGCAGGTTCTTTGGGTTTCCCTGCCTTGTGGAGGGAAACCCAGAGAACATGAGGATCTCTGGGATTCTCTCCGAGGGACCAGGAATTGCTCTGTAGAGGTGAATATATAGGAGTAAGTGAAGTGGGTAAGAATCTTGGTTATGACTACTTGTTCTCCCAGATGAGGAATAATCGTTTCCTATATTCCATTGTCCTTTGAGTTCTGTTTTAGTAGAAAGGCGAGGTATGTATTTGAGGTGGTTAAGGCTGCAGCCCTGTCTGCCCTTACCTGAGGGTAAGTCTCGCTGAACCCAGCAGGGCTTGTTCCTTGTGGGCATCGCATTGGAAGTGGTTGGTGAGACCTCCGGCAGGGTAAACGGTTAGAGAATATGCAGAGCTGCGCGCGAGCAATTGAAAAACCGCACTCTTCTCCGGAGGAGGGGCAGTGCCCTTGCGTGACTCCCAGGACCCATCTGTCCTCATGGCCTCGACGCGCAGAGAAAACAAAGGAGAAAAGCTTTCCTTCTACCCTCAGGTTCCCGTTCTTGCAAAGAACTGCCCCACACCAAGAGGCCGCATCGATTCTGGAGAATTGAAATGTGGCTTTTGGGTAAATGCAGCTAAAGCTGAGCAACAGTGAGGGATACCGGAGAAAAACAAAAGCTGCAAGACTCCCCTAACAACGTCTTCAGGGCTCGAGCGGCCCGGTTTTCCCTCTTACAGAAGCCAAAACAGCCCTCTGTTGCAGACTTGAAGAAGGCTTCATCGGTATTCTCGAATGTGGCTGAAAGTGCCCAGGTCTGCTCGGGACACGGGCACTTCTGATTGCCAAGCAGAGACTCTCTGCGGTGCACGTTGGTCTTTCGCTTTTCCTTAAATAAAGTCACGACAGCGCTGCCCAAAGTTTTCCATTGCTCCCTGAAGCCCAAGTTTTGAAGTATCCAAAGCAAATCAGCATTAATTGAATCGGCCAAGTCCCCGGGACTTGGGAAATTTTAAGAAACATCCATAATCTTACCATTAAACAGACCTGAGCGTAATTGCTGGAGTCGTGACAAGGACTGCATAAACTGACGCACTGACTTTTCCAGGGTCGTTAACATCTTTTCTCAAGAAAGGGAGAAACCTTCCAGCCCTCTCAAGGCTGTGCTCTCTTTTATGACAGTGCAAGGCAGTAAAAATATACAGACTGGAGGATTTGGGGATTGGTGCCAACAGGATTTTAGGTCTGGAATTTTCATTTGCAGTTTGATGTTGAATGTTGCAAGGGAGGGTTGCTGCCTCAGTAAAACAGGGCTGTCGGCACAGAATTCCTGACCAGCCTGACATGGAATGAACCTCTGGTAGTCGCCCACTGTTAGCTCAGGCTGTTGACCAGAGGTACCTGTGTAGTCCCACAGCTTTTCAGAGACCACCATTAGCAAGGTGCTGAGCTGGCATCCGGTGAAGACTCTTTGTTTCTTTTCAGGATAGAAGAGGCTCACTTTATTATTTTTTTCCTTTCTCAAATTGGAGTTGGCTTTGGGTTTCTTGTTCTTTGGGGTGTTTGTTAATAGAAGACCGAACTCAGCCTTTTCTGCACGGCAGCCATCCGATCCAAGTGCACCCCGTGTGATCTCGCGGGACCCTTTGTGTGCACCCATCTTGCCCGCTAATCTCAGCATGGCGGATTCGTCAGGAGAGCATTTTTGTGGCTCTTCCAAGAGCCCTCCAAAGTGCGCTAGCATTCCTTCAGTGGTGCAGAGGCGCTAAGATGACACCGAATCCCTTTAAGGCACCCTCCTGTGCAACGCAAGCCCTACAGCTCCCCGCATGCCCCAGTCAATGTAGCTGCTTGTTGCACGCTGGAAAGTGGAGACCGTTTTTCCATCTAAACATGCATAAGACTGTGCCCTCCATGAATTTGTGGCTAGGGGTGGAGAGATTTGAACTGGAAACTTCGCCACTCCGATGAGCCAGAGGGGGCCTTTGGCTTAGGGTGCTCAGAATTGCGAAGTCACTTTTCACACCCTCTCGCGGTGAAAGGGGGATACTGAGTACTTCCAAGTCAGCTGAAGGCCATGTGATTGGCTTGGGTGGATTGGCCTGTATTTGCACTGCAATGGGACCCATTGCAGCAGAAGTGGGACAGCCACGAACCTCTAAATGTCGTTGGACTGCCGTTCCCGTCATCCTCGATTACTGACTGTGCCTGCTGGGAGTTGGCATTCAAGAGCAACTGGAGAGCCCCGCATCACAGCAACCTCTGATGTCCTCTGAAGCAGCTCAGGGACTTTTCCACTCTGTCCCTGGCGGACCAGCTGCTGGTCGGATGAGCATCTCCTCAGCACTTGCTTCATGACGCTTATAGCCCAGGCAAGCCCTTGAACTCCTGAGGATGCAACGTTCTGCTAGCAGCTTCCTCCTTGGTGAGCGCTCCCGTCTATAGATCATGGCGAGCTGACAGAAGGACTATTACTTCAGCCGGTCCATCTCCTTAAGCTCCAGTTTGTTAAAGACCTGTCTGCTTTTATTGAGGCCAGAATGGCAGGAAGCAAAGCCAGTGCTTCATCACTTACGCAAAAGGATTTGATAGGAAAAGAGTCGCTTGGCGTTCTCGTTCCACTCGGTGACTCTGGGGAAGTTCTTCTGCACAGCGTGAGGACGGGAACGCACTTCCCCGGGCAGGCTGTTCCATTTCCCAGCCCCAAGCACACACTCTTGTTGATGGCGCAAAAGCCACGGATGTCCCACGGAAGAGCTGATCATAACACAATCTGCCATCCAGAGGGGCCATGACAGTGGCAGGTCAGAGTCCATATTTGGGGACCTGTGCAAGCTTCTCTCGTTGGGTCCTCCGAATCTGTGATCATACAGAGGGAACTTGCCGCAGAGCCATGCGAGAGATGCTGCCTTTCTGACCAGGGCTAGTTGGCCGCACTCTGCCGTGTTCCCTATTCGTGCTGCATGGCTGGAGTCCACACAGCTTGTACGATGCCCACCAGGTGTTCAGATCCCATCATCCCTACCCATTAGCCCATGGGGACTGCAATCTGAAAGATCTGCAGGGGGCACTAAGTTGGGGGAGGCTGCCTTAAGCTGTGCCGTTATCATAGTCTACCCTTCTAAAAATAAATAAACCGAGTGAACAGGATTCTGTGCCAAGAAAAGCTGATTTATGTGACCTGCAAATTGGGCAAATAAGGCAATTGCATGTATTTCCTTCAACCCTGACTGCTCTTTAGAAGGCCAGACACTGAAGGTGAAACTCAAATACTTGGGCCACCTAATGAGAAGGAAGGAGAAGAGCCTGATGCTGGGAATGATTGACAGCAAGAGGAGAAGGGGGCGGCAGAGGGTGAGGTGGCTGGATGGGGTCACTGGGTGTGGGCTTGGGGGGACTCCGGGGGGTGGTGGAGGACAGGAGAGCCTGGGGGAAGGTTGTCCATGGGGTCGTGAGGGGTCAGGTATGACTTTGCAACTGGACAATAATGCATTTCCTTAGTTTCTGTAATTCCTTGTCTGCTGCATGCAGAGAAGTTAAATGAGCATCGGCCGCATCTCTGTAGGCTGCCTTGAAGAAGTGGTTCCAGGCAGGGCTGGTGCCGGGAGCAGGCATGTCTGGGCAGCAGCCGAGGGTCCGAACCCCAGCAGAGCCCTCCTTCCCCTCTGCATCCTCCCCCTCTCCACTGCCACCTGCACATCCACCTGCCCCTCGCTCTGGCCAGGGAGTAAAAGGGGAACATGGTCTCCACCCATTACTTTCCTCGGACCTTGGCCCAGCAGCGCACACTCAGAACCAGCCTCTGGGAGCAGTGCCAGGCCGGACGTGGGTGAAGGAGGAGAAGCGTAATCCAGGCAGACCGGGAGTGACCGTCCCCTGGGATTTCTGTGGATCCTGGTTTGGAGGTTCAGCCTGTTGTGGAAGAGTTTCTTTCCAAGCCCAGTAAAAAGGCCTGTTTAATAGGAAGGCCCGAAGGATACCTGAGGGGCCTCTCCACCGGTCTGCACCCAGCGCGTAGGACGGAGAGAGTCCCTTTTGACTGCCAGTTGCGACTTGTGCAGCCTGTTTGCTCCGCCCTTGCTCTTTGGCCTGCGTTGTAAAAATGTGGCTGTCTGTAGAGAGGCAGTGTGGTGTAGTGGTTAAGGGCATGGGGCTGGGACTCAGGCAACCTGGGCTCGAGTCCCCACTCAGCCATGGAGCCAGCTGGGTGGCTTTGGGCCAGGCACAGACTCTCAGCCCAGCCAACCTCACAGGGTTGTTGTCATGAGGGTAAGATTAAGACTGGGAGGAGGAGAGTGATGTAAGCTGCTCTGAGTTCTTTAAAAAAGAAAAGGGCAGGATATAAATCTAATAAATAAGTGTTGCCCAGGAGCATGTAGAAGAATGAATGGTTTATATTATGGCCATTTTTGTTTTGGAAATCTTTCGTATTTGTTGATATAATACTTTTCATTGTGTTTATTGCTTTTCGGCAAGACTTGTTAGCCACTTGGAAGTCTTGTATCCAAAGACAGAAAGGAATAAGTAACTATTATGGGCTGTGTCTACTGTTCTGTCCTACTTAAGAAGAGACCAAGTGAAATGAGTCTGAGTCATTTCGGTGGGTCTGCTCTTAAGAAGGATGCAACCTTATACAGGATGACAACACGGGCCTTTTATGTGTCTGACTCTTGGCAGCCCGATGAGCGCTTTCCACAGTGTCCCTGCCCTTGACAGATCTTAGGGAGCTGACCCATCCTATACCTGCTCGCCCTCTTCCGCCTCCGACTTTCCCTGGCATGATTATCTTTTCCCACGAGTCTCACCTTCTCACAGGTGCCCAAAGTACAACGGCCTTGGTTTGGTCAAAAAAGCCCTATTCTGTGGATACGGCGCAGTCTGCCCATGAAACAGATCTTTGCATATGTGCGTGTTAGACCCTTGAAATCTCAACGTGCAACAGTGAATTTTCTGGATTTCTTTTTGTGAATTCTCAGACTTTGGAGCCGATGCATAAAATATAACACCATATTCAGCAGGTGTTTTTTCTACATTACAACCCCACAATCTGTCACCACTCTGAATCCTGTATAACAAACAAAATTTTCATGGTCTTACAGATGATTGATTAGAGAATAAAAACAAATGCTTCATGAAGTTTGCCAAAGCTTTTTAAAAAGATGTTGGCAATGAACCTGAAAATGAGAGGGTGGGATACACCGAGAGGAGATTTTTCTGCTCTTCGCTCAGTGTTTCCACCCTGATGAAATTCCAAATGTACTTTTGGAGGAAACCCGCCCCAAACAGGCATTTCTGGAAGGAAGGAAGGAAGGAGCCTGGTGGGAGGTGCTGTTGAGCAGAGCTCTTGGCTTGGCGTTCTGTGTGCAGCGGACGCATCACTCACCCCTTTTGTCAACAGCTCTTTTCATTTGTAATATAAATTTGCCTATTTTATTGGGCTGTTTTTGTTAGCAATCACCAGCATAAATTTTACCTTCTGTGCTATTGGGATAAGTATTACAACACAGCAGTTGTCCAATTAAATGGAGCATTGCATGCAAGAAACATTAAAAAACACCCAAAAGCAGAAATACAGGGCCCAGTTCAGTCGGCTCCTCATTTTGCAAGTTATCTTTGTGCACAAAAGGACCATGGGTGGCGTTGGGATGCCCTTTCCTTAAGCCAGAATCATACCCTTCGTTCACTTGCTCTTTAATCCATGATAAATCTCTGGATCTCTGTCAGTTACTTCTGGGTGAAGGGCTCCCGCTACTGCCAAGGAAAAGCGTTGTGCTTCTGCTCCATCTAGTTCTCCTCAGCAGATTTTCTTGGGTAAAGAAAAGATGAGGAAATGGTTGCAAAAACATGGGATGCCTTCAGCAGAATATTCCCCCTTCCTCTGGGAAAAAACACTGCTGAGAAGACAAGGGTGATGGTGTTGGAAAACCGTTATTTCATGATCGTTGCACAAGGTTTGCAAATGTTCTTAGGGCTGCATAATGTTTGTGCTCCACCTTCCTTCCTCTTGCACGGAAGCTGAAGTGGCTTACAGGTTTCTCCTCCTCTGCATCTTATCTTCACAACAACAATCCTGTTGGGCTAAGAGTCAGTGGCTGGCCCAGAGTCACCTGAGCACAAACCGGAACCTGGATCCCCTGAATTCCAGTCCAGCCATGCTGGAAGGGAGCCAGCAAGCAAAATAAGAATACTGCTTCTGTTGATTCTGTTTCCCTGGCCCTCAGGAAGAATTTGCACTGAACTGAGCTTCCAGATGAATCATAGAACATTAGAACTGGAAGGGGCGAGAAGGCCGTCGGGTCCAACCCCCTGCTGGTGCAGGACACCAAGTCACTCCATCCCACTCAGGTGGCTGAATGAACATCGATCAGGATGGTTATTGATGTAGGTAGTTGTTAGGTAATTGTTATACTACCCTTCAGTTAGAAAAACTGCACTCAGCAAGGTAGAAGAATTGAACTTTGCAGCTGGGAGGGACCTTAAAGCTCATCTAGTCCAACCCACTGCTCAGGGTAAGACCAATTTACAGCAAGCAGATGGATCCTCAGGCTGGCAGTCGGGTGTGGCTTGCATGGGGTCTCCATCCAGCTCCCCAAAGTTCCCCAGGTGGCCGGGCCCCGATTGCTGCAGCCACTGGCCAGCTGTTTTGCCATCTCATCCTTGCTGGCAGGAAGACCTTTAAGCTAAATCAGCTTTGCCCCCACACTCATTTTTGCCTTCACCCCCACCCCCCACCCCTGGATTGCATCCTGCAAATGGAATGTGATCCTGACCCTGGAAGAGGTGCTTCCCTGGTGGACAGGAAACGGCTAGGATAAAATCAAGAAAGCAGCAGACTGCAGAATATGAGGCGTGTGCTTGAAAGGACGGGGGGCAGAGATGATTGTCTGGGGCCTGTGGGGAAACGACGGATCCATAGTCTGGCCGGCCTTCCATAGAGCAGAGCTGGTGGGCGGGGGCCTGTCGGGTGACCTGCAAACAGGTAGGTGCCCCAGCCTGAGAGCGGCTCAGTCCACGCTTCAACAAAGAGTTTCACAGGGCGGTGTTAGCAGCTTTGCTGACCCACTGCACACCCGTCCCGAACCCGAACCCGAACCCCGTCCATGGTGCTGGAGGGAGAGGCTCCCACCAGCCGCTTCCTCAGCGGAGCAGCTCTGGCGAAGGGCCCGTCAGCTCCCGCCATGGCTGAAATCTGCAGTTGAGACCCTGGGTGGTTTCTCCTCCATCTCCATTTGCATGCAGTCCAAAACCTCCCAGCCTCTGCTCGTTTCTCACGAATGCAACCTGTTCATTGGCTTTGCAATCACATCTCAGTCTCTGCAAACTCTCAAAATAGCTATATTTAGGCAGAGACCCCGACTGTATCCTTGGGTTGATTCTTCGCCTCTTGGGTCTTATTTGGATCCAAAACATTAGGAAGCAGCGGGAGTGCAGCAGTGTCAGCCCGTCTCCTCTCCTCTCTTTGCCCCTCCTTCCCGTCTCCTCCGGCTCTGCTCCATGTGTGTATTTTGGGCAATCCCAGGGCATTTCGCCGGTGGGCTCCTAGGAATCCGCTTTGCGCCAGCGCCGCTGTGTTACGAGTTGGTGCATCTCTTCCACTTGGTCGTTAATTGGCAATGCGGCTGTGTCGGATCGCATTTCCGTTGCAGCCGCTTTTCGGTACCGCAGGGGCTCTGTGCCTTAACTTTAGATTTCAGACGTGGGTTTATTTCATCTCTGTTTCACAGGCCAATCTATCCTTTGCCTTCCTCTTCATGTGCTTTTATGCGTAGGATTTTTGTATCTGTCGAACGCGTTTTCTGTGGGGCTGCCTGGCTCTTTGCATATCAAGAGCTGGGAGCCAGTTTCATTTACGATTCAGATCCCAAATTGGGAAGGGGAATATGGAAAAAAGAGACCTGAGACGTTTATGAGAACAGCTACAATAGAATTAAAGTCTTTTGTTTTGGAGTCTGTTTAACTGCATTCCTCTGAGGCCTTCCCTGTGAGGAAGATATATGCAGACGTTCGAACATAATTTCCTGCCTCATGCTGTCAAACCACCTCCGAGCAAGCCATCCAGACCACTGCAAGGTGGAAAGACCAGAGTGCTGTCCGTGAAGCACAGGGCCTGGACTTGCACAGGCGCTGTCTGAGCAGCCAATTCTTAAGCATTGCAAACAAAGTGCAGAGATACTGACACAGCCGTGGGCGTATTTAGACCGCAAAATCTTTTCTGTAAGCCAAGTTTGTTTCTGTACAGTTTTTATGTTGGCCTGATAGAGCTAGGCCAGAAGTTCTCACATGGGCCTTCTGATCTCCTTTATACCCTGTTTTATGGTGATGGCAGCTACCCTTTAATTTAAGGGGAGGAATGGTAGACCAGTGCTGCTAAAGAGAGATGAAAAAGCAACTCCAAGGAACGCTCTTAAAACAGACTCAGACTGGGGCGGGTCTTGGGGCATTCTTGTGCAGTTTAATCATTTGCCCCTCTCTCCTGAAATCACAAATCGCGGTGTGTGGGTTGCATGTCGGATGCAGTGTGGTCTGCCGCATCCACCCATGTGCTCGGAGTGGCGCCATGAGCTCGTCTTCACGGGGAGGCATCGTAATCTATAAAGCAAATAGCAGTGCTTATTCAGCCTTGGGATTTGCTACGCCCTGGGAATAACAGCAGTGGAACTCCGCTTCTTTTCGACAGGACAATCAATAATTTAGGGCATTTTCTCCTGACGCAGCACAAAGCGCCTCCTTCTGCATGCCGACAAGAGCCCATTCGCCCACATTGCTACCTGGATGGCAGCAGCCCTTCCTGCTAAATATGCGCGGCTTAGACAAAGTCACTGTTTCTCTGTTTGAACAATGCAATGAGTTTGTTTTTCCGCTTTGACCTTAAATAGCAAACCGATCTGGCTTGGCAGGGAGTTTGAATAACAATGCCATTCAGCAGGCGCTGGCTGTGCTCCTGTCCCTGCCCCATCTTTCGCAGTGGGTCCGTGCAGAACAGGCGTGGTCCACTGCCCCTCACGCACTGGAGAGCGCTCCGACCGGGGGCGGGGGGGGGCTCCGCACTGGCCCCACACCATGCGAAAGCTGCTCTGGGCTGCACAGGCGCACCGTGTGCATATGCAAGCACAGCAGGGAGTTTCAAGGACGTCAGATTCAGAGGCTCACTTATAAACAAGCGACCGGCGTGTGCGCCATGCGGCCCTTGCAGTGTGGCGGACATTTGCCGTGCGCAGGGCAGAGCGCCTCGCCAGTCCCTTTCCATGTGCGGATCCTCCCGCAGTTCCCTTTCTGTCGAGTCTTTCTCCGCCCAGGTGGGCAACGCAGGGGTGGCTGGAAAGGGCCTTGCCATGGAGGGTGCGCGTGTTCCGATCAGAGTGGAAATTCACTCGGTCGTTTGCCGGTGGGATTTGCCCTGGCTCTCCTGGGCTTTGGGAAAGAGTTCCGATAAGGAGCCCTCCTTGGCGGATACACAGGAGCCCTGCTGGAGCAGGCGAGTGTCCATCTCGTCTAGGAGCCTGTTCCCTGCCCTCAGAACGCACTGGGAAGTCCCCGCGCAGGAGCCAGAGACTACTGTTCCTGTGCCAGGAACTGGGGTTGGAAGCTTTGCGATGGCAAGATCCCATTCCGGCCCACCAGGGGTGCTCCGCCGTGATGGCCATCCTCCGCGGAGCCCTCTAATCCCCCTCTAAGCTGCCGGCTTGCCCTCCTCATCCTGTGGCAGCAAATTCCGTACTTTTCCGTGGAAAGCCATGCATGAGGCCCATTCTTTTGCCTGTTCCAAACGGGCTGCCAATCTGGTAAGAAAAGGGTGTAGGAATCCGCGCCTGCACATGTGCACCAAGGTGGTGCGTGTATCCTTTGAATCTGAAGGACAAAAACATGCTGTGGCTTGGGAGAGACAGGATCAGGCCTCCTGGCTCCTTGCTTTTGGCCAAACTCAGCCAAGGGGAGAATGAGTAGCAGCGGGCGCAGCTGGCCTCTCGCGAGGCCGGTATCCAGCCACGGGAAGCTGTAAGCACCACTGCAGTGGGGACGGCTGCTCCCTGCCGTGATTCTCCGTCCGGATGAATAGCAGCGTGCGGGGAGGGGGGGATGAAATCCCAGAGCAAACAATTAAGCGCCATTGAATCTCCAGCCGGACCATATGGGAATCCTCAGCTGCGGCAAAGAGAGACATTAAGTATCTATCTATTTATGGCAAAATTCCTTAGCATTTTTTTCCAGGGTCATACATTTTGAATTGAATTAACTATCACTTCCCATTTCATTCAGTCTCCAAGCTCAGCCTATTCACTAGGCTGTGCCACACTGATTAAGTTGCTGAGCTACCCAGAAAGAAGTGCGGAGCGGGAGGGGCAGAGAATGATTACCATGCAGAATGCAGCCGTTGATTAATTTTTAGTAAATGGGACAGAAATCTAAGACACCATGTCGTGAGAGAGAAGCTGCAGCCACCCTCGATGCCCGTCTAATGGAGGGTAGGGCTCGCTAACCAATGGCAGAGAAGGTAGCAGACGATTATTGCTGTCAGAGGTGGGAAGGTTGTATGTGTGTCTGTTATTTGTGTAAGAGTGCCCAAATGCATTTAATTCCGTAAGCCGTGCTCCCCAAATTGAGGTTAAAATGTTAATGATTCTTGCATTTAGGATTAATAATCTCCTGGAGCCTGTGCCGTTGATTTGCACTGCTCATTTCCTGCTGTGGAGCGAGCAGCACGATCCTGCGTGTGGTTACACAGAAGTAAGTTCCACTGCGTTCGGCAGGACTTACTCGCTGCTACGTCGCGCAGACCTTTTGCCCGTGGCCGCTGAACGGGGGTGCCTGGCAAGCTGATCGACGCCAGTGGCATCCTAGGCGTATGGACAGAATCTTGGTGTATTTTGCCGTAAACTGTCCAGAGGGCCTCGGCCACGGGCGGTAGAGAAATGACAAATAGTAGCAATCGTGTGCATGTTTGCACCACAAAGAAACATGGTTCTGGGTCGGGTGGCCATCCTGGCATTGCCAGAAGGAGGCCCTGGTTTGCCTGCTGATCTAGGTTGAGGGTGGGTGTCCATCCCACCGGGCGGGAAGGGCCAGCCGCTTGTCCCGCGCCTGCCCAGCCAGAGCTGCCGGCCCTCCGGGGCTCCTGGTGCTGCTACCCGCGCGATCCCTGGGCTTGAGCCGGCGCTGGCCGGGACAGCCCCATCCCAGAGGGCGCCTTGAATCAGAAACTGCCCATGTGGGCCCCTGCCCGAGAGGAAGGCGAGGGGCAGGAAGTAGGCACAAGAGCGAGCCCCCGGAACTGCTTTTCCTGCCGAACAGAAGCGCCCAGCGTCAGCAAGCTCTCCAGCGAATGCACCTCTGTGCACGTGACCCTGTGACACTGTGGCCAGAGGGGCACGTTCACACGTGTCTGCTGAGTGCCCAGTGGACGCGACTGCTTTTCCTCCCAACATCTTTCCCCAGCCGCAGCCAAAGGAAAGCGGGGGGGGGGGGCATGTAGCTGCATCCTTCTTTTTGTGGCCTCGTGGGGGCAAGTGATCCGCAGCTGTGACCGCAGCAAAGCATCCCCCTCCGTCCACATCTCCGAACGGAGCAGCTGCCCCTGTTCGGGGTTGCCTAGGGAGAACCCAGCATCCCACCGGTGGCTCTCCAGCTTCTCGGAGCGGGCCGGGCCTGTGCCAGGCCTGCCAGCACCACCACGGGCGTCCCCTGCCCTGCGCGAGTCGCACCACATCACTGAGCATCCTGATTATGCATGCATGGCTTTCCGCTTCCCACACGAGCGCAGAGGTGTGGGCTGAGACTGGTGTGCGACTGTGGGGCAGACGGTGTGCGAGAGATGCGTGGGTACGGCCACTCGGGTTCCGAAAAAAGGCTGCGAGACCTTGGCTGGCGGCGGGGCCAAGAGGATATCATTTGTCCCAGCTGCTGGCAGAGAGGGGGTCCCACCGGAGTAGTAAAAGTTGTCAGCCTCTCTAAGAAATGGGCACCTTTGTAAGTTAGAGTAGGACGCAGCCGATCGCTTGAGCTTCGTTTTGTGACGTCGACTGACTTACAGCTGAAAATTGCTGTTCCGTTCCTTGTGTGCTGATGCCCCAGACAGTTTGAGCCCATATCTGTGCTAACTCTGCTGATTAAAATCCACACTGAGGCGGTTTGGGAGGAAGATGATATACAGACAGACTCTTTGAGACAACGGCATGTTACACCAGAGATCCATCGCTGGATTTCCCAGTGTGTGCGTATTTTAAGGGAAGTGCGATCAGGAAGAGATGGCAGTAGCGTGGGGAAAGAGCTGTCTAACCTTTTCCACTTGCTTTTTTCCTTCGAACAAATTCTCCCTGCCCATATTGGTGGGGGGCAGTGGGGAAAGCAGGCGCAAAGCATTGTCCTCAGTATTCAGAGGCTGTATAATGGGAACAGCTCCACACGCTTTTCGGCATTGAGGGGTGATAGAGGAGGCCCTGCTCATCCCCATGGTGTTCAGAAATTTGGATCAGTTCCTTTCCACCTCTCTCTCTCTCTCTCTCTCTCTCTCTCTCTCTGGCTTTGCAACTAAGAAGAAAGAATGAGCTCTTTGCAATGGCAGAAGCAAGTGTCCATAGCTCATGTTTTTTTTTTTTCTTTCAAAGCTCTGCACTCCCATGCCCATCTCTGGATGGTACTTGTAGTTAAATCGTGCCAACAATGTATATGAAAGGACCCATGAAAGTGAGTCAATTTGGAACGTCTTTTAAACAACCTCCGGCAGCTCGCATTTGTGGCCACGACAAGCCCTTGTCCAGGGCGGGGCGGCTGTTAGTCGCTGCGGCAGGTGGAACGAACCCCGACAGCCTGAAATCTGCCCCCCGTCAGTGCCGGTAATGGCCTTGAGTGTGACTGAAACTTCCATATAGCCTGAAGGGCCTGATCCTGCCTGATCTCAGAAGTGAAGCAGAATCCATCCTGGTTGGAATCTGGACGGGTGACTTAAAATGTTGCGAACCGCCCAGAGCTGACGCTGTCTGTATACAAATTGTACTGCACTGTGCAGAATTGGTAGTGTATAGCAATACAGTGAGAGGATGATGATGATGATGATGATGATGATGATGTCATCCAAGAAGATTTCTTTCCTTGATGCCTTTTCTCCGCCTTACCCTCCGCCTGCACAGCCACTGGCCGTGTCCCTCGTCCCTCCCAGTTGCGTACGCCCATTTTCGTGGCCAGGACAGCCCTCCATGTCTTGGGAACGGGGGCCATGCAATCACACGGCTGTTCTGCACTTCTGCGAAGAATGCGTGTCCCAGTCCCAGCTCCCTAACCCACTCCCTCCTTTCGGTTATGGTAACTTGCTGGGCCTTGTCTGTGTCTTGAAGCTGCGCCCTGCACAGTCCATAATGATTTCTGCCCAGCAGATTTTTCCAGGATTTTGAAATCTCACTTTGGAGCCTTGAATTTATCTATTTATTTGCTTGCTCGCTCGCCTCGGTCAGGACCGAGCTCCACATGACCGTAAGCCCTTGTCGTCTTTTGTGATTAGTGTTTGCTCGTGATGTTTTTCTTAATGAGTAAACAGCTGTTCAGAGAGACTGTTCTACCTTTCCTGTCTTGCACTGAACAGCTGCCAGGAGTTTGTCCCTGTTCTCCTTTTACACCAATCCAAAATAATTGTTGCAATACCATAATTTCAGGGAGCAATGGAAACCGTGTGGAAGGGCACCATCTGAGCCAGAAACAGGCCGTGTTCGGTCCACCCACTTGCTCTCCACCTCACAGATGCTTCCTCAGGTGGTTGAGAATCCCAGCATTTGCCGTTTGAATCCTACAGCCTCTGAGATTATGGAGAAGACATTTCAGACGTTGCAGAAAACCCAAAGGGAGCTGTAACGAAAGACCCAAATCCATTGCACTTTGCAATGGTGTTTCTTGGCTGCTTCCCTTGTGATTAGTTCATTCCATGGAAAGCGGGAAATAGCACATGGATTTTCGTGTTTGTCTTCGACCTGGTCTACAAGATCATGGCAGTTGAGGCGTGCTGTGTGTGCCGGCTGGATTTCCCCGAAGACGCACAGCAAAGCATCTGGCTGTGTTGTCCCATGTGGGTGGCGTGCTTTGTCCAAGGTGGGCACTTGCCCTCGAGTAACCCGTGGGGGGCAGTTCAGGAAATCCGGCCAGCAGCTGCACCAGGTCACCGTGACCTGGAGCATCCTTAAATACAGCGCGTGGAGTGTGGCTTGCCTAGCAAGTGTGGGAAAGCAGGACTGGGGAGTTTTATTTCTGTTCATTTACCAAAATGCTCCAAGTCTTCTTAGTCTGGACAGAAAGAGTTTGACATCCGAACCACTTAAATGTGGGTGAAAGCAACGTGGGTGGATGGGCCCATTCCTAGAGTCTCCTTCCCATTAGCTCAGAAATTACCCAAAGTTATCCCAAGTAATTCCCCAAACTGGAAAATTACTCGTTTATCTCCAGCAGCCTCCCTCTCTCCGCCCTCAGACTTTGCCACTAGCGTGTGTCGTACCCACACCTGTTGCTCATGGTGACTTCACTCCAGTGGGCGCTGTGAAGAAAGGGCTGGAAGGGCCCAGACGGGCTGATGCAGAGCGTGTGGCTTTGGGTACCGGCAGATCCAGGTCCTTCCTCCCTGCCATCAAAACCAAGGTTGGGGAGAGTCGGGGACACGCTACCCTCCAGTTTGAACCTGTCTTTACTTAACAAGTCCCTTAGGTCTGTTCCCAAGCCTGGCTTGGTGAACCTCTCCCGCAGCCCTGCTTCCCTGGCGCAGGGAGGCGCACGCTTCCCGTTCGGCGTTCGGCCCATCATTCTTGTTCGCAGGAGCGCTCCCGGGCCGGACAGCTTTGCCCCCGGGATTAGCTGCAGTGAAAGGGCCTCCATGGGTGTCCGACAGAGCAGGGCGCCGGGTGCCTCCCCCACCACACCTGCCCAGGGTCCTCCCACATGCCGGGTGCAAGCATCTGCACCGCGTTGGCCCTCCCTGGACTCACACCGGCTGGTGGGGGGGATGTGCCGTAGAGTGTCACGCTCCGGAGGACGCTACAGGGAGGGCGGCAAATGGCTTTTCAGTGGCAGAATCATATCTCCTGTAACGTTTACTTTATTCAATTGTAAATAGTTCGGCGTTGTTTTAAATTCTTGTTTTTATGGACTTCTGTTTGTTTTCTTTGGGTTTTAATTTGTGACTCGCTTGATTGTACTTCACTTGGAGCAGCTCATGCATAAATGCTTTGGGTAAACGGGCACGGAAAGTTTTAAATGCTAGCAATTCCGACAGCCAATGTTGTTTTTAGTTTGTTCTGGAGCAGAAGTGGCCCTTGGGATGCCAAAGCAGCCCTCCCCCCTTCGGCCTTGCAAAGCGGTCCCACGCTCTGCAAATATTTCCAGTGCAAAAGCACGTCTCTCCTGGGCAGGCGAGGGTTCCCCGGGATCCGTCTCTCCCTTGGCAAGAGCGATTGGCTTTCGCTTTATTTTCCAGGGGAACGACTGTTCCATCACTTGCCCGGCCGGGACCTACGGTGCCAACTGCTCGTCGGTTTGCGACTGCAAGAATGACGGCGCGTGTTCCCCAGTGGACGGCTCCTGCTTCTGCAGAGAAGGTAACGGCGGCCCTGCATAAATCGCGCTTTCTCGCTCAGTGGCTCCAGGCTGTGGAGGAGGCGGGATGTCCAGAGCGACGTGTGTTGCGAGTGTCCCGTACCTTGCTGTGTCCTCGGGTGGCCTTGGGGCCGTCCTTCAAGATCGATGTGGTTTGCGATTTCCAGGGAGCAAATCATGCCGGCGCACTCCTGCCAGGCTTGTATTTCTGGAAGGCGGCGGCCTTGGCCCGTGGCTTTCACACGAGACCGTGCCACCGCGCGGCAAAGAGTGCAGAGCCGCTTCCACTCCGTGCCCGGGTGCCGCGCGTGTCAGGCTCGCGCGGCCTCTGATCACGCGGAGACGAGGCCGGTCGTGCGGACGCCTGCAGGTGCATCGTGAGGTGTGGAGCAGTTCCTAGGTAAGGCCTCGGACCTGATGCCCGTCAGCGGAGGGGGCTGGCCTGCGAGTGTTCACTTGGAGGTAAAGCGAATGGTTGCCTTAGCCGGAGTCGAGGGCCGCTTCACTTGTTTGCGTGCGACGTGCCCAGTCAAGCCATTGCGATTGTGAGAGGGAGGGTCAACACGGCCTCCCCAAAGGGCAGTTTCCCCCCGTTTGCTTCTCTGTTCACCCATTTGATGCACCCCGAGAAATCCAGATAGGCGCTCGATTTGTCTGTGATACCACAGCGTCCCCTTTCAAAGAGAGATCGTAAGGGATGCAAACCGGGCGGCCGCTGGTGCATCTGTCGCTCGCTCTGTCTCGTTCCAGGGTGGCAGGGGGTGGATTGCTCTCTCCCATGCCCCAGCGGCACCTGGGGGCTGGACTGCAACCAGACGTGCTTCTGCGCCAACGGAGCGGCCTGCAGCCCCGAGGACGGATCCTGCCTTTGCTCTCCTGGGTGGCAAGGGGATTTCTGCGACCAGCCCTGCCCCGTGAGTCTTGCTCCAGTCCTGAAGCAGCACGGGGGGGGGGGGAGCGGGGGGGCAGAGGCCCAGGCTGGTTAAACTCAGAGGTGAAAAGGCTAGTATGTGGACTTACAAGACCGCCAAGACCAGAGCCGATGGTGTGCTACCCCCACACCCTTCCAGCCGGGGTCCCTCCACCTTCTGTGGACAGCAGGCACCAGGCCCCAAGGGGTGGGCCCTCGTCTTCTAGCTGCAGCCAGTCCAGTGGCCAGGAGAGCGAATGAGCTCGGCCCCTGTCCCTAGCCCTAGCCCTGAGATGCTCTGTTAGATAGTCAGCCGTAGCCCTCCCTGGATTCAAAGCCATTTCCCTCACTGCACCTTGTGGCAGTGAGTTCCGTAAGCTAGCCCTGCTGCTTGTACAGCGGAGGTGTGGAATGCGAGGGCCCGCGTGCCCAATCCGGCCTTCGCAGGTGGCTTGTCCCCTTGGCCTGGCCCCACAGCTTTCCCCCATGCATCCATGGTTTGGTGGCTCGGGACGTCTGTGCAGCTTCTTCCCCTATTCCAAAAGCTGGAACGTCTCTGCTAAGATGAAGTTGCTGGTAGTCAACACTGTAAGCGGTGGTGTGCTGGCCGGCCGGCTGGCTGGGAGGGTGGGGGTGTTTCTGCCTGGGCCCCTCTTCCTCCCACTCCAGCCAGCTCCGAAGTTGCATCAGGCCCTTGGGCTGAAAGGGCTTTGCCCCTCCTGGTGAAAAAAATCCGGGGATCGGGTCCCGCCATGGCTGACGTAATCCCTGTTTTAAAGGAAGAATGGGGGAGGGGGCAGCCACGAACGGGAATGGGTGTCGTGGGGTTTCGACCCTAGCAAGAGGCCCTCCTGCCCCTCTCGTGTTTTCTCTTCGCGGAAGGATGGAACGTACGGCCTGAACTGCAGCGAGCGCTGTGACTGCAGCCACGCGGACGGATGCGACCCCGTCACCGGCCACTGCTGCTGCCTCGCGGGCTGGACAGGTAAAAGCCGTGTGACCCCACCTGCCGCTGCTTCAAGAGGTGTCTTTCCACTTAAACCCCTTTATCCCATCCAAGTCAATGAGACTTGGGGCGCTGCCTTCATCCCGTGTATCCCCAGAGGGCCCTCCTGGGAGAAATCGGCTCTTGGGCAGGGGAGGGCATGGGACTCAAGCTCCAGAGACACAAGCTGCATTCCTGCTGCGATTTGAGCAGAGCGTGGGGCACCAGGCATGGGGCACCAGCGCAGGGCACCAGCGCGGCTCCTGCACCTCTCAGCCTCTGCAGGAAGTTGGCTCCTGCGTGACATGGTCCTTTGGGGGGGGGGGGGCAAGATCACCCTCCAAAGTCTTGGAAGCCCGAGTGCAACTGAGCATGCCTGGGTGGTGCGTGCGGTCCGTTCCACGCCCAACCATGGATTGTCCTGTCTTGGGGAAGAGCTTCCTCCCTCTGGAACTGCACTTGCATTTCTTGCGATTTGGGCAGGTTTCTCTGTGCAGGACTCAAGTTCTGTTTGCTGAGCGGCTGTGGAATAGTTCTGGCTTGTGGCAGCAACCAGGAACTCTGGAGCCGAAGTTCAGCCCCCTGCCGAGTTCTTGCCCTCTTGCTTTGAATTGTCAGATGCATACGCAGAGAAGTCCGGCCGTGCGCTGCCAGGCCCTTTGCAGAAGGAGAGCGGTGCCGGAGAGGCAAACCGACATCGCCTCGCTAGGATTGTGCCTGGAGGACGATGCTTGCGCACGGCAGACCTGTTCCCTTCAAAGTGCCGGCAGTGCCTGCCGCTTGCGGCATTATTTTGAGTGCCGCCGGTTCGAGGCCACCGCTGCGATCGGAGGGACGGCCGTGGCAGCGGTGACGCAGTCGCCGCGGGTTTCCGGGGGGATTTGGCAGTTTACTCAAAGCTCAGGGTAGGGAGCGATCAGAACCCGCGTCGAAAGGCACTGTCGCATTCCAGGTTTTGGGTCACGGGGTCTTAATTACTGGCCCCGGACAACTTCTTCCTCTGCCGCCTCCCCACGGAGCCGCGTCATCGGCGCTGCGGCGGGCCCTCCCGCAGAAGCAGCGGGGTTGCGGAGGAAGTCGTGTGAAGTATTCCGCAATCAAAAGGCAACTTTCTATGCTTAAGCAGCATGGAAGGAAGAAAACAGTTGGGAGGGGAGGGGAGGGGGGGGATGGAGGGAATTGCGTTGCTTAGAGACCAGACACTTCCACAGCGGTTTCGGATGGGCCTTGGCAGGCTGCCTTTCCACGCACTGGCAGCCATCCTTTGATGAGCCATCCCGGCAGCTCCCCCGCCGCGCCAGATGCTCACCTGGCCCCTTGTAGCCAGAGAATCGCGGCCCGGGTGTGAGGCGCGGATGCAGAGCAACCTCTTGCAGCATCGCTGTCTGCAAATGGGCCCCAGGGCTCCATCGGAAGGCCTCCGGGATGTGGGGCTTTTCTGGATCCCATGCTGTACGCCATGCGAAATAGCACCCCACAGGCGCGAGCCCATATCACATCGGCCCTTAAGCCGTGAAATGTTTGCAGCTGAACATGCACTGAAGCATTATTAAAAATATTCTTGCATGTAGAGAGTTAGCAGGTGCCGTTGGCCTTTCCTATCCCTGACGTGCTAGCGTTCTACATGCGGGGCCTTTTTCCCATATATGGAAGCATTCAAACACTTCTCTTGCACTGTGAAATGGGGCGGTGTTTCTGAGGATATGGTTGGCCCCTGCGATGTGTGTACTTGGCAGGAGGTCCGTGCCCATCCAAAGCCCGTGAGATACTCTTCCAGCTTTTCAGCACTAATTAATCGATATTCTGGTGAGCACACAGGAGGAAGAAGTGCTGTGAAGGTACAAATGGAGGCGAAGAGGAGGAGGCAAGGCCCTGAGACAACAGCAGGGTTAGAATCGCCCTGGGACATACGAACCCCCCCCCCCCGCCCCGCAGCACGTGCTTTTAGCACAGCCGGCCTTTGCTTTCCGTCTGCGGAGCTTGTAACGAAAGAAGACACCTCCCAGTATTTGCGGCTTCATGTTACAAAGATCGAGCATCAGGTTGTCATGCTGGTGGACTGCGCCATATTGTCCGTTTTGTAACGCATGCCGCTATAAATAATTGAGGATCAAAACGTGTTGCGTGGATGGGGAGGAGAGACGCTGTCCTGAATTTTGCACTAATTAGACATGACCTAGAAAAGATCAGAAAGTTCAGGAACTTCTGAGGACTTTTGCTCTGCCAGCCCACAGGGCTGGGGCAAGTCAAAAGACTCTCTGCTCCCGATGGTCGACAAAGGTTATTCCGTGTGTTCATTCACACACGTGGGACTTGCACTGATGTCAGTTTCTGTGCAAAAGATCAAGGAAACAACTGTACTTGAAACCAAGGAAGGAAGGAATGTCTCAAGATGGTACGCATTTGAACCTCCTCCCATAGATTTAATATTAATCAAGAAGACAGGAAAAGCTGGAAGGAAAAAAGTGTATAAAATTAGGATGGGTTTGCGCATAGCTCTTGAATGCTGTCCTTTCCTTTCTGTGCCTTTCCTTTCTACAAGAAATTTGAATGTCTCATTTGTGCTGGGTCACAGTCCATTCTAAGAAGGTAAATACCTGCGCCAAAGAACTGATAAGCTTTCTCTGTATAGCACAGGTGGGTTCTCACGCGGGAGTGTTTGGGATGGCTGCAGAAGTAAAGCTCCCCATCCCTTAGCAGCCATATTTAAAATAGCAGGTGTGCACTGCCCCGCAGCCTGTCTTTTCAAAGCATGGCTTGCCCTCGCACGCCTTAAGTCTGATCCAGGGGTATGGAGACCATGAGCGAGTTTGCGTGACATGGCAACCCACCCCAGCAAGAACCTGTGATGTTCCCGAGAGCTGCACTGGGGGGTCTTTGCCTCCTCCTTCCCCTGGTCCTTGGGCAGGTATCCCAGTGGAGGGGTCTGTGCGGACCCCGGCTTGGGCTCGCGAAGCCTTCGGACTCCCTGGGCTTGGCTCCCTGGACTGCGCATCCAGGCCCCTGGGGAGCATGCCCCGGGCTTGCATGGCACCTGCTAAGAATCGGGGCCCCCACATGCCCAAGCTGTGCCCCCTTCCGCACCATGTGCGACAGCCTTTCTTCGTGCCGCTGGACCCGGCGTGGGACGGGCTGCTGCTCTCCCAGGCTTCGTGCCTTGCACTTCCGGGGGCTCGGCAAGACACAGCACAAGAGAAGGTCCACAGCGCTAGCTCACTTTCCAGGACAAGGGCTCCAGCAGTGCCTCAGCCCATGCCCAGCCCTATACAAGCGTCTCCTGCGGGTTTACAACAATTTAATCCTCATTAATTACAATGGAATCATTTTCTCCTTGATTGGGTGACTGGGAGTAGATGCATTGATTTTCATGTTCCTTTTATTCCTGGACACATTTATTTTGACCCAGATGCTCCCCTGAGGTCATTCTGTGCAGGAGTAAGCATGTCTAACATATAATGCCACTTCTTCTCCCTTCCTATTTCTTCTGTTCTTTTTGAACAAGTTACGCCCTTCAATCACTATATTCCAACCATGGGAATCATCCCATCCAGTTTCAGTAATGCCTAAAGTCGCATTTGCCTTGGTGGTTTGAGTTCAGAGTCCTTCTGCTTGTTTCCCGTACTCTGGGCATTAATGTACAGACACCAAAGCCCATGTGCTTTATGGCTTTCCCACATCATTGTGAGGCCTGCTTTGGGCGCTGCTGCAGCTCTTTTCTCTCTCGGGGAGCACGAGCCTTTGTCCACTGCTGCCTCCGAGCCTGCATCTCTTCCCAGAGCAGGATTCAGTCCAAAGCCCTCCAGATTACATTCTTCATGCTGTAGCCAAGCACTTCCTTGCCCGCGCTGGTGAGGTGCAACCCATCCCTGGCCTAGTCTGCCACCCCAGAATCGGAATCTCTCATCTTGGCACCTCCTTCGTAGCCAGTCATTCACCCGGAGCATTTTTCTTTCCCCTTCTATTCCTCTTCCAAGCGCTGGCAGGAGGGATGAGAGAACTATCTGGGTGCCGAAGTTCCTGAGCTCCCTTCCCAGAGCGTCATAATCTGATGTGATTTCTTTGCGTTCCATCCAGCGGTATCATTGGTTCCCACGTGGATTGGAAGAAGGGGATGGGTGTCAGGTGGCCTTATGAGCTTTGGCAGTCTTTTGGTCACACCTCTAATTTGAGCTCCAGGGCGATGACATCCTTGGTGTGTCCATAGGACATCCCAACACGTGGGTTCCAATCCTAGGAGCAGGGGCTCTCCCAGAAGGACGACGCTTCTCTTCTTCTTGGTCAATGACCTGCTCTTGCTCTCTGTGGCGAGGTTGTCTTGTAATTCTCACTCTGCTGGCTGCCCTGCCATCTCATCTGCCAGTGGATAAAACTGGTTCCTTAGCTCTAGTAATTCCAGTGGGGCAAAGCATCTTATGATCCAGCTTCTCCTGACTGCTACCCTTCTCCAGCAAGTTCCTCTTCATTTCCTCTTCACATGAAGTTACCAAAGGCAGGTATAAATATGTATACAAATGGATTTATTTGGAGGGCAGGAACCCCTGAGGAAGCGCTTGTAGAGCAAGGCCATGGCGACCGGGAGGCAGAGCCAGGGATGACCGCTGCACAGAGCGTGGTTTTCTCCAGCGTCCGAGGTCTCCAAGATCTTTAAACAAAGGCAAAGACTGGAACCTGTCTTGGTTGACTGTTGTGGCACAAGGCTGGGCTTGCAGCTCCCGCACTCCTGCTGGGCTGACGAACTAAGCCTTGGTGAGCCACCTGGGCTACCGTCATTGCCGCTCGTTCAGCAAAGCCACCACTTGGATGTCAGCTTGCAAAGGAAAAGATGTGCCTGGCCATCGGTTCCTGGAGATGCGGCAGGAGCTCTTTCAGCTGCCTGCTTGACAATGGCGCCCACTGGGAAGGAGCGTATATGGCCGCTGATGATGCAGCATGCAGCTTTCCCCACTTCCTGTCAGCACCATTTACAAGTTGGCCGCAGGCCACCTGGGAGGCCTGCTGCCAAGAGCCCGGATGGGCCCAGCGGCAGGTGCGGCTGGCTTCCTTGGCGGGCAAGAAAGCAGGCAGGGAAAGGGTGGTGCGGCGGAGAAGCTGCCTCGGCAGCGAGTGAGAGACCGCGGCGGCAGTGGGCAGCGTCCGGGGCAGGAAGGCGCTCTGCCCGAAGCCCCTCAGGCCCGGCAGTGAGGCAGCGAACCTCGTTCAAAGGCTTGGCTGGCTCAGTTTCTTGCTTTTTTTCCAACGGTGGGTTCAGTTCGTCCTGGACTTCGAGAATGTTCTAGTTAAGTTAGTTGCACCTTAACCTCTGAGGATTTTTTAACCTTGTTGTAAAAATTCCTCGACATTTTCATGCGTATTTCTCCGAAAACATGCATTTTTGTGCGCGATGTTCCTAATGCAGGGCACCTTCAAACATGCAGATATTTCCATTTCATCTCATTTCTTACATTTGCGTGCTGCCCCATAGCTCATAAGGCTCTCTGGGCGGCTCACAATAGAACAAATATCCCATAAAAATCCCATTTTGCACGCACCTTTAGCCTGAGAGCCCCATTGCAAAACTCCGAGAAGTGCAACTGGCCGTGGGTAACGAAGTCTGCACTCTGGCTCCAAACCTCCAGATTAGGGGCTGAAGAGAATTCTGCTCCATCTCTGCAGCTGAGTGCAGAGAAGCCGCTTGGAGAGGCCTCGGCCTCCACGCCCGAGTTTCCTGGTGCAGCTTATGGCAACACTGTGAGCTTCGACCAAGTTCTAGGACCTTTCATTGCAACTAGCCCCTCCTCTGCTCTTTTGCTCCCCCGGCGGGGCACCAGTGTGCTGAGCAGCAGTACTAGGAAGGGCCATGAAAAACGGCAGCAAAGTGAGCCGTCCCATAAACCTTCCTGGCCGTAGTCCAGGTGATGCTCGCCATTTCCAGAACAGACCTGAGGTGGCTGAGAGAGAGCCCGTGAGGTGGATGCTGTGAGGAAGTCACAGTGGTCACAGGTAAGGCTGGACGTGCGGCATGAAAAGTCGAGCTGGAGAGCTGCGTTCGTGAGCCAAGAGCAGCAGCTGTGCCGTCACTCAAGCCCACGGAATGTGTTTCGTCTCTCCTGTGGACACATTAATTCAGGAGCACTGATAAGTCTCTTTAAAAGAAGCTCAGGGGAAAGCTCCTTTGAATTTTGAGTGAAACAGGCACTTTAAGGATGAGCTGGGAGGTATTTTCAGCCTGGCATGTGAGCAGTTGATGCGGGGGAAAGAGAAAGAAACCACTTTTGATCTGCTGTAGGGGGCAAAACACATTGTTCGGTAGCATCGTTGTTTTGCTAATTTGACTCACGCACCCTCCCCAGCTGTTACGGCGGCTGGCTTGAGGTGCCGTCCTTGCATGCAGCAAGTGCCTGAGTGACTTTCAGTAATGGGGGCCCACTTTAGTGCAGCGGTTGGTCTGAATGCACATCTCACCATCCTGAAACTTTCCCAGCGCAGTGCCTTTTCAATTTGCACTGCCATCACCCTGTAATAACCGGCGCGGTTGTGCCGGAGGAAATCCAAGGCCTGACTCACACTCATCTTCATTGCCGCTGCGGATCGCAGTTTACAAATGGAGAGAATTACCCCATCACCTCTCCGCGCCTCAAATCCATTCTGCTGCAGGCCTCACACTTCGATGCATGCGACATGAAACGGCAACGGATGCACCATCGCAGAACTGGTGTTAGTGTTCAGCATTTGGAGTTGGCAGACGCGAAGCTGTTTGATTGAATAGGTTGGTCTGTTTGCTTCTCAGTCAGCAGGGGAGAGTTGTCTGCATACTTTTACACAAACATGTGCTGATGTTCAGGTCTCTTTAGTGAATCCATGAATGAATTGTGATAGGTTTTATTGCCCAGTATTTCCCCCAGTCCAAAATGGTAACAGTCCTGTTGAGTAAACTGCCTGAGAAACCTCGAAGGCAACTTCCACGCGGGACTTTCGTGCCTCATCCACGGCTCTTGATGGACAGATCCAGGCAACGTTTGCCTCCACTTTTCACCTTTGCATGTTTTCCAGCCACCACTTGAGTCTTTTTCCTCACTGCAGAAAATTCCTACGGGAGAAAGTCCAAGGGTTCTGCACAGCACCGTCTGGTTGCAGGTGCTGGGAGCCCTGTAATGGATCCGATGTGCATGACAAAGGAAAATAGGCAGCCGTGGTGGGAATTATGGGCCTCTTTTCTCTCTAAATGTGTGTAGGATTGCACTGTTAGTGAATTTATAGGCTGCTCTCCAGAGTCTATAATGTGCAATCCTTTCCAGCAAGCGTCTTCCAGTGCCTTTTAGTGTGTGTTATGCATATGTTTTAAAAGGCTTTTATTCTTGGTTGGTTCATTCTTTCCCTTTCCCACCATGCTATGGATAGGACAATAGACGGAAATCTTGCCAAGCTCCCATTAAGTCATCATATTCTAGCTGGCTGTTCATATAATCTTGCCAGATTTGGCATTTAAACGCTTTTGGAAACTGCATCCCAGATTTCCAAATGAATAGTTTATTTCTGGGGTTATCCTTGCGGTCGTCCTTTTAAAAAAGCAGGAAGAGCTGGATGCCCCAGGGTTGGCCGCCCCCTCGCCCCACTACCTCCGTGTGGCCCTTTTGAAAGGGGAAGCAGCTGTTCCCAGTGAAATGGGAGCACTAAGTGCTTTGGCTTCAGTGAGTGCCCTCTAAATCTTTAAATGTATCATAAGCCTATTAGAAATCAGCTTTAATTTTTCATTGGCTTAATTTCAAGTGAGATGATAAGATTTTAATGTCCTCCTTTTGCTTAAAAATTCTCTCTTTGATGAGGGAACCTTTAAGGATAACTCCTGCTGATATCAGGCTTTTTTTTTTTAAATTTAATCTGCATTTGCCATGCTATCAAAGCCTCCACTGATGTCCTCTCGTTAATTAAAGCCTCTGGAATCACTTGATGAGGTGCCTCAAAAGAACCTGATCGTGGTCAAATTTGCTTTTTGTTTGCCCTAAAGAGAGTCCAAAGCCACATTTTAGGGTGCAGGCGAGAATTAGGTTCCGGACAAAGAATGGCAGAGGGAATAAAAGGAACAGAGCAAATCTTTTAAAATAAATGGACTAAAATCAGAGGCAGAACAGGGAAGGTGCTGTAGCTTAAAAACATTGTGGTCTGTTGCGGCTACAGAGTGCAAAAGGGTGAAATTACGCAGCGAAGCTGTATTCTCTGCATGCTACAGACGGACTAAAAAAACCCAAGAACCCAGGTGATCGGTGTGCGTCTGGGCGGCAGCCTCTGCATTTCCGCAGGCCTTCCCCCCTGCCCTGCTTTAGTGGACTTGCCACACGCAGCTCGCCCGGTCCTGGGAGGGATGGCGGATGTCCCGGGCAGGTGTGTGGCTGATGGGATGCTGCACCAGAACGGCCAGCATGTAAGCGCCCCTGAGTGCGCCCCTGAGTGCGGCACGTTGCCCGGACCAGCCCTCGGGTGCCTCGGGTGCTGGAGGGAAGGAGGCAGCCGGGCCCTGAGAGAAGTGGGCTGTCTGCCCACAGCCCGCCCTCCACACTGCGACCCCCCCTGCTGCCCCCGGCGGTGTTGGGGGGAGCGCCGTCCCATCTCTGCATGCCAAGAAGGATTTGGCTTCTGGGCCAGCTGGCGTCCATGAATGGCATGGGTGGGGTGCCATCTTGCGGTTGGGCCCTGGCCCAGGCTTTGCATGGCTTGTCTAAGGCCACCTGGTCCCGAGAGCTGAGGAAGAGGCCTCCCTTATTTATTTATTATTTTATTTATTAAAACATTTTTATGCCGCCCCATTCGCCGAAGCCTCGGGGTGGCTTACAACACTAAGTTAAAATAATTACAATATAAATCAAAAATATAAACATTAAATTAAACATACAAAAATACAGTATAAAATAAGCCATCCTGGCCAGATAAAATCCAATAATATTAACAGTTAAAATGCCGCTTGAATAAAAAGGTCTTCGCCTGACCTCTCTGGGGAGCGCGTTCCATAACTTAGGCGCCACCGCTGAGAAAGCCCTCCTCCGAGTACCCACCCTCCTAATTTCTTTCACAGAAGGTTCCCGGAGAAGGGCCTCTCCCGCCGATCTCAAGGGGAGGCTGGGCATATATGTCCCTTGATGTCCTCATGGGTCTAAGGAGGCCCCAGAGAGCCAGCATAGTTCCCTTGCAGCACCCTGTTGAACCTCAGCTGGGCCAGCTCTGTCTGGGTTTCAGGCATCCAGGAGAGCAGGCCCCATTCCAGACATACTGGGTCCAGTTCTGGGCACCAAGATTTGAGAAAGATGAGGAAAAAGTCGAAGAGATCCAGCAGAGGGCAACAGAAATGATCCAGGACTTGGAAACACTGCCCTACGAGGAGAGATTGAGAGAACCAGGCATGTTCAGCCTTGAGAAGAGAAGACTGAGAGGGGGGCATGGTATCCTTCTAGAAGGACCTCAAAGGCTGCCACAAAGAGGAAGGTCAAGATGTCTTCTCACTGTTTCCAGAGCGTAGGACATGGAATAATCGACTCAAGTGGTGACAAGCCAGATTCAGGCTAGATAGCAGGAAAAGCTTCCTCACTGTCAGAGCAATACAGCAATGGAACCAGCTGCCCGGAGAGGTGGTGGCTCTCCCACCCTGGAGACATTCAAGAAGAAACTGGGCAGCCACCTGAGTGGGATGGAGTGACTTGGTGTCCTGCACCAGCCGGGGGCTGGACCCGACAGCCTTCTGGCCCCTTCCAGCTCCACTATTCTGTGCCTCTGTGCCCCAGCCTTTACCTTGCTTGTTTCGTCCCAGCTCGGGCCTCATCTCTTAGTCCAGGGGTCCTCAGACCATGGCCCGTGGGACGGATCTGGTCCGCCATGGCCATCCGTCTGACCCGCACCGCTGTTCGCCGCCCATACGCACGCTTGCCGCGCAGGTGGGGAGGCGGTGGCTTGCTTGCTCGGAGATGGTTTTGGACTCACTGGGAGATCTCTGAGCGAGCGAGCGAGCCACCGCCCCGTGCGCCCGACGGCACCTCACTGCCCCCCCCGGCACCCCCACCTCACCGGCCCACGACGGTCACCGCAGCCTTTCAGCTGGCCCCCTATTCAAAAAGTTTGTGGACCACTGTCTTAATCTGTCCAGCACTCTCCTGAGCAAAGTCAAGGCATGAGAGCGATCCAGCAGGATGTCCTTCGCCTTGCCTAGACCTGCAAAACAGATGGGGGGAGCTTGTGGGAATCTGGAGGGCTTCAAGCTGCCCTACAGATTCACTAGGCACGATTTCCCACAATCCCTGCAGCGGAGACACAGCCCTTTTCATTTTTCTTTGGAAAGTGTCCTTTATTCTCTCTGCAACGTCCTGAACTTTTTGCTCTTTCTGCCTGCGAGAGCTCGGTGGGATGGACCTCTCTGTCTTTAGTCTGAGTCAGACCCTAATTGGAAGAGGGTGAGCCCCGGCGGGGACTCCACGGGCACCCTCTGAAGGCTGCCGAAGCCGTGCTGTTTCTGCCCTGATGGAACTCGGATCCTGTGGCTGCCGCGGATGCAACAACATGGAAGAATTAACCTTCCGCCCCCTCCACGCACCGAGCCTGCGGGGGAGGCTGATTGTGCAAGGCTTGGCCAGAGCTGTGAATTGCTCAGAGACTCAGCAAGCAGCCGCCTGCGTGGGAGGGTGCTGTGGGCCATAATTAATTCCTCAGGGCCCCCTCGTGTGTCCAAGGCCCCCTTTGGGAACTGCCACCTCCACACCCCTCCCCTCCACCCGTGGCCCACGCTGTCCCCTCTCCTCGTAGGGGGCTGATGCGGAGCTAATCAGCTGCCGTGGAGTTCGGCTTCCTTCTCTCCGGCCCAGAACGGAGGCACGGTATTCTCGGCACACGGGCGAGCAGAGCGTGCTTGCGTGATTGTTAACGAGCGGGTTTCAGGTTGAGCTGTCGTGCTTGTGATTTGAGCTTCGTTTCTGCTGCTCAGGAGGAGAACAGCAGAAACGAAGCAAACGCGTCATTACCAAACACAGAGGGCCTCCCAGGCCGCTGAGTGAGCCTGGTACGGTTTTGCAGGAGGGACGGGCGAGGCTGTGCCGGGAGGAACCCCGCTGGGTGGGCTCAGTCCTGGGCTTGCCTGCCACGATCCTGGGGCCTCCCGGGCAGGTGCGAGCAATGCGCCGCTTCTGCTCCTTCGGGAGGTGGTGACCCTGACCCGCCTCGCACACATGCTGCCGCCATTACAGAGGGCTGCCTTGGTGGGGGGGAGTGGCAGGGCCGGCCGGCCCCTCCCGTCTCTTGGGGATGCTCCTGGGCCCCTGGAAGTGCACTGCGGCTCATCAACTTCCCCCTCAGGGATGCTCGGGCTTCCCAGGCATAGCAGCACTGTTCAGCGGGACAGAAGCTGCAGTGCTGCGAAAGGCCTGCAGGATTCTGCCTGGAAAGTTGTACTGTGCAGAGATAGCGCCATCTCCACAGACCAATCAATATCGAAATATGCAGCCTGAAGAAAACCCAACCCTTTCCAAACAGATAAGGCACATTGACCCAGTAAGGCAAAACCATCAGTTTTGTGATGCCATGAAGCAGTCTTCTCCAGTTGGGTGCTCTTCTGATGGTCTAGAATACACCTTCTATCTTTCGCAGCTGGCATGATGGGAAGGGTAGTCCAAAATAGCTGGCAGGCACCCCACAGAGTTATTTATGGCATACGCTTTTGCTTTGGCTCGATATGGTAGTCTTCAGCTGTAGAAAGTTTTGTGTCCTCTCATGACGTCGCATGCTGAATTTCAGCTTCTGCAACCCACCATCAGCTGTTGGAGGGAATAGGATTTCAGAAAATAAACGTGGGCATTTGTAAACGAAAGAGGCAAATGTGGACAAGCATCTTTCTGCAAGTGGCAGAGGCAGCAAGGGCCAGATTCGCCAGCTGCCTCTTTTCCGGACCAGCATTGGCTGGGATGCATTCGGTGTGTCTGTCCTTTCCTGAACTCCAGCTCCAGAAGGTTCATGCACCTGGGAGAGGGCTCGGGCTGAGACGAGCTGGAGCCCCGGAGCCTTCCAGAGCGCGGAAAGCATTTTGGCGTCTCTGTGTTTGACGTCCATCCAGCACCAAATGTGCCACTGCATCGGGCTGCCATGGGCGGGAATCCATCCTTCGATTGCCATTCGGATACGGCAGATGAGTGGCTCTTAGGCCTTCGCATCGTGCTGAGAAGATGGGAGAGCGGAAGGGTGCTTAAGTGTCGGATCAGCCCTGCCACGGCTAATTTCTGTGCGACTGTCCTGAGATCGTAATGAATAATTGTTCTAAGGGGCAGGGAAGAGAAATGTGGAGCTCTAAGAGAGAGAGAATTGCAGAGCTACATTGATCTAAACATCTCCCAAAGATCCCTCTTAAAAAAAAAAGAGGAAAGGAAGCTCCGTCCTGCAATTTCTCCAGGTCCTACCATCTCTGAAAAATAATTAGTTCAGTAGCAAGATTCCCCCTTAACAAAGACCCTGCCACAGTCGAGGGATCGAAGAAAGGAGCCCAGCAGAAGCCTCTGGCTCTCATTTATTCTACCCACCTTCTTGCTTTTCCTTTCTTCCTGTGTTTGGAGAAGTCTGGCTGTATTCTCTGGGGGCAGCAACAACCGGTGTCATTAAGAGACGGGGCTGAAGTTCAGCAGAGCTGGAGTGAAACAGCAAGGGCAAATGGAGGTAGAGGTTTTTATCGATGCAGAAAATTTGGTGGGGTGGAAATGACACGGTGCAGACCTAGCATCTTTCTTTCTATGTGGTATTGATGGTTAATTCCCTGTGGATAGGCACTCGCGTTTTCTAGTGGCTTTCATCGGCTTGAGAGAGTTGAGACTGGAGTGCCCGGAGGAGAGAGCGGGGTCCTTCCACATGAGTGTGGAGTCGGCGTGCTTCTCTCGCCCACTTGGCTCACACAACACCTGGTCACTTGACATCCCATCATTTGCTTTGCTGTGTTTTCTCTTCTGATTATTTTATCTTTTTGCCCACTCCGTAGAACATCTCTCCATTTTCAAAAGAGAGGAAGAATAGCACAATCATGAGACACGTTGCTCATGATTTTGATATGTGCAACAAAGAACTGCCGAGCTTTCCAGCTGGAGCCATTTTAGCAAGATTTTTGCTAGATTTTATCCAGCTTTTTTTTGGGGGGGGGGGGGGGTGTGGAGAGAGGGGGGTGCATGTGATGGAAGAACATGTTTTATTCAGTCACAAAGCCATGACCCACCCCTCACAACCCCATGGACAACATTCCTCCAGGCTCTCCTGTCCTCCCTTGGAGCCTCCCCCCAAAAAAACCTTACACCCACCGCATCAGTGACTCCATCCAGCCACCTCATCCTCTGCCTTCCCCTTCTCCTCTTGCCATCTACTGTTCCCAGCATCAGGCTCTTCTCCAGGGAGTCCTTCCTTCTCATTAGGTGGCCAAAGTATTTGAGTTCCATCTTCAGGATCTGGCCTTCTAAGGAGCAGTCAGGGTTGATCTCCTCTAGGACTGACCGGTTGGATCACCTTGCGGTCCAAGGGACTCGCAGGAGTCTCCTCCAGCACCACAATTCAAAGGCCTCAATCCTTCGGCGCTCAGCCTTCCTTATGGCTGTGAAAGCTGGACCATAAGGAAGG
>NW_025336044.1:598482-684513 GCF_004798865.1 Varanus komodoensis
CTCCAGCACCACAATTCAAAGGCCTCAATCCTTCGGCGCTCAGCCTTCCTTATGGTCCAGCTTTCACAGCCATACATTGCAACTGGGAAAACCATAGTCTTGACTACAAGCACTTTTGTCAGCAGGGTGATGTCTCTGCTTTTTAGTATGCTGCCTAGATTTGCCAGAGCATTTCTCCCGAGGAGCAAGTGTCTTAGCAGAACCAATTAAAAGTATTTTCGAAATATTTTTGAAATACCCCACCTCTTTCTTAGGGCCAGCATTTTGGCATTTCTGAATTCCAGGTTTCAGGTGAAAGGCTTTAACATGTTAAATAATTTCAATTCCTAGGTTAGTCACCTGATTGCACTCCAAAATCTTGGGCATTGTAGCTTGGCAAGGGTGTTGGCGAGCCTATGTGAACTTCCTGGGGCCCCCTGCCGACTCGACGGTTCCTTGTTTGAAGTCAGCGGAGTGCCTGTTTCCACAGGCCAGCCTTCCCCACCTGGCACCCCCCAGATGTGTTGGGTTGCCGCTCCCTTGATCCGCAGCCCATCGCCTTTGGCCGCGATGGTAGGAGAGGTCGCTGAGCACATTTGGAGAGCACCAGGTTAGGGACCATAGGCTTAGCCTGGGAATGGGCAACTGGTCCAGGCTAAGAGCGCTGTAGACCAAAACACCCTGGGGGTTTCCAGTTGCCCACCCGTTCCAGCTCCCTGTCTCGCTTCACATTCATCGGCTCCTCCGGTGTGTAGAGCTTTTCCTGGCCCAGGCACAATTCGGAGCACTCAAGCATGCTGTAGAATGATTTTATTCCCACAACTTGCACGCACAAATACACACAAACCTTGTGGCGTAGATAAAGGAAAATTCAGTGTTGGATGTCTTAAATTTTATTAAGTGTCTTAAAGCTTCTGAAAGGGACATTCATTATATCCACATCTCTGCTAATCTTCTGACTATAAATATAGTTCAAAGATTTGGTCTTGGTGGTGCAGTTAAGGGCTCCCCACCAAACGCTGTTCTGCTGTGTTAAGACAGCGTCCTCATTAGTCTTCAGCTGGAAGTGACTTTTCCGCTGGGAAAAAGAGAGGCGCATTTTAATGCCGCTACCTTTTTAAAAGAAAGGCGTTGGTGTCATTCATTCGAAGCACCAAGACAAGAAATGATGTTCCTTAATTGTCTCCATTTATAAATAGCCCATCTTACAGTAAAGGAATTCTACTCCAAATATTGCTGTCAAAAATAGGGAAGGGACACGACAGCCATTATTTTAATCTCTGTTCCGAGTTTAATTCCCAGAGCCCGGGCTAACGGTATTCAAAATGACTGGGAGACATTCATCATTCGGTCAAGCGTTGGAGCCATGCCTGCAGCAGCGGGCCTGGTGGCCCCCGTCACACTTTCCCTGCCACAGCGTGGTCACCGCCTGGCACCCTGTCCCGTGCCCTGGGATGATGGGCCTAAAAGAGTGCAGCCCGCTTTAGGAGGGGGTGAGCTGCACGGGAGGCGTTCTCAGCACTTACTTGTTAGCCACAGAGGAGGGAAGGCTCATTTAGAAGCAGCCAACCTCCGGTGAATGCAGCCAGGGGTGGGGCACCTGTTGCAGGTGTGCAGGACGAAGGGACAGGGATAAAAAATACTTGCTGCATGTTTTAGCGGAAAGGTAGTGGTGCCAGCAATCAAGCCTCCGGAGAGGCGGTTCCGCCTTGGCTTGCGATTGGAGGAGAGGAATTGAGGAAGGGAGGTGGCCAACTGGGAAGGGAAGGGAAGGGAAGGGAAGGGAAGGGAAGGGAAGGGAAGGGAAGGGAAGGGAAGGGAAGGGAAGGGAAGGCTGGCTTGGGCCCCTGTGGCCCTGTAGTTGAGCATGCATGTGCTAGGCCAGCCTTCCCCGACCTTCAGGCACATTTGGACTGCACATTTGGATTGCGTTTGGACCCCAACCCTCCGGACACATTTGGACTGCAACACCCAGCATCCCCAGTCAATGGCCCTGCTGGAGGGGCACTTTGGGAGGTGCGGTCCAAATGTCTCTGAGGGCCACCAGGTTGGGGAAGGCTGCTCTGGATGATAAATCACATTATTCCAAAATCAAAACCCGTTTTGATTGTGCAGATTGCTTCATAACTGATACGATCTTCGCTGTCACGTGACTCAGGACTCACCCTTTTAATCACCTCATTCTTACCGGGTGCATTTAAAAACGACAACTAGAGTGCCTATCAATGAAAGCTTGAACTTGTTCTTTACAAGCAAGATACAATTTGTTTTGAATTGAATATGTGAGAAAGCAACTGCCTGTGCCAAATTCGCTCCTTAAGTCCGTGAATTCTTCTCGACATCTCTATATCAAATCCCACGGTGCTCAGACCTCCTGTGAGAGGTTTGCCCTTCCGCTGGTGAGTGAAAACCTTGCTCCCCTCCTGGCCCCTCGTCCAGCATTTCATTCCCTGGGTAACTCCAGCGGTGAGTCCTTCCAGCTCTCAGGCTAAGCAGTCAATTAGTTCTCATAAGGTGCCCTGAATCTATTTTGAATCCTCTTGTGTCTTCCCTTTAATATAATTACTACTTTTCTACTGACTTCCATTTTCAGACTGTTAATTATTTCTTACTAAGCATGTTCAATTGTTCGTTGCTTGGTATGTTACAACAACACACAGAGTTCAGGTCGATCCGCAATTTCCTGTTCACCTTTCTAGCAATCCCAGCCTTTTTCTTAGCATGTGCAACAGTATTTCAGTAATGCAGCCAGTCCCTGATTTAATGCCACGTAAAGGCTGTATTTCTGTTTACTTTCCGTGCACTTTCCACTCTCATGGCAAGATAACCTGGACATTTGCACTAGCCCAAATGAAATTTGCCACTCTGCTTGAAAAGGGATGCCTGGAGGGACAGGTTCTCCAGCTTTCCTGCAGTGTGTTCTCCACAGATATTTTTGAAAGCTGTGCTGGAGCTGTGCTTGCGATGGTTGTTCTGTTGATTTAATAATCCTCCGAGCAGGGGCAGCTGGCTGGGTGGAAGTTCCACCAACGTGGCGTGTTGTTTGTGGCATCCTAATGAAGCCATTGGAAGGCAGGGCGTTGCATCCCTGATGGTGCGTTTAATCCAACCTCCGGCTGCGTTCAGGTCGTTGCGTGCAGTTATCCTTTCATCTGCAAGAAGCGTGTGCCTGGCGGATAAAGAACTTCCGGATTCCACCGGGATTGCCGGCTCAAATGAACTCTGTGTCAGACTGCAAGATGCGTGAAGGAAGCAGGCCTGCGATCTCCGGAGGATGCTGCCGTGTTAAGTCGCGCCAGCCCGACCTGTGGCACACACGTGGCCATGAACCGCGGCCTGCCGTGGCCTTCACAAGCCTCTGGTCTTCGCAGTCCGAGGAAGACCCCCAAAGCCAGAGGCTTGCCAGGCTCCGAGAGGGCTCTGTGGAAGGCTGGCGGGGGTGGTCCTTTTCTCCCCCGTGTGTTTTCTCCGGCTATGTGGCGTACGCTCCGGTTCCTGTCAGAGTTTTGCACAAGAGGTCATTCAGGGCAGAGGCATTGCTGTTTGCTCAAGCAGCAGAACGGTGTCCCAGAGTTCAAGCAGGCTTTTTTCAGACCCACCGTACTCACGTCCAGGCGCCTCTGCACATTCACCAAGAAAACGCGAGGGTGTTCACAGTGCCCTTTACTCCCCTTTGTGCTAAAAAATGCCGCTTCCTCCTTGCCGATCCACTTATCCAAGGACATTCGCAAGCAGAAGCGTCAGCAAATGAGCGGCACCTGTATGCCAGCTTCATGCAAGTCCCGGCCACGGATCGCCAAGTGCTAACAGGGCAGCCCTGGTACGAAACCCACGACTCATTGCAGCTGCAAGGAAAGCCTCCGCCTCCACAGCCTTCAAGCAGCTGAATGAGTTCAAATGCCTGAGAAACCTTGAACGGCAGAACGGCACGGAAAAGTTAAGAGGGAGGGAAGGCGGGTGAAAGCAAGAGCAGGTAGGCTCACCGCGGCAGGAGTGAATGCCTTTTTCACACACACGGAATGCCCCTATCTCGCCACTGAGCGACTGCAAGGCACCCTCCCACATATATCTCAGCTTGGATGCAAGAATGTGAAAGACATCAGATGTGACATCTGAATTTAACCTTTGAATTTAACCTAAAACTGAAGTAGTTCATCATACCATAACTGTGGTAGAAGCACCCCTGTTAGAATCGCCTCTTCTTCATTCCCTGTCCCATGTCAAATCTCGCCAGCTTTCATTATTCCCAGGAGAACTATTAATTTCTGTAAAATAATTAAAATCTTTCCCTTGCAAGCCCACACAAATTAGTAACAGCTCTGCAGACTAGTGTGCATCTGAAGACCAGCTTTCTGGATTATTTTTATGCACTTGTTGACAAGAGAAAGGGCAGATGCCCTTATTTAAATGCCACTAATTAAAAGAATACCAGCGGACACATCGCTTAATACATGAGCAAAACATTAGCACACATGCCATACAAACATACACAAACTGTGCACTCTGGTAGATTTGTGCGTCCTAATAAATGCCACAGTATTGTCCCAAGAGCCATCAGGTGGCAAAATTTGCATTTCTGCATCACTGCCTACACATTTATGGGAATACAGAGATGGAATCCAGGGTGGGAGCAACCATTATGCTAAGTACTCCTTAAAAGGGTTGTCTCAGAATATCTATTTAATCTGGTATAAACTGCCCCTGATTAACGAGACTCTTGCAGGCTGTACAACTTTTAGATAAATGCAATCAATTTATGACGACGATAGCTGTAAAATCACAGAAAGAATAAGCTGCTGCAATCCCCCCCCACCCTGCAAAACAAAAACAAAAAAAAACAAAACCACAATAAAACTTTGACATCCAGCAGGGATCATGAAAACGGAAGCGACACTATTCACCTGAGAGTGATCTGGGAGTGACCCAGTTTTTCTCAAGGGCTGGATCCAATTCTCTCATTAGTGGAAACTGAGAAATGAGTGTAAATTCATCTTGTGGTTTGATGGAAGTAGGTGAAGCATGTAGGGAGAGTGGCTTCTCGCAAGGAGAGAAAAGTGGTCGCGTTCTGATTAAGGGCTGTAAGGTGGGGCTTGCACCCAGTGCCATTCGGTCTTTGCAAAATTGCCAATAACGAAGCGAATGAAATATGCAGAGCGCGGTCACCCCTGCTGAGAAGGTCGTCCTGCCAAATTTCATAGAATAGGTTTCAGGGGTTCATTGTAGGCTCTGGGCAGAGACTTTTCAAATCTGTGCAGAAGCTTGCTTCCTAAATTTACATGGTTAATACACAAGAAAGAACAGCAAGGAGTTGGTGCAACAAGGAAAAGAGTGTTTTACCAAGGCACAACTTTTGAGTTTGTGCAGAGGTGAAAGTTACAGCTGTGCTCTGAATTCCACTGAAACCGAGAACCTGAAACAAACTGATCTGGACACATTTAGGAGGGAGGTGCGGATTCCCCCGAAGTGGGCCAGGACCAAACCTGGACTCTGCTGAAACATGCTAACTCAGATGCAGAATGGCAAAGAGACAGAGGGTCAACCTGCAGGAAGGGTGCACTAATCTCCAGGCTGGCTGGATGAGGAAAACAACGGGGTGGGGGACGGGGAGAGCGGGGAGGGGGCCTCGCAGCTCCGGTCGCCAGTCCCACTGAGTGGCCGTAGCCGAGCTCTCTGCCGGGCTGATCCGTGCGCCTGCTTCTTTCCAGGAATCCACTGCGATAGCATCTGTGCGCAGGGCCGCTGGGGACCGAACTGCTCCATCACGTGCAACTGCGAGAACGGGGGCTCTTGCTCCCCGGAGGACGGGACCTGTGAGTGTGCGCCAGGCTTTCGAGGGCCCATGTGCCAGAGAAGTAAGGCCCTCTGTGCGTCTGTCTGTATTCATTTATTAGATGTATATCCCACTTTTTTCTTACAATGAACTCAAAGCGGCTTAGCTCCTGCTCCTCCTCCTGTTCTCAGTCTTACCCCCACAGCGACAGACCTGCGAGGTAGGCTGGGCTGAGCATCTGCGACTGGCCCAGAGTCACCCGGTGGGCCCCATGGCCAAGCTGGGACTTGACCCCAGCTCTCCCGAGTCCCGGTCCCAGCTCTTCCCCACTCTGCCACACCTGCTCTGGGTTTCCTGGGAAAGCTTGTTGCTGAGGCTCCCGACGGCGATGAGCCGTTTTAAGCGTCCCGGCCGAGGGGCAAGCAGATTCCCACTCCGAGCAAAGCAGAGACCTCGAGGGAAACCCGCTTTTCTGCCTCCCCTTTCGACACGCTTCACGGCTTGGAAGAGGAGGGGCGAAGCCATCCCGGCGGCCCTGGGGGGAGGACTGCCTCTCTAGGGGACCGTGTCCTCGGACGGCCCCATCCCTTGTCCCGGACGCAGCTGTCCTTCGCGGCACCTGTGGTCTCGGCTTGGCCCGATGGCCCTCAACCAGCCTCGCTATCCGGTCCATGCGTTGGTGGAGGGGGGACACAATTGTCTCCCGGCCTCCCCCACTGTGCCCCTGCTTGCCCTGCCCCACCCCAGCCATGCCTTGGGGGGGGGGGGGGCAGGTTGCGTCAGTAAAAGATAGCCCAAAATTCTCAAATAGGCTCCCCCTGTAATTTGGGGACCTCACTATGACGGTATAGAAAAGTGCTAACTAAATAAAAATAAAATGAAAGTCTGCCTAGGGACAGCCCTCTCCCCACACAGGTGGTGTGGCCCCACATTCCCTCCCCCAGGATTCCAGTGGGGCGGAATTCCATGGGGCTGCTAAGTTAGCGCCGCCTGGCTCCCCGATGCGCTACTTTCAAACTTTGCAAAAAGGTTTTGCCACGGAGCGCAGAGCCCCCCTTCGCTTCCAGTCCTCCCCTCGTTTTGTGTGGGTGACACTCGCCCCTGCTCTTCATCTGAAAGCCCCCGTCTCTTACAGAAAGCCGCTGGAGCATCGCCTACACGGCTGCTGCGGACGGCCTTTGAGCATTTCCATTACAAGCCCTTCTTTTCCATTACAAGCCCTTCGCCGTGTTTCTCTGCGGGTGTGAAGTGCTTTCTAAGCCCCCAGACAAGGCCCTCGAGAGTCAGGGAGCCGAGGGAGAAAGCATTCTGCAAACTTAAAATCCCAGGGGTGTAAGTGGAGAGTTGAGGAAACGGAACCTTTTCCAGAGAGAGGAGAGAAACAACAGTTTTGTTCTGTCGGTCGTTGGTCTGCAGGCCAGGAGGGGCATCCGAGGCACCTTCACATTATGCAGGTCATCACCTGGTGCCGCCCAAGGTGAACTGCGGCAGCGATGCTCGGAAGGGGGCGCAGTTGCTTTGCTCCACCCCGGCAGCCTCATCACACCGGGGGGTGCAGTGCTCCGGCTGTGTCCCTTGTCCACAGGTCCCTCCCCGAGGTGGACATTTACCTTCCACCTTCTTGCTCAAAACGGCCGACCACAGTTTTCTTTCTGGCCGTACCCTGTGTCTCAAAGGGGGTGGAACTTGCCTGCTGTGGGAGGAGGGGGGTTCGCCGTGCCGCATCAGGGCATCGGAGGCGGGGGCTTCCTGCTTGTCATCTGAGCTCAGGCTTAGAGTGTGGGGGGAAAGTGACCCAATGCCAGACGTCTGGGGCGTGCCATGGCCAAGCAAAAGTCCAGCACGTGGTACCTTTTCCACTGTGCCGATGCAGAGGCTGAAAAAGCTTCCCCTGGTGAGGTTCTCCTCCTCACTCTGCTCTTACTTGTGCCAGAGCCTCGCCAGAAGAAAAGATGGCAACTGCCAACCTGGAAGTTTAGGGTTTGGGTTAGGCTTGGCCTGTGATAGGCTGTTCTTTCTGGAGTTATTGCCAGTGCGCTTTTAGAGCCAATCGGCCTTGGAGACGGGAGCTCAAAACCCTGCTTCATGCATGAATGCAATAGGTGGTTTTTTAAGAAATATTTTTATTAAATTTTAATTTTACTCCTAAAATACAACAGCACAAATATATAAGTTGCGCTTGGGCAAATCTGTCTCTGATCCCTACTTTTGATCCAGTTCCCAAGGTAAAGCCAGTCAAAGTCCATACACTGCTTTAATCCCATAGTGGATGCGTGGTTATGAATGGCAGTGGTAACAATGAGGGCTAGCATCTTTCTTCCCATTTACCAGCCGTTGTTCTAACTGTCATTTCAGTTTGTCCGCCCGGCTTCTACGGGCACCAGTGCAGCCAGCCATGCCCAAAATGCACCCACAGCTCCGTGCCTTGCCACCACATCACGGGACACTGCAATTGTCTGGCTGGGTTCTTCGGCCTGCTCTGCGACCAAGGTACGATTGCGCCCGATGGTTTCCACATCTCGGGCCAAGCGAGCATCTGGCTGAAGCCTGCCGAAATGTTCATAGGCCAGTTGTGAGCTTAAAAAGCAGTTCAATTTTTCTGTGGTTCGGTTCAGGTGTGGGGGTGGAGAGGAGCGACCGCTTTGATGCACAAATGCAGATAAAATCTGGGGCTTCCATCGTAAAAAAGATGTTTGCTGACCTGCGTAGGTCAGGCATGGCTTGTAACTTACAGCGAACGGAATGGGGCAGATGTTACAAATTCGAGGCTTGCGTTTCTTCGCTTTCAGTCCCAGTACATCTTAACACACGATGATGCTCGTGAGTTGAGAGTCGTCAGGGGCATGAAGCACATGTGAACCTAGGACAAATTGACATGCGGGAACCTTCCAAAATTAAGGTTTTGAAATCAACGTGCTTGAGATCATGAGCAGACTGTGGGCAAGTGATGTAAATAAGCGTGCGAGGAACTGGGGCGGCAGCACTCAGAAAGACTCCGAGAAGTCCTTGCGCTTGGAAGAGGCAAAACTGGGTTCGACGAGCATAAGACAGTTTCTTAGGCCTTATTTGGCAGGGACAGCTGTGGTGCAGATGTGATATGCATCTGTAGATGGATTTCTGTTTAACCGATTTCTGAGCCATCATTCAAGTGCCGCTATCTTCCCAAGGTGGCTTCCAGCGAGAAGTAATACAGTCCACAGTTTTGCACGCAGAAAGTGGGCACGGGTTCACACCTTGCCATCTCCAGGTAGGCAAGGGCCAGGAAAGATGCCTGTTTGAAGTCCCAGGGATGCTGCCAGCCCACTGGTAGTTTCCATGGGTTGGGGTCCACATTGTCCCCCTAAGCCCGGCTGGGCTACACCCCACATCCCAACAAAGTTGCTGTTGAGCATGTTGCGATTAGAACTTACGGCCTCCTCGTAAGCATTTCTGTGCAGATATCAGGAGATGAAAGCTGTGTTTGGATACTGGAATGATACAGCCATTATGAGAAGGTGCCTAACCTCAGCTACACGCCTCCCCGCCTTTCCCTCTCCAGAATGACTGTGAGGAGAGCAGACATCTCCATTTTTAATTATCCACAGTTTAGCAAAGCTTAGTTTTCATTGGTTAGTGAAAACAGGTCTGCTTCATAAACTATGGTTTGCAGTTTCCTTGTTTCTGCTAACCGTAGTTAAAATCAGTTATGGTTTGCCTATGTTCAGCTGAAATGGCATGCTGTATTTTAATTAATGAAAGCAGCAGCAAAAGTTCCCAAACTTTTATTCCCTAACCACAAGATGAGATGAGGGACATGTAAGTCCAGGGGAAGCTAGGTTTGTTCTAACCACAGTAAACTATGGATTGGGTTCACTACACCTAAACCAGCTCTATGCTTAATAGCCCTGTTAGGTCCTCAAACTTAAATGTGTGTGTGTGTTACAGTTTTTTGCTACAAGGAACTCAGAGTGGTTTAGATAATCCGTCTCACTATTTTATCCACCCAACAACCCTATGAGGTAGGTCAGGTTGAGACTCAGTGACTGGCCCAAAGCCCACCAGGTGCTTCATGGCTGAGTGGGGATTAGAACATGGGTCTCGCCAGCCCAAGTCCAGTACTCTAACCTCTAGGTCACAGTGCTGCAGGAAGAGAAGAATTAATTCAACCATTTCGAATGCTTTTCTGCAAGTCGCAAACTCAGGGCAAGGCTTCCACAAAATCATTAAACATAGATTAAATCGAAGCAGATGTTTTCTTTTCTTACTCCACCAAAATATATACCAATTAATATGAGACCCAGCACTTCTCTTTCCTTTCTCAGTGAACGTGTCTGCTTCAGTGTGAAACCCTAGCTGTTTTCAGAGTCTTGCGCAGACCTAATTATCTCATTAAGCAAAATTCTGTTTTCTTGATTTCAATCTGTTGAGTGTCCCTGCTTTCCCTTTGAAATGTTGATCCGCCCAGCAGAATTGCCATAAAATATTCATGTTCTAATTAAAGGCAGTCGGTTCTGCAATTTGTCATAATGTGCAAGCATATGAAATATATTTTTCTTTTTTTAATGAAAAAAGAAAAGAGGTAGGAAGAGAAGGATGCAGTCTAACGTTGGACCTTAGACGAACTTGATGCACAAATGCTGCTTTGATCCGCGATTGTTCTTTCACACCGAACGAGCTGCGGGAGCCGAGCGGCCGGAAGGCGGCCCCGGGGCAGGAGCGTTTTTGCGGGCTGTCCTGTCTCTCCCGCCTTTTTGCCGCCATCTAGTTATACCTTCTGCATACCTTCGCAGCTTGGGTGTCAAGGCATGCATTGCTGCCTCGTTTGGTTGGGCAGTTCCTGCGCCAAGTTGGCTGGCTGGCTCGCTCGTTACCCACAGCTCTAACCAGTGCTACCACTGTCTTCGCCCATTTATCCTCACAACAATCCTGCAAGTAAGGCTGCACCGGCTTGGGACCTTCCTGGCTGGCTTGGGACTAGAACCCGGGTCTCCGGAGTCCCAGACCAGCTTTCTAACCACTGCACCACACAGCCACCTGCTTTTCCTCAAAGAGGAAGAAGAGGACTAGTCTTGGCAGCATGAGGAAGTAAGGTATAAACAATCGCAAATAATTAGATAGGGGATGGAAGTTGGGGTTCTTGCTCTAGAGAGGTGATGCTCACGGATCAGAAGCGATTGGACATTTTTAGTGCACCAGGCCATATCTTAGCTCATTTATTTATTGCTTTAAAAACGAATCCCAGGACAGCCCATGGGATACGACAAGTGGCAGCAATAGGAAAAATTAAACAATGGCGTCAGCATGTCAAGGATGAATAAGTGAGATTAATTAAAATCCTTTAACCAATCCTGAAAAGGAACCCCCACAGTCCACCAACATGGCTGAAATCGACAAAGCAAAGGGGATGTCCAAGGTCAGTTTTAGGCCGAACGCATCTGCGCTGCGTGATCCTGAACTGGAACAGAGGCTTAACGCGATCCCAGACGCCTCACCGGCTGTGTGGGTTTGCCCTAAAGGAGTTCCTCTTCGGCCAAATGATTCGCCTGCTGCCGTCTGATCACCGGCCTCTTCTTTGGGCGCAGTCCTTGACGGACATTTGCAGGAGGAAGCAGTTCTCCTGGGACCCGGGCTGCAGCACGCCGAATGGGGCAGTCGCCCCGGTCAGAGGAGGCCCAATCCCGCCCGCCTTCCCCAGTCCCGACCCGCTACGATTGAGGCCTGCGAGGCGTGGGGAGCGCCTGCCTTGCTTCCCGGAGGTGGGCCCGGTCCCTCCAGATGGGGATGCGGCCTAAGACCTTCCTAACCACCCAGGCCGTCGGCATTGCCACACACTGCGTTCAGGACCTGGCACGCTGCCCCTGCAGGGCAGGCCGAGCCCATCTCAGGCCGGTCCAGATGGATCCCGCCACCCGCCCACACGCGCCTGGACTGGACTGTCTTCTCCGCCATCAAGGCCCAGCTTGGCACCACAGCAAGAGGGAGCCACGAGGCAGACGTGTGTCCCTTGCGGGGCTGGGGAAGCATCCCTCGATTTAAGCTGCTGCCTCCACCACAGCCTCACCTACCCCGCAGGGTTGTTGTGAGGGTGAAACGCAGAGGCACCTTGAGCTCCTTGCAAGAGGAAGGGAAAGAAAGGTGGGCTGTACGTGCAATGTAATGCTGATCTCCAATTGATGCGGCCCTTAAACCTCCTGAAGTCAGAGCCCGAGTTGAACACAACATTTAGGAAGGTTTGCAAGGAGATCCTGGCTGCAGCTGGTCCTGGCCAGCCCAAAAGAAATTCAGCTGTCCATTTTTGTGAGTCCATGCAGGCCAAATGCACCTCCCGCCCCTGTGTCCTCTGGCTCGAAAATTACTCGGGTTTTCAATTTCGGGCAAGTGACGGAGACAGAAGGGCTCTTGCTAAGTTCCCAGGTTGCCCCTGGTGACCCACGGCAGCCCCCTGCACCTGGCCAGGTGAGACCCAAGTCCAGCGGGCTTCGAGAATTTGATCCCCCCGCCCCAGAGCCCGGTGTTCTGGCTTGGAATAGCCCCCCTCCCACTCTTAGCCTTCTGTAGCCGCACAGGGCGATCAAGGGCTCCACCGCATCCATTTAAAAAAAGGAGAAAAGGAGAGTGGCTCTCTCCGGATCAGATTGTTTGGAAAGTACTTTGGATGGGATTACGTTCCGACCGAAGATGCATGCGAATGAAGTCGTCTCTTTCCCCGCAAACAGAAATGTGCTGTAACATTGCAGGGTTGTTAGAACGATGGAGCCCCGCGTGAGGGTGACGGGAGCAGGTTGCTTTCACAGTTGGCCTTTCTCTCCTCTCTTCTCCCGCAGCCCCGCTTTCTGCCATCTTTCGTCTCATTTCTGTGCTGTTTAGCATTTAACTTCACAGTCAACTTTATCTACTCGGAGAAAGATGTGTGTTTCCAGATTACACACAATTCTCTTCGAGCCTGTTCTTGCCAGCCCATCATAGCAGGCACTGGAACCGGCTTTTTGTCTAAGAGCAGATGATTCCCAGCCCTAGATTTCAATCTAGGATTGAATCGCTTTGGAAGTTGATTGAGGTCATCTGACCGACTGCATTGTCACAATGCTAAAATAGCAAAACAACGTGGAGAAGCCCTCAATCGCTGGTTGAAAAAATGCACTCGCTGTTTAGAGAAATGTGCACCTGGTTAGGGCTGCTGGGTTTTGTCTGCAGTGACGGATGCATGAATAGGTGCGATCTGTTTATTTTGAGTAAGATGTCGGGTTTTGTCAGGAAAGGAAACTGCAGCCCCAAGCATTCTGCTTGTTCATGGTGGTGCAGAAAGCAGTGACTAAGCACTGGCTTTCCATCTGCTTTAATGTTCAAGATTTTCTATAACTTTGTGAGAGGTTAAAGGGACACTGCGAGCGAGCTGCACTCGAGAGCCCCTTCGCTTCATTCATTCATTCATTCATTCATTCATCTCATTTCCGTTCTGCCCCACATCCAAAGCTCTCTGGGCGGTTTATGCAGTCCATAGAAACAGATGATAAAAATACAATAAAGTATCAGAAAATCAGAAAACTATTGAAAGTTTAAAACATCTAAACACAAATAATAAAACCAGGCAATAATAACAGAAAAGAGTGACGGCGTAAACACCTGGTGACCCCCTCAAACCGCTGGGTAGCCGAATAAGTCTTTAAAAGAAAATCGATGCCCCAAAGATGGCAGCTTCCATGCCAGTGAGGCCACAGTGGGGAGGTTATTCCAGAGATTGGGGCCACGGTTGAGAAAGCCCCCCCCCCCTGTTGCCACCCTCTGCACTTCCCTCAACAATGGCACTCAGAGGGAGGCCCCGGAGGTTTGTTTGTTTGTTTATTTATTTTGAACTGTTGCTCCCCATTCTATACATAAAAGTCTCAGGACAGTCCAACAACACCGGCCCGGAGTAGCATCCAGGTGGATTGGATTGCGGCCGGGAGAGCTGATCCAAAAGCTGCTGCGGTCCTAAGTCGCTGCATTTCTGCAAAATGTGTTCACCACAGCTGGGGCACCTGCGAATAAACGCAGCGGAGGTTCCACTGGGATGAGAACATGCAGAAGGAGGGGTGAGCTGCGAAGGAACGGGCTTGAAGGGCAGCATGGACCTGTCTGAAATCCGTTTGCTCTTGTCAAGAGTGCCTTTCTGCCCCCTCAGAAAACATCATGGAGGAGGAGAAGGGTGGACGCGAGGGAGGCCCTGGGGCTGCCTGCTGCCGTATTGCTGCTTGTGCAGGACAAAGCCAGCGGGGCTCTGGGCACGTGAGCAGAAGAGGAGGCCAAGCTGGAATTGGTAGTCCAAAGCCCGCTGACCCGGGAATCAGCCGGGCGGCCGCTAAGAAGCCGTGGGAAGTGCCGGGCGGGGCGCTCCGAGCCCCAGCCCGGCTCTGCTCCTTCCCTTTGCGGTTGTTTGCAGGCAGGAAGCAACGTTTTCTCACGAGGCCAACCTGGCTGCTCTGCTTCGCCAGCCTGCTGCCCCCCCACCCCGCTCACCTCCACCCAGGCCAGTGAGCGCGGCCTCTTTTGCACGGGCTGGATGCGGCCCCGGGCCAAGGGTGCTCCGCAGCATCCTTCTGCGTCCCCGGGACAGGCGCCGGGGCCGGGTTCCGCCCGCGTGCGGATCGCCCGAGTCACCGCCTTTCTCCTTCCACAGTGTGTCCCAGCGAACGGTACGGGAAGGACTGCGCGGAAGTGTGTGCCTGCACCAACAACGGCACGTGCAACCCCATCGACGGCTCGTGCCAGTGCTTCCCCGGGTGGATCGGCACGGACTGCTCCCAGAGTAAGTTGCATCGCCTGCTCCTGCCAGCAGAGCACATGTGCCCGCCTGCAAAGGCGAGCCTCTCTGTGCTGCAGCGCACACTGCGTGCAAAGACCCCAAGCGTTTTCCCTCTCCCCCTGTGTCGGTTGTGGATGCGGCGTTGGCTTCGAGGCAAGCCCCAGCCACAGCTGCGGACCGGCGTTTCGGCTGCCCTTGGTCTGCTTGGCGCGGAGAGTCCAAACCCCCCCAATGGGTGCCAGCTTTCCCCAGCACAAAGCATCCTTTTAGACCTGTTGAACATGGTTCTGGGTGACGAAGGACTGCGTGGCCAGCTTATCGCCCCTGGGAGGACCTCTCTCACTTGCCCCTTCACGTCAGGGTTTTGCGGGGGGGGGGGGGGGGTTAAGTGCGTCCTTCTCGTATATATAGCGTGTGTTGTGAAAAACCAAAAAAAGGGGGTGGCAGGGAAGTGACAAGAAACAGTCTCTCACTTAAGAGGGCATGCAAAGGAGGGTTTGTTTGTCTGTCTGTTTGCTTATTACATTTATATACCTCCCTATAACCCATGTGTATAATATTTTGACCGCAGCAGCAAACAATGAACAATATTCTTAAAGGGTTCAGCAGATAGAAATTTGCAGACTTAACTATTAAAATAACTGAAAAATAGAAAGTTTTTCACCTGGCACCGAAAAGATGGCAAGGATGGTGCCAGGCAGACCTCTCTGGGGAATGTGGTCCAGCGGCAGGGTGCCACCCCTGAAAAGGCCCTTCTCCTGGTCGCCCCCCCCCCTTGAGTGGGTGGTCCCTGAGAAGGGCCTCGGCCGATGGCGCTAATGGTCAGGCAGGAAGACACGGGACCAGGCATTCCTTCAGACACCCCAGCCCCAAGCCATCCAGGGCTTTAAATGTGGGAATAAGCACTCTTAATTGGGACTTCAACAGGCAGCCAGTGTAGCTGAGAGAGGCCCGGAGGGATGTGGTCTCGCCCGCCAGCAGCCGCACCACCCTGTCCTGACCCAGGTGGCATTTCTGGGCCATTTTCAAGGGCAGCCCCAAGCAGAGCTTGCTGCAGCCACCCGGGCGAGGGGTTTCCAGAGCACGGGGTCCCTTTGGCCGGGCTCTGCCCACCCAGCTGGGGACGCAGGTCAGCCTCAGCTGATCACAGGTGCCCTGACCTCCGAGTCCAGTTCTGGGCAGACCCGCGGGCAGGAAATGTTTAATTCATGTTGGAAGGGACCTTTGTTAAAGAGGACTTGATTTTGAATAAACGCTATAGGTCAGTATCGACCATGGAGAAGGACGCCAGAAAACTATATAAAGTATTGTATGCATGGAACCGCTTGTTTAATCCCGTGCATTCCTAACAGGAAAATCAATTCCTCTGCACAGCACTAAAAAGTCTTTTTGTGTAAGCCTTACACAACCTTTGGTAGGTGATGAAGATGCTATTACGATTTTGCCCCCCTTTTGCTTTTGTGAGGAACCCAAAACACCTTTACAAGGTTGCCCTCCTCTCCATTTTATCCGCACAAGATAAAATCTGCACTGGGATCCGCTGAGCGGCCCACGGTCACCCAGAGATTGTCCTGACCAGGTGGGGCCTAGAAGTTGGGCCTCCTTCTGGTCCAACACCCACATCGCCACACCGGCACTCGCTCTGAAATGCGGTGTCTCCAGCTCCAGGAAATACGGCGTTGTTAACACCATCCTGCCTTTCCAGACTGTTGCGAGCGTTGAAAGCCGCAAGACGCCTGTTCCAGTAATGCCATGGAAACCTTTCTCTCTGGTGCCCTTGCAGTTCTGTCACCAATCTGAGAAACTCGATTCGCTTGATGAAAAATCGCAGATGAGTTAAAGGGGCCCTTCGTACAATTCATAACTATGAACTGGGTAAAGTGACCGCTCCAGGGAAGGAGGGGCCGTGGCCTATAACAAAATGGTTTGCTCAGTAACAAATAGCAGCCAACAGGCCTGCAGTCAAGCCCGGGTGGATGCGGTGCTTAAAAGTGGAGATTCCATTCCAGCTGCCACTCAGAATCCTGGGATAGTAGACTTGGAAGGGGCCAAGAAGGCCGTCAGGTCCAGCCCCCGGCTCCAAGTTCAGGCATCCTCCTCGCATGGTGGTCCAGCTGCATCTTGGATGCCTCCAGTGTGGGAAAGCCCACAACCTCCTTGGGTCATGGGTGTCATTGTCATACGGCTCTAACAGCCAGAAGGTCTTCCTGATGTCCAGCCGGAACTCGGCTTCCTGAGACTGGAGCCATCATTCCGTGTCCTGCACGCTGGGAGGGGTGAGAAGAGATCCTGGCCTTCCTCTTCGCAACAGCCTCTCGAGGGCTTGGAGGTGCTACCCTGTCTCCTCTCAGGCCTCTCTTCTTGACCCTAAACTTGCCCAGTTTTGCAAAGCGCCCTGGAAGACTTTGGGGAAATCACAGACTCACAGCCTAACAAAGCATTTGTGGGGATAAAATGGAGAGGAAGAGAATCTGGTGAAGCGCTTTGGGTTCCTCGCAAGAGGAAGAAAGGCAGGGTGCAGGTGTCATGTAGTGTGAGAACAATAACGCTGCCCCCAAACCTACTTAAACGCAAAGGTGTTTTTTAAGTGTTCTAGCTAGGTGTGGACCTGTCCAAGGTTGTCTTGAGCCACAAAGTAGAAAGATCGGGCTTTATTGTTGAAGGAAGGTCTCTTCACTCTTTTCAACTCTTTCCTTAAGAAATCATTAAGCAATCAATAATTCTACGTGGTGAGGTCCATATGGCTGAGGAATTAGGAAGATGAGGGACTCCTATTACATATAATTTACTTGTTAAAGTCTAACCGCTTTTTAGAAGGCTGTGTGGTGACTTCTCCGAAATTGCCTAGGTAGAAGATTGGCATTTGCAGATCCAAAAACTGGCATTTCCCAAACGAATCCTTAATTGGAGGTGGATCGTCCCTGGGAAGCCCCAGCCTGCTGTTCAGAAATGTAACTTCATATTCACAAGGCAGCCAACAGTATTAGACAGCATTCTCAGTAAAATATATTAAACCTTCTGTGATAAAGTAGGGATCAGATAAAAACAGACAGCTGTAATTTTGCCTTTATTGTGCCTCTTCTACAGACGGAATATTGTCACTGCTCAAAACAAAAATTAGGAAGGCTGTCAATTGCATGGATTGGTGATTATATTGAGAAAGTAATTGGGAAATTCCTGTTCATTTCTGCTTAATTTTGGGAGAGGGTGAATTTTTATATTTTCCTTAAAAAGCCAGTGCTTTTAAGCAGCCATTCCCCCTGCACGTGATGTAATCTCCAAAACTCCCGTACCCGGATGGCTCGAGGGTTCCCTGCTCACAGCTGGAGAAGGGAGAATGTGACCCCTCGCAGCTGTTCCCCCCCCCCCGCCCCAATCTGTACTGTGGCGTTCAACCTCTCTCTCTCTCGCGCGCGCGTGTGTTTTCCTTCCTTCCAGCTTGTCCAGTTGGCTTTTGGGGAGCAGACTGCTTTCACTCGTGCAACTGTCACAACGGTGCGACGTGCAGTGCTCGCGACGGAGGATGCCGGTGCCCCCCCGGCTGGACCGGTCCCCACTGTGCGCAGCGTAAGACGGGGAGCTTTCCATATCCCAGCTGCTCCGTGGAAACGAGTCAGTCCAAAGCGCGCTCCGCCCCCTTGTGCGCATTGCCGGCACTGCTGGCTGCCTTTTGTGAGCGCGCCGCTCGTCCCGTTGGCAGGCGCTCCTAGGAAAAGGGCCACTGACAAAACCAATGTGCCAAGCTTCTCCTCATAGAGGTGCATGTGGCAATTGAACTCTCCAGCACCCAGTTCCTGATCTGCACGCTCACTACCTTCCTCTCTCGAAGGAAAGCCAAATAAAGCTCCTGGAAGTCTTCAAAAACAGAAATTAGATATCTGTTGAGCGGTTGCCTTTCCAGAGGGCCTGCAGCATCTAGGAGCTGAGCAGCATTCCTCATAGGTTTGCAAGGCAAGAAATACCCAGAAGTGCTTTGCCGGGCCCTTCTTCTGCACAGCTCTAACCAGAGTTTGCTTGTGCATCACTGCCATTATCTGTAAAAGAGGCTCCACCAGGGTCACTCTGGTCCTTCCAGAGTTTCTCCGCCCCCGTCTTCCTTAGTGAGATCCCCTCTCTTCTGCTGAGGTGAGGGTGGTTGCTTCTTTGGCTGGCCCCTCCGCCTTGACCATCCTGCCTTGGGTGGCCCTCCTAGGAGACCAGCGCAGGGGCAGTCTGGCCTCCTGGCGGCGTTGCTCCCGGCTTCCCCCACACCCTCAAGCCCCTCGCCACCCCCAGGGGTGCATCTCAGTGCTGTTGCACTCTGGGCACATCACGAGAAGGCAGGACTTGCTGGAGAAGACAAGCATGCCAGGGAAAGCCGAAGGCAGGAGAGGGAGAGGAGGGCCAACCATAAGAGGGAGCAATTCCATCATGGAAGCCACAGGGTGTATAAGAGCTGAGCCAAGGCAGGGCATTCTGGGCGGCTTTCATTCCCAGGCTTGCCACAGGTCAGGGATGACCAGACGGCGTGTAACAAAACAACGTCAACCCATATATCCGGCCTTGGTTTCTTGTAAATATGTTGGATCATAACTCCCTCCATCCCATAGCCAGGGTGGCCCGTACCCAGCTGGGAAGGCCTGCCCAGACCATGAGGAGCAAAAGACCACAAGCCAAAAGGTCACACCCCCGCATTTGGGAGCTGTAACTCATCCATTTTTAAAGCCGTTCCCTTTTTTCTGGTTCCCTCCCTGCCCTTGCCCTGCTGCTTCAGAACTACGAGAGCTTTCAAGCACCTCGACTTTTCTGCACATGCATCGCCCGCCTTTCCCCGGAGCGGCTTGGCAGCCAACAGAGCTGCCCCCTCTCTGGTCATCAGGATGCTGCGAGGGGAGTTGGGCGGAGAGGGGCTGAGAGGGCGCTCGCCTGGAGAATTCCTCCAGCAGCTTTCCCAGGTTCCTCACAGTTTCGCCTTGTCTGCTTGGGCCTCCCAGGGTGTCCGGCTGCCTTTTATGGGAAAAGCTGTGCCAACGTCTGCCAGTGCCAGAACGGAGCTGACTGCGACCACGTCACCGGGCAGTGCACGTGCCGGACTGGTTTCACTGGAAAGCACTGCGAGCAGAGTAAGTGACTGTGGAGCAGCCCCTCTCCTGCCCAGGAAGAGCTTGATCTACGTATCCTCTCTGTCGCTGCCGCGAGGGGCCCCAGATGGTGCTTCCAAGCCTCCTGCTGCGCTCCTCATTCGCCTCACGACAGCCCTGCGAGGGGGCTCAGCTGAGCGTCTGTGGCTCGCCCCAAGCCACCCAGCGAGTTTCACCGCCAACTGGGGTCTCCCAGGTCCCAGCCCAACATTCTGCCTTCTGCCCACCCCCCTGTAATTGAAAATGAACCCCGTCGTTTGATCTGCGGAAGGCTGGGTGGATATCAGGCTGAAGGTTTTCCTGCAGGTGGGGGCCCCACCCTCTCTGGTTTTGGGGGGCTTGTGGATGGCCGCACCCCCTTCCCCCAGCCAGTGGAGTGCAGCAGCCTCGCACAAGATGCCCCGCCAAGCCAAGAGCCGGGACCCGGCCCCCGGGGGGCCGGTCCCAAGGGGTTGGCCACATTCGCTGCGTCTTTCTCCTCCCAACCAGCATCGTCAGCGTGGGGCAGGTGGACAAGCGGGTGGAGGAGGAGCTGCTACCGGGGCTTCTTGGGGTGCACCCCCCTGAGCCGCTCTCGGCATCTGGGGAAGCAGGCCTCACTCACCTCCTCTGCTAGGAACGGCCGTCTGGCCGAAAGGCGAGGCCCAGCCATCCTTGGCACGGTCTTTACAGCATGTCTGTGCCGTTTTTGTGATCACACCGTTCTCCTTGGGAAGAAAGCAGGCAGCCGTGTGTGGGACGCGGGCTGGGCACGCCAAGGGCACACCCCCTCCTGTGTTGCCGCGCCATGCGCCATGCGCTGCCGCTGCCCCTGCCCCGGGGAGGGTCAGGTTGCTTCTCGGGGACCGGGCGCTGCACAAACGGCTCCTGATAGAGCCGGGGGGGGGGGCAGGGGGCACCCTGGACGCGAGCCCCTTTCCTCTCTCCTCAGCAGTGACAGTCGCTGCTTCACAGCCTTCCATGCTGTGCGCTGTTTGGCGTTGCCCAAAGAGGCACCAGATGCGCCCACAATGTGCCGTCACCTGCCATCGTGCCAGTCGCGCGAATGGGTTTCGTCACTGCCTGTGGAAATCGAATCTTGCCACCTGGGAGGGCTGAGGGAGGAACCCGGAGCTGGAGCGTAGCGGCAGACGGCGGCGCTCCAAGGAGAGCCAGCTGGGCATTGTGGGGTTTCCCACGCTGCCCCAGAGCCAGGCTAGGCCAGGGGCATTCTGGGAAATGGGAAAGCTGCCCAGGCTGGACAAAAATGTAAAGGAATCCAGGGCTGGCACCAGAGCTGTGCTAAACCGGCCTTGTGCCATCCAGGCAGGCTGGACCACAAACCCCATCGGCCCCAACCAGCACAGCTCAGAGTTGGTGACGATGGGTGCCAGCGATGTGATCTAAAGGACCTGGAGGGCCTCAGGTGGGGAAGGTGATGTGGCAGCCTTTGAACTCTGTCCGTTTTGGGAGGTGGCAGCCCGTGTGTAATACGCCCGGGGTAGGCAACACGCAACCCGCGGGCCGCGGGCGATTCCTTCGGCCAGCCGGACATCGGGTGGTTTCCCAGCGTTGGCGGAGACTGCCCCTTTCGCAAAAGCCGAAGCGCCTCGTCAGGAGGCATGAGCTGCCGCAGGCTGGTGCTTCCTGGTCTGGGGGCTCGGGTCCGGCCCCCGCAGCGGAGTGCGGCCCCCTCCAGGAGGTCCCCTGCCTTGTCCCTGGTGGATTGCCGTGGTGCCCTCGGCCCGTCCTCTCCGAGGAGCGGCGTGCGAGGCTTCCCGAAAGGCCTCGCTCTCCGACCTGACTCCGTATCCGTGTGCAGACAGGCCTCTCCAGCCACTTTTCGCTTTGAATTTGCAGAGTGCCCACCGGGAACGTTTGGTTACGGTTGCCAGCAGCTGTGCGAATGCATGAACAATGCCACCTGTGACTATGTTACAGGTACCTGTTACTGCAGCCCCGGGTTCAAAGGCATCAGGTGCGATCAAGGTGAGGCAGAATTCCTTCTCCTTCTCTTCCATTCTCTGCATTCAGCCTTGTCGATAAGGAGGTGACTTCCCGGGGGGACTGGAACACACCCCACTCAGGGAAGGGTTTGTACCTGGTGGACACAGGGGAGAGGGGAGGGTTGGAGGACCTTCCCAGCTTTGCTTTTTGTTCAGGAGAACTAGAAGCCTGAGCAGTTTAAAGAGGCAGCTTTACTAGATGTTGGCGTCTTGGGGGACGCAGAGCCCCGGCGGCCCTGTCGATACGGGGCGCTTGCTCCCCTGGAGTGCGCACCCCCACCAGAGCCTGCCTGGCACAGTGCTTGTGTGGCACCTTTCCCCAGGTGCAGGTGTGTCCGAGCCCCCGTCCCCTTCAGCTCCTGTGCAGGGTCACCTCCTCCCCCACTGAAATGGAGGGAGAAGTCCTACACGGGGAAGCTCGTGTGCGCCCCGCACATGGGGGCGATGCCCGGGTGGGGCCCGCAGGCCCGGAGCCGTTCCCGCCCCGTGGCCGTCCCCCGGGGTCGCGGGGCGGTGGGGGGAGCCGGCGCGCAGAGCTGTTCTCGCCACGGGCCCTGCCACGCGGTTTAACGGTGCGTTGCGAATTGCCTTCAACAGCGGCGCTCATGATGGATGAACTGAATCCCTACACTAAAATTAGCCCTGCCCTTGGGTCCGAGCGGCACTCTGTGGGCGCCATCGTTGGCATCATGGTCCTGCTGCTGATTGTGATGGTTTTGCTGGCGCTGTTCGTGTGGTATCGGCGGGCGCAGAAGAAGGGTCACGACATGCCCCGCGTCTCGTACACCCCGGCCACGCGGATGACGAGCACGGACTACTCCCTCTCCGGTAAGGGGCCCATGGCGCTCGTGCAGCGGGGCTCGGGCTCCTCTGTGGCACGGCCGAGGCGGCAGGGTGTCGGGGCCCGCCTCTCCGCACCCGGGGTGTCCTGCTCCCCCGGCCGCCGAGGAGGGCTGCGGCAACCGTGGGCGGGCGGGGACAGTGCACGAGAGCCCAGGACGCCTCCGGGGGAGTTGCAGGCCGGCATCAACCTCGATCCTGCACGGGACGTCTCCACCGAAGCGGCGGGCTTCCTCGGGGGAAAATCCATGGCAGAACGGCCCGGCCAGTCCATGAGCCTTCCCTGTCCTGGTTGGTGGGCCCACAACTCCCGTCCCTCCAGTGGCCGCGCTGGCTGGGGATGACAGAAGGTGCCCTCCAGCACTCGGGCCAACAGGCTAGGAAGGCTGATAGGCACCCACACCAGGGCCGTGCCGGGGACCAGCAGGGCCGGGACGAGCCTTTGGGAACCTGCTGAGCAGCCGAGGGGCACAGGAGGGGGCCCTGTGAGCCGGTGCCCCAGGCCCGTTCCCGGTGAGCCCAGCATGCAGGCGGGGGCAGCAGGTGGGGGTGGCACTGGGCTCGGAAGAGCGGTGGTGCTTGTGCAGGGCGTGGGTCTCCGCTTCCGGTGGGCCAGGCACCCCGTGGACACAGGGAGCGCTCACCAGGACCCGGGCTCTGGGCAGCTGCACGGTGCACCAGAGTCCGGGGAGCCAAGCCCGAGGCATCGGGTGGACCCCTGCCCCAGGGAGCGCCGTTGCACATCGGGGGGTGTTGCTCGCCCCCTAAAAGAGCACCCAGAGGTCCTCTTCAGTCCAGCGCTCCCTTGCGGAGACTGGGGCGGAAGTGGCTCTTTGAGCTGGATGCTGCTGCAGCGGGCTGGCAGGGGCCGTGCTGGGGGCACCATCGAGAGAGCTCCCCCCTCATGGGACTGGGGCTCCCATCCCCCAAGGAGCCTGCCCACTCAGGGGGGTCTTCTCGGAAGCTCCCCTCTGGCAGCCCTGTGGCCACACAAAGTGACGGGAAGCAGGGCCTGCTTGGTGTTGGTGCCCCCTGCAGCGCATTTTCCCCGGGACACTTTGACTGTGTCAAAGTCTGCGTTGGCACAGCGCAGAGGGATTTTAGCTGCATTTTATCTTCAGTACTTGCTTTTCCTGCTGCTCTTTTATCCAGTACTTTCGATATTTCATTACTGCTACTACTACTATTATTTCTTCTACACCACCAATCAACCCAACGGTTCATTTTGGTATTTTCATCATATTTTATCTTTATCGTATCTCTCCCAGGAAAATTGTTTCTCTGTTTGTTTCTCTGTCTTAGTAACTTACAACAACCTTGTAGAGTTGACCAGTTTGACTCCCTCAAAATGCAACTTGCCGGCTGAAGTTGGGGGCGGGGGCGGGTTATGTGCTGCAAACATTCACGGATTTCCGATTGCGCAGCCTCCCAGCAGCCTCCTCCTTGGCCGTCCCGTGAGGGAGCTGCCGATTCTCTTAGCAGAGACTAAGAGGATTGCCTGGAAGGAAGCCGAGGTGGCCAGGCCAGCGAACTCCCGCAGTGCGGGGTGACCTAAGCTGCCATTCTGCCTCCTCCTGGGAAAGAGCGGCAGAAAACCAGCTGGCCATCCCGCAGTACCTGCTTCCAGAAGAACGGCAGCCCTTTGCCGCTTCTCCGGGAAACTGCCCCGTGAGCGAAGGCAGCCCTTGTCCCGGTCGCGGCAATTCCAGCCAGAGGGCTTGATGTCACGGGTTAGGCTACCAGGGCCGTACACAATGGACCCGATTCCTGAAGAAGGAAATTGGCTTGGGGCCCAGACCTCCACAAGCCCCCCCCCCCACTTGTGGAAAGCCCTGTTGGGGGGTGGCTGCTGCCTCCCCCCAGCCATTTTTGGCAAAGGATGGGAACACTGGACAAGCAGACGGGCCAGGGGCCAGGTGTCACCTCCACCCCACGAACACGGCCCACCTGAACTGTGCCGGGCAGCTGCTGCATTTGTGGTCTTACCGCTGTTGCCAGCAACCCCAGGTGGAAGGACGGGCCCGATTCGCAACGGGAGGGAGCGTCGCTGCTTCCTGAATTTGCACCCCAGGCCGCCCCGTCCCTCCAGGCTGGGAGGAGCTGAGAACAAGCGAGCGGAGTGACGAGGAGCGCACAGGGTTGCCGTGAATGGGGCGGCCGGTCCTTGGAGCGCGGCGTTCAGTTTACACGCTCAGCTTCGGAACTTGGCCTCTTTTCAGCCGCTGCATTTCGTAATGGCCTTCAGCGTTCTTCCAGCGTGGGCCTCCCTTTAGAAAAATTGCTTTTGCCCCGAGAACAGCCATTGGGTTTGCATTTAATTGTATTAGCCATCGGCGCTGGCCAGGTCTGCCGGAACGTGGGGGACGTGCTCGGGGGAGTGTGTGGAACCTGGGTGCAGGGTGCCCCAGGGAACGGCAGGAGTGCTCAGCAGGCAGCATAAATTAGCCATCCGTCTTTATTGTAAATAGTTTCCTTGCCAGCCGCCAATTTTCCTCTGGAGGGGTATAAAGGTCACCGCAGTCTTAGAGCAGAGTCCTCCCTCCCTTCGTTCCAGATCCTGACGTGTTTCTATAGAACTAAAGATGCACCGACATATTTCCAATGCAAATCACTATTGTCAGCTGGCAAAATATCTGTCATTATGACAAGTGTGTGCGGGGAGAACGGCAGCCTTGCGTATCGCAACGACCTTGGCTTGCACAGCAAGCCCTGTGCTTTCCGCACACGGAGAATCATTACACACGCGTGCACACTCACACACCCCCGAGGGAGGCCTGCCAGGGACGGCCAGGTCACCCGCGCCTGGGACGCAAAGGCAGGTGTTAACCCTTGCGGCCACAGGGTACCATGCGACCTGCTTTCCAGGTAAGAGGAAAGCATCCGTTCATTTGCTCGAAAAGCCCTAAAACGACTCATTATGTGAGAACAGCGAAGGGGGCTGTGGGCTCCCGCAGTGGGACGGGGGCGAGACCTGCTGCACGTGGATCCCTCGGACTCCAGCAGCTGAACGTCACGTCTGCCCCTCTCTCAGTGCCCTGCTCCAGTTTCTGCTTCAGGGTCCCTCGCTGGGGATTCGCGCTGATTGCGCGTGACGCTGAGCTCGGGGCCGAAGGGCCGGGGTCAAAAGCGGCCCCGTCGTGCATGAGGGAACGAAGGGAGCCAGTCCAAGCACAGGGTCTTGACTGCCACTTGGGAGAGAAGGCAGGCACTGGGGAAGGGGTGGGGGGACGCGTCATGGAGAGGAGCGAGGCAGGCTGGCGCCCTGCCCGAAGGCGGGGGGCACATGGCAGGTGGCTCCCGAAGGCGGGGCGCCCTGCGGCATCGTCTTGCGGGATTCACACGTCCCCCCTGAAAGCAAGCTCAGCTCGGAAGGGAAAGGGGCCGCCCGGAAGTGATGCACACTCCCGAGATGCGTGAACTGTGTAGAAAGACCCGGCAGCATGGATGAAAGGAAAACGAGATGCAAAGCAGAAATGCCGGATGCCTGAAAGGAGCCTCTGAGCTTCCAGAATATGGATGTAACATCCGTCACAGAGAAGGGCAGGCAAGAAGTGGGGGCAGAGCTCCCTCGGCCCCCAAGCGCTTCCAGCGAGCATGGAGGGCTGCGGCTGGTGGAGGGACCTCTGTCCTTCTGGAGCTGAGAGAGAGGGTGTCCTGGAAGAAGATTTGGCCAGCGGCAACTCTGATGTGAGCGTGCAGAGGTGAAAACGTGTTGCCGCCGCCTCTTGCGGGCCCCGTCGTTCTCTGTAGCCCAGGCTCTGCAGAGCGCGGCCAGTTCTCTCAGCTTGCCCAAGTGGCAACCTGCCAAGGTCAGTCCCAGTGGCTCCCCTTTGATGGAGCGCTGAGAGTGCCCCTTGCCCAAGCTTATGGAGGACCCTCGGCAAAGGGGGCTGCGATCCCAGCCCTGGATGGAGAGGTCCAGGTACAGATCCAATGCCTGAGCAGGGCTTCCTTGCCAAAACAAGAAACCGAGTGTCAGTGGACTAAAAGAAGAGGCGGCTGTCGGGATTTGCGGCAGGGTTTGGGTCTCTCTGGTAGCAGCAGTCAAACTGGTGCCTGCCCTCTTGGGTTTGGGCACCCAGCACTCAAAAGGACTCCTCCATCTGGAAGTCTCTTCAGTTTGCCCCGCTCAGGGAAAAGCCCTCCTCTGGGCACCCACGTTTTCTGAAGTGACTTTGGAGGCTCCACCAGGTGTCCGAAGAGAAGTGTCCAACGTCACAGATGAGCTCCCAGGTGGGCCCAGCTCTTGTTCCAAGGCTGGCCACAGTTAAAGCTCGATTCCAGCTCTGATCGACGGTTATGACGACTTGAATTAAGCCAGGTGGGACCAGAAAAGGCAGTGCATACATGCAGAGGCTGATTTTTCACGCCTGCATATTGTTTCCATCTTGAATCAAGCCATTACCAGTAGTTGAAGGAACGCCAATGGATTTTCTAGTTCAGCTCGCAGCATTTTTAATAATACTTCTAACATAAGGCTTTAATTAACACACGGTAAACAAAAGTGCGCTTCATTTACTTGGCCTTGCTTTCAGGAGTCACTTGCTCTGCTTTACAGCCTTATCAGACTGCTAATAAATTTGCGAGTTGCTTAATTGCTAAATTAAGATAGTTTTAATCTTCTGAACATGTACTATTTTGAGTTGGATGTGGCGGCTTCTGGTTTCTTCATTAGCAAGGGAAATTGATTGCAAGCCAATAATGATTGAAGTTCACAGTTTTGTGTTCCTTAAATAGCTGGCATCTTGATCTAATCATAATGGACCTTGGCCAAGGATATGGAAAGAAGCGCCTTGATTCACAGATGGAGGGACAAGGGGGCTGGGTGCCCCAGAGGCTTGATTTCCAGGGAAGAGACCTGCGGGGTCCAATCCAACCCCTGCCTGCTTTGAGCGGGTCCCCGTGGACAAGGGTCACATGCATTCTGCTTTTGCGAAACTACGCTTTTGCATTACGTAGCATTACACCGATCTTCTTGTTTTGCTAGATTTATTTTGCAATGCTCTTCTATTAGGTGCAACACTTCTCCTGATTCATGGGGTGGCTGGGAGAGGAAGAGCTGTGCAAGGCAGGAAAACTCCTAGGGCTGGTAGGGGACTGTTAGGAGATGGCAGCATATTTCCAAGCATCCTTTCTCCATAAGGGCCGGGAACTTGCTTTTTTTTTAAAAAAAATAAGGCTTACTTCTGTGACTAATACCTTCCATCTGCAGGGCCATGATCCACAAGCTGGTTATACTTAGGCAAGGGGGAGAAATTTGTTCAATCTGCATTTCCTTGCAAACTTACCAAATTTCATACTTTCACACCACTGTGCACCACTTTGACCTTTGAAATTTGCACTTCTCAGAACTGGAGGTTGTAAATTAGGGAAAGTAACATTTTAAATGGCCTATTAAAAGTATGGTATATTAAGCAAAAATTAATCTGTTAGGAGAACCATGGTATAGTTTTAGAAATACTCATGTAAACATTTTTTTTTTTAATTCTTGAAAGTTTGAGATGCACTTCTGAAAGTTTTTAGAGAAACTCTCAAGCTGCAAGATGAACTGAACTTAAGACAGAAAAATGAGAAACCAGAACAAGCAGATTGCTGGACCCCAACCTGAGAAGGGTGGGGCCTGCGCATTTTTTCTCAGGGTTCTTTTTTCTAAGAGAAGAGGAGAAAATGAGCAGGAATGAAGCTTAACTTAAAATACTTTAAATCTGTCCCGTGTTGCGGGTTGAGACGACATGTTAGCCCAGACTTTGCATTTCCGGCCAGTCCCACATCCTCGCTTGTGAGGGGTGGCCAACACAAGCCCTTTTGACCCTGTCTCTCCGGCAGGGTCCCCTGGAACTGGCCTCCTTTGGAGTGTGGGCAGTAGCCTTGTGGAAGCGGTTCTCCCTGTAGCAAACCAAGAGCAGCACAGCTGGGTGTGGAGTTCTCTGGAGGCCTCAGACAGCAGCTGCTGGCGTTCCCCAGGCAACCCAGCACATCTGGAGGGTGCCAGGTTGGGCAAGGCCGCCCAGACTAGAGCTTGGTCGAGGCCTCGGTGCTCCCGGCAGCTCCGCTTCCCAGCATCCTCACCCCACCAACCTGCGCCAAGGTGTGCCGGGAGAAGCGTGCTTCCCGGGCCCACACTCTGGCCGGCACGTGTGTGTGTGTGTGTGTGCATGTGAGCGCGCCCCTCCCCTGGCACTGCGGAAGAGTGTTGTGATGACTCGTTTTCTCCCTAGATCTCTCTCAAGGGAGCAGCACTGCCCACTGCCTCTCCAACCCAAACTACCACACCCTGCCATGTGGGGTGACTTCGCGGCCCTTTCCCAGTAATCTGGATGGAAGCCTCTCCAGTAAGGTAGATATGACCCCCCCCCCCTTGCCCTCCACTCTTTTCCCCAGTTCAAGGAAATTTGCCAGAATCCTTTCTCTGGACTATCCCGGCTGGGTCTCGCCCTTTCGGCCAGCTAGCGAAAGGCACGGCAGGATGGTCCGTCTCCGCTAACGCAGGGGAATGGAAAGGCCAGCAGGACAGACCAACGTCAGCAAGGGGCCCGTCGGGCCCCTCTTTATGAAGCTCTGCTGCTGACTTTCTGAGATGAAGCTCTTCGCTTTAAACTGCAAACAGGGAGGGTAGCTCAGCGATCGGCGCTGGATGCCATGCCGCGCCCTGAGAAGGTATCCCATTGCGATGCTCTGACTTTTTAGCCGCAGCCCTTCAAGAACCCTGCTTTTCTGCGGAGATCTGGGCTGTCTCCACCCAGCTGCTCCCACTCGCTTTGCTGCTTGCTCTGCTTTGTGGTCGCCATGCATTGCACACGAGAGTTGGTGCCAGGAAGATTCAGTCGCTGGGAGCGTTGGGGGGGGGGGGGGGCTTTCTTGGCGCAGTGTCCATATAAAAGGGGGAGCTCCTACCCTTCCCCGCAGTTCTTCTCCAGCCACCTCGGTGCCTTGCGAAGTTCTTTCTCTCCCTAGACCTTTTCTGAGCATCTCTTCTTCTTTCTCACTGTTCGGCAAACTTAGTACCTTGTTGCTCTCTTATTCTCCTCGCGAGCCTTTTCCCTCAACAACGGCTCCTTTTATGGCCTGCCTTCCTACCAAACCAAAACCAGAAGAGAGGCCCTCTCCATGCTTCTCTCTGTCAGGCACCCCCGGCGTTGGGTTCCCCGCCCTCAGTTCCTCTCGTCCTTCCCGGCTTCTTGATGGCATCGAAGGCGCCGCTCGGGAAGCGCACGAGGGACGCCTCCAAGCCGCCTCGGATGGACAAGCCTGCACTTTGCTTGGGGGGTGAGGGGCGTGTGGTCGGTGGTGCCCCTGTGGCCAGGCCGTTGTTGAGCCCCGGAACAGGGCTCGCCAGTGCCCCGGGCGCTCGTGGCTGTGTGGACATTTCACTGCCCCAAGGCTGCCGCTTCTGGTTTGGCTGAGAGCACATGCAGCCCAAGTCGTGGTGCCGTCGGCCGCGCTGCGTGCCGGGACCTGTGCAAGGGGCGACCTGGCTGGCCCCCCCTTCGCCAAGTGCCACCGATTGGATGCTGGCGCCAGGGCCACCTGCGCGATCGAGAGAGCAGCCCCCCACGGGCACCCGGGGGCGACTCTGGCCCGCCACCCAGGAGCAGACAAGCCCGCCGGCCGCCCTTGCGTGTGACCGCCGGGCCCGCCCCTTGCCCCCTCCTCCGCGGCGTCCCCCCCCCCCCCCCGTGCATCCTCTCCTTGCACTGCTTCCGGAATGCGAGGCTGGCTTTATCGGCCTCGGTCCTGAGGCCGCGGGGCAGCCCCTCTTGGAACCGAGGGAAAGGGTGGGTGCTGCCCCCTTTTATATGGATGCTGCAGGCGGGTCTCCATGATCAGACCTTCCCGGCAAGTGTCTCCACCGCCAGGGCGGCTGCGGTGCATCGTTGCCGGGGCTCGGTTAGGTCGTGCACGGCCCAGCGCTCCCTCACTGCCAGTAGGTCCCTGTTCCTATGCGCACCCCCTCAAGCCTCCCCCCCCCCCACAGCCAACGGCTGAGTGCCACCAAGGCCCTGCTCCCTGTGGCCGGGGCTCAGACGGAGCGCCGGCCGCTGCACCACCCCAGGGAAACCTGCTGCTTGTGGGGAGCGTGCCGCACCCAGGGCGTGTGGCCGTTCCCCGCTGCCCACCTGGCTCAGCTCCTCGGGGCCCCACGTTGCCCTGTGCACTCGGTCCAGCCCCCTTCCACTGAGCGCTCTCGGCACCACGGTCAGAGCCGGTACAGCCGCGCCCCCTTCTTCTCCTTGGTGTCCCTTCCACGGTCGGGAGGAGGACAGACAGACGAGGTGGTGGAGGGGCCAGGAGGGTTCGCTGGCGGCCGGCTCCCCCGGAACAGCCCACGCGTGCAGGAGTCTCGCTTCCGGGCTTGGCTACTGCTAGGAGGCCTGCTGGCACCTCATTCTCCTCCGGTGGCGTGATTTTTTCCTTGAACTGGGGGGATCCTGCCTGGCGTGACGTTGCCTCCCTCTCTTCCACGTGCGCTTGGTGCCCGCATGTCAGTGGCCTCCGACCTTCCAGGGCCTTCCCCTTCCCCTTCCTCCTTGGATGTGCCACGAATATCGCCCTCTCGTTGCGAAATGGCGGCTCCGCTCACCGAAACGTGCCTGCTGCAGGAGGAAGTGGCGACTCCCCGCATGCCCCATGTGGTCTGCCTTTGACCCCTCTGCTCCGCTGGGTCCACCGTCTCGGGACGAGCTGAGCCGGCTGGAGTGGGGGCAGCGCTCGGGGCACCCCCCTGCCTGCCTTTTAACCCCCACCCTCCCCCTCGCTGGCTTGGTCGGGGGGTGCCTCGGTTGCTCCAGCGTTAACTCGTTGCTGTGATGACTCTTTGAACAGCTCAGTCACAAACTGCTTGGCAGAGACGCTGCAGACGGGAGCGCCTACGGCTACCTGAATGAACTAGGTCAGTAGTTTTCGGCACTCGAGTCATTTGAAACTAAAGCTGGTGTAGGTCTGCTTAAATATTAGCTTACACAGTCAAAACTGTAGGTTTCTTTCCTTTCATCTGTGCTCTACATGGATCTTACTAAAATAGTGCTAAATCCCATTTTCCTCACTGCATCGAAGCCCTCCTTCTTTGGGAGGCCTCTGTTTTTCTTTGCTCTTCTTTTGCTTGTTTCTACAGAATCCACTAGCGCACTCTCACAGAAAGCAAGTGTTTGAGCAAACACGGGAAGTGTGCGTGCGAGTGTGGCCCTTGCGTTCAGTGGATGTGAGTTTTTAGGGATGGAGGAGAAATGCATTGAGTGCACAGGTTAATGCCAACTTGGCACTTGCAAACCAACACACAAACCAGAACTCGGTTTTCTTCTCCAAATTTTGTAATGAAGTTCTCCAATCAAAAGCTGTGTACAAAAAATAGGAGATAATTTTGCACATAAAAATGGATATCACTGAAAATGCATTAAAATGCATTATATTAGGAGAAGTCTTTGCACCACGTTTGTATATTAATTAATTGATTAGTTTAAAGCTGTCTGTTAGTAACATATTAGGCAAAATTGTATACAGAAATGCATGCCTTAAGAGAAATGTGCAAAAATGCATTAATTTTCATTATAACATTTTTAAAAACTCTATTCAGAGCAAGCAGAAATTTAAGATTGGCAAAAGTTTGGGATGAACCAAACTGAGAACTAAATACAGAGAAACCAACACTGACAGAATCTTTTATCCCTAGTTTTAGTGTTGAGTTGTTGCAGAGGTGTCGCAAGTGGAACAAAACGTGCACTATGATGAAGGCCTTGGCAGTTGTAGGTGGCCTATAGATACATGTATAAATAAATAAATAAATAAATTCACCCTTATACACTTGAGTCAGCAAATGGCACCATAGTGTCATCTAGTGGCAGAATTAAGACATTACAGCGCAATATTGACATAACCACAGTAGAAACTGTATCATGCATTCTGCAATTCATAGTTGTACAATGGGATTTGTGATCCTAAAAGACAACAGCATACAAATCAAATAAGTATTCCCCAGGTTGCCAGAAAGATATCAACTGGCATTTTCAAGTCACCTTCACATTTGCCTTTCTACTGTCCCTGCTGTTTCAAGTTGTGTAAAAACATGTTAGCATCGCTGTTACTACTATTAGTAATAATAACAGATACCTAAAGTGATTAAGCGAAGCAGAAGATGTTTTTAAAAAGACAGCCCCTGCTTGTAGTCTTGCCATCTCATCGTCACGATGCAAAAAAAAAAAAAAAATTGGAGAGGGGAGGGAGGGGACCCTTAAAACTTACATAAGTTGCAGTTCCTGGAGAAAAGGAGCTCAGTGTGTACTTGCATCCAGCGGGCCGATGGAGCAGGCCTCGCCGTGCATGCTGTTCTCTCCCTCGAGTGCAGCCATGTGGGAAGGGCTGCAGGTGGAAGCGGTTTGGAGTGGCCGGCCGGCCTCGGCACTGGCAATGCCACGTCCAGGCTGCGGGAGCTCCCCTGCCAGTTCTTCGCTGCCTGCAATGCCCCCGCTCCCCCTGGCTTTTCCATGTACGCCACCTCCCTTGCCACCGCCCTGCCTCCCGAGCTGGAAAGCGACGCATGCCGCCCACTTTCCCTGCACCCACTTTGGCCTTGGCTGTGGCACCCAGGTGCCCCGGGTTGCTGGACCGACCGGACCCACTGTGAAGGGGCTGGAAGCTCAAGAGAAAGGGCTACTGTGTGAGTTGGAGTTTTGGTTCTTCCGTCTTGATGCATTTATTTTTCTTACTTTCTGATTTGATTGTCCATCAGCAAGAGCAATGCATCTTCCACTGCTTCTCAGGGAACTCCCGGTTGCAGGCAGCATAGAAATCCAAAGGTGTCTAGATGTGTGCATTGGCTTCTTCATGTTTGGAACAGATGTTAGATTATAGGGAAGAACTGCTTCTTGTATGTGGAAAGGCAGGCAGGCAGGCAGGCAGGCCTCCTCCTCTCAGCGTCAGGGGTATCTCGTGTAGACAGAAGGCTTCAGGGATTGGAGCACCTCCTGGAAACAGAACTGGTTGCCCATCCAGAATTCTTGTCCTCCAGTGGAGGTCTGTGCTCATTCAGCTTGTGCCTCTGTGTGCAGCTGTGTGGGAGGCTGCTGCCCCCCATTGCATCTCGTGGCAGGACAAATGGACCCCCCATACAACTAGTTGTCCGGCTGACGGCTTCCCAACACACCTTTGCTCGGGGGCTTCGGTGCAGCCCGTAGTTGAGGGGCTGGCATAATCCAGCAGGCGAATCCAGGCCCAGCAGCATCTGTGCCAAATCCAGGCTGGTTTCCCCCCAGCAGCAGCACGGGGTCAGGCCGTGGCTGCATCAGCTTCTGGTGGGAGAGGCGTGCAGCAGGCCGTTCCCATGGGATTCCTCTCGAACACCAGCTCCCCACCAGACAGAAGCAACACACACTTTACACATTTCAGAATGGGAACGGCTTTTTAACCTGTTACCTGCAGTGGCAGGAAGTGTGTGTGAGGTGTAAGGAGAGGAAACAAGACCTTGGTGTCTGTGGTCGTTCGCCTTCCCATTCTGGACACGGCGGGGCTGAATCCTGGAAGTGTTTTGCCACTGAAGGGCAGCTGCAAACCAAGCAGGGGGTATTTCTACCCGCTCCCAGTGAGGCATGTGAAATGCGCGTGCAGCATCCTCTGCTGAAGTGCCAGCAGCGGAAGGATTTGGAAGCATGTGCCCCCAGGGTGCCTCCACACTGTCCCTGTGTGAGACCACAACCGGGCTGTGTCCTCCGGCGGAGACCAGCCTTTTCCTCGGCGGAGGGTGGCTTTCCTTGCCGAGGCGTCCCAGCTGCGAGAGAAAGAGGGCCTAGATTAGAAGCGAATCCATGGGCTGCGCTCTGTCCTTCCAGAAGCGCTGCAGCCGCCACAGGGTTGTGGGGAAGCCGTGCCCCTCTGGCGCAATCAACCCGTGTCTTGAATTAGTGGGCTGCAAGCAAACTGCCCCCCCCCCCGAATTCTCCCTGTGCTTGGAAGTCCTTTCACCACTGAACTGCTTCGCCAGCTGCCAGCAAAGGCAGAATTCGGTGCAGGTGTCGCACGGCTGGGGCGAGTACGCACACCTGTTTGCGTTGCCTGGCGCAGTCGGCCAAGACGCCGTAGGTCCGTCACTCGGGAGGAGTGTGATGCCGCCAGGCGCTCATGCCAGAGGCAGACCTCTCGCCGCCCGCAGCCGCCCGCAGCGGAAGCAGGCTCCCCCTCCGGCCCGCGTGGTGGGTTGGGCTCGGGTCACCCTGCGGCCACTGCATGAAGTGCCCAGCTCAGGTTCTCTGCGAGGAGAGGCACCTTCCGGTTTGCATAAACATATTTATGCATTTTCCATTGTATATTATTTTTGTGCAGGTGCTTATGGGATGAATAGACGTCAGAACACATACATTATGGAAAAAGGCTTCAAAGGTATAGTATCGCTGCTGGCGAGTCGCCCCATAGCAGGCAGCCTGCGGATGGCAGGAGAGGTGAGCCGGTCCGAGGGGCTGGCAGGCAGGCGCGTTGCGGCCAGGCCAGGCAGGGCCAGGGGGCTCGGGGGCTTCCCGGGGGCTCGGAGCTTTTGCCGGACCGTTTGGCTTTGTCCCACGCTTTGCTGCGATGCTCTTGCTTGTTCATTAACCCGCCCGTCATACCCGAGTTGCTTTTTAAGAAAGGCAGCGGAAGCACCCCCATGCAGATCACGCGGGGGTGGCTCTGAATTCTCTGCCAGTCTTCACCACGCAGCCTTGAGCTGGCCGCTCCGTCTCAGTCGCTCTGCTTTAACAGCAGAGACCGAGGTGACATGCTTCATAGACACATAAAGAGATAAGTGCTTGATTATGCCAGGCTGGAGGGAGGGAGAGGGCCAGATCGTTGCAGCGGAGGCTGTGGCTCCCGGCCGCAGAGACCGCATCCAAGGCGCTTGTGTTGCAAGGTGGGAAAAGGCCCCATGCAGGCGCTGCAGCCCGGAGCCGCCGGCATCCGGGCCCTGAGCCAGTCCCGGGCACGTGCCAAGGCCTCTCTGTAAGCCAGCAGCTCCCTTTTGGGACGGGGCATTCAGTGGCCATTTCTAGGGGGCACTGGAAGAGCCCAGGCTTGCTCGAATCTCATGGGGAAGTGTAAAGAAGAGCAGGGCGTTGTGCTTTTAAAAGACTGCAGCTCTGGGGCTTGGGAAGCTCCGAAGCAGACAAAAGCACTCTTCGGCCACCGCGTTGCCTCCGGGGCTGCAGCAGCTCCACTTCTTGCTGCGGCCTCGTGCATGGTCCTGCCAGGCCACTCCGCACTGCCAAAATAATCCAGGGTTTACCCTAAACCCTCCATCGCCCTGGCTTCCTCCAGAGAGAGCTGGGGATAAGGAGAGTTTGCAGAGAGTGTGCAAAGCCCTCGCCCGCCGCCCCTGGGCCTTCTAAATGCAAAATCGGCAGGGGCTGGATGCCTGCCCCCAATTCAGGCCCCACTCTGGGGCGAGCAGATCAGGCGGAAGCCCTTTGCAGGCCCAGGGAGGCCTGCGGGGCCTCGACGATGAGCGAGCGGATGGTGCCGCAGCGCCAAGGTGGCGTGTTCCGGTTTGCGCAAGTCAGCTGTGCCAGACCCAAAGGCCCTCTCGCCCAGGGGTCCCCGGCCTTCCTGTGCCCCACACTCCTAAAAGTGTTCGCTTGATGTTCGCACCCCCTAGAAAGGAAACTTCACCTTGAAGATGGAGAAGTCAAACTTCTAATTTTTGAAGCACACACTGAACCAGATGCAGAGCGGTGAGGGAACGCCTCGGACTAAAAAAAGAAGCTTTTAACTCTGTGCATAAAATTCAAATAGAAATCAAGCAATTAGAAAAAAGCATAAGCAGGAAAATCAATCCCAGTCATGAACAAGCATCAGTGGCTTCTTTGTTCTTGCTTCCCATTCCTGATTTTGTCAAAACACGGAACTTTCTTGTCGATGGAGATCCGCAAGTCTGCCCGTGGATTCGGGCGAATCCTAAATTTTGTCTTGATTGACATCCCTCCACATCTGTGCCCATCAGATCTCAGAGCAGCAAATTCCCTCAGAGCGTTCACTGACTTAGCAGGAACACCAGGCTTAGAGTAGACCGAGCGTAAATAGTGGACTTTGAGTCCTGACAAGCTTACTCAGGTAAGCCACTGAGGTACGACCCAGCCTAGGTCCCACCCCAGCACTAGCGCGCATGCTCAGGCAGGAGCAAGATAGCACGGAGGAGGCGGCCGGCCGGGGTGAGCGATCCATGAGTCGCTGGTCCTAATCCAGGCCTCGCCCTGCCGCAGGTTAGAGTGTTTTGTCCCCCGCCCAGGCCGGGCACAGCCACCGTCCCGCGTCACGTCACGGGGCGCCCTGTCCCGCCCTCCTCCCCACCCGTCGCGCCCCTCACCTCGCTGCACCACGTCCCTCCCTGCGGGACTCTTGCTTCTGCCCCGAGGAACGTGGGGCCGGTCTGGCTGGGGGACTGGTGTCGGGGGACGCGAGCAGCAGAGGCGAAGACTCGCCAAGTGGCCCCGAGGAGGCCGGGAACGCTCCAGCCGTCAGCCACCCAAATTATGGAAGGAGGACGCTGCGGCAGGACGTACGGAAAAGGAGTGGGGGAAATCGCGCAGGCCCACCAGGGGCCTGTCGGCTCTGCATTGCCTTGCTCCAGCAGCAGCTGCTGTTCCTCAGCAAATCAAGGGGTGGTGTGAGAATCCACACAGCCGGGAGGAGGAGGAGGAGGAGGAGGAGGAGGAGGAGTAAGCCAAGATGTGGTGTTCTCTGAGCCAGGCAGAAAAGCAGCCCTTGGAGGAGAAGAGGGCGGCCTGAGGGCATCCAAAAGCCACGCTTTGCATGGCCACCCAGAGCCCCCGCTGGAGCAGGCCTGCTCCGGAGCAGGGCGGCAAAACATGGTACCTCTGCAAGAAGCGAGGCGACTGGATTGCTCGGGAGAAGGGTGGCACGTTCCATTCACGGCCACCATCCATCCCCGTGCATGACCTGAGGGTGACTCGGAGGAAACCAGCGAGCAGCTTTTGCTAAACTCACAGAGACCAGCAATGAGCAGAGCTGCATGCACAGCGCCCCTCCCCAACGTCCATTCATTCCCCCCCCCCCCCCAGCATCCCAAGACGGACCCGGGGCGTGCATGTACGAAGGAAACGAAGGCACCCGGCCCTGCCTTCAAAGGTTAACAGGGTGGGGTGGAGGGGAGAAAAATCAAGAGTGGAGCTGGTTGCTTGTAGCAAAGGGAGGGAAAACCGCCCCAAGGCTGCCCCTCGAGCAAGGGGGCGGGTGGGGGCACCATGCCTGAGCATTACCGTTCCTATTTCGTCAGTGCCTCGCAGGACGGTTTGCAAGATATTTAGACGTTAAAAGCATTCCAAGCACTGCTGTTCCTATTGAAGCAATTGCAAGAGAAAACCTATAGAAATAACACATGAAGAAGAAATCAAAAGAAGTATAAAATCAGACATATAATCTGACAGAAATCATTATAAAATCAAAAGCAAAGCAAACAACCCCATGTCATGTAAAATAAATAAGGCCATATTAGAATACTGTGCAAACAGACAGGTGTTGGCCTGGAGCCTCTGAACAGCTGGTTCCATAGCCCAGGTGCCACTGCTGAAAAGGTCCTTCTCCAGTAGCCACTTTCCTTATGTCCTGGAGCAGGACCTCTGCTGAGGACCTGAGGGTCCAGGCAGGTGGACATGGGAGGAGGCTTCTGCTAGCTATTGAAGCCCTAAAGCGTGTAGGGCCTTATAGATTCTTGTAAGATGCTGGAATGTCTTGTGCTTACGCACAGCCAAACTGAGAGCGGCTGAAAGCAGAGGGCCTTTTAGGTCCCATTGACCGTCAGCCCTGAATGGTTTGTTCTCCAAATGCCACTTTTTTTCATAAAATGCAGCCTCACAGGGCCAATTTTGACTGGGGGAGGGGAGTGTTATGGTTGCAGGTTCAAAATGGGCATAGGGACCTTCCCCCCAAAAATATTTTATGAAGCAAACTTTGCTAGCTGCCACTCTATCTGGTGCATCGCTCTGAGGAAGAGGAGGTTAAACTGGTGCATTGAATGCAAATATGCATTTGGAAAAGTGGGGGGGGGGGGGCTCAGTCTGGCCTACCCCAGACAGACTCCTTGTGTCTGGGGAGAAGGTGTGGCCAGAGGGAGCCGGAAGCGGACGGCACTTCCCCAGCCCAGCTTCGTGGCCGCTCTCGAGCTGGCCAGCACAAGCTGGGGCTCCCCAGACGGAGCCGCCCCATCACGAGCTGTTCTCCAGTTGTGAAGTTAGCGGAACAGGGACAGAAGAAGTGCAGACATGGAAGTGCCAGGAGCACCACCCCACTATTAAAAAAAATCCGTGATGTTGCCTAAACCCGCGTGTGTCAAGGACGAGCCAAGAGGGAACACCTTCTCTGGGCGTGCGGCACCACCTAGATTATGGTGTCGGCTTTAAGGAAAGCAGCGGGTGGCGGGGCAGAGGCGCCGCAGGAAGCCGGCAGGGACAATGTGCTGCACCAGAAGGCGAGCCCTGCAGTCTGGGCAGAACTCCGGCATGGGTAAGGCACTCTGAGGACAGGGCATCCCAAAGGCAGGCAGGTCGGTGTGGGGAGAAGATGAAGGGCCCAAGCAGATGTGAAGATGCCCCTTTCCCAGGGGGTGGAGGGCTTTCAGGAGCAGGCGGTGGGACAGGTCCCTCCTGGTGTGCCCGAAGCAACCAGACAAGCCGAGCTAAAATCCTTCCGGCCACAGGTAAGCGACTTCCTCGGCAAGGCACTCTCCTCCAGGGACGTGACGTTCCTCGCAGGACTTCAGCCTTCTTATCCGACAAGGTCATGATCTGGCTGTGGACAAGCGGGAGCGGGGGGGCAGTCCTCCTGTTGGCCAACAAGACGGTGTGTTTTATCGTTCGAGGTGCGCGGCACGCCTACCGCAGTGATGCTCGTGGCACTTTGCGGAGCACAACTGGGCACGGAGGCATGCTGAGCCCGCCCCGGTCCCTGCTCTGTGCAGCGCACGGTTGAACTGTTGGCAAGGAAGCAGTCGATGAAGGGGCAAAAGGGGCCGGGGAGAAAACACTGGCTTGTCCCGTGTCATGAGGAAGAGCGCTGGTTGTCTGGCAGCGGGTGGGGAACAAGTCGGACCGAATTTAGGGATTACAGGAGGTCTTTGCTGGAACGTGGTGTTCCCTTTTCCCTGCCTTACATCTGGAAGGAACACGAACAAATTCCGACTTTCCATTTCCGAGTGGCCACTGAAACTTTAAACACGTGCACCAGGCCCTGGCAATGCCATTCTGGGAGAGACGAATACACTTCCAAAGCATGCTGCACACTAATGCCCTGGGGAATATCGGGGTGTTGCCCTCTCGGATGTGCCCCCGACTCAGGCTGCTGGCAAAGGGGTCTCTGCGGAGCAGCCGGAATGTGCCTGGTTCCCCAGTAGGGCACGCAAGGGGCGATTTAACACGGGTTCAAGAGTCGGGGGGAGGGCGGGGGGGCCGCAAGCGTGAAATGCAATGCTGTAACTTGGCAATGAGAGGCTTCTAACCATGCGAGCCTCGCACTGAAGGGCTGTTTTTCTTCCTACTGAATGTTCAGGAAATGACTTGCGAATGAGTTTGGATGAGCAGATGGTTTGGAGAGACAGTGGTTCCGACATACCTGAGGCGTAACTGGTGGGTCCCCCGTGTGGTGCACTTTGAGGGCCAGAATTCATCCCCGACCCCGCTCTCGAGGCCCAGTACCATGCGTGCTAAGGGGCCCGGCTGCCTCTTCTCTTGCAGACTACATGAAAGAATCGGCCTGCAGCTCGAGCACCTGTTCCCTCAACAGCAGTGAAAACCCCTACGCCACCATCAAGGACCCGCCCAGCGCCCCCTGCAAGCACCCCGAGAGCAGCTACGTGGAGATGAAGTCGCCCGCCCACCGAGAGGCCTCCCACCCGGACGCACCCGCCCTGCCAGTGGCTAATAAAAATATCTATGACATTGGTGAGTCCTTCCAGGCAGCAGGGGCCCGTTTCAAGGGCGCCGGGGCACGGTGCGCAGACCCCAAAATTAAATCTGCTGCTTGCGCTGCAAAACCAGTCGAGTTCACCAGAGGAACACAGAGACACTTAGTGGTGCTTCGTCCCGGGCTCCATTTTTCACACCAGGTGGGGTTAGATTACTGCTCTGAAGGCCAGAACGAGTTTGCTGTTGCTTCTCTCACTGACCCAGGAATTGAGCAGAGTTGCGAGGGCATCGGCCGGCGATAGGGAAAGTGACTTTCTGCGTCCACGTGGTACCCACTGTAAAAAACCCTCACCCTGAAGCCACAACCCTCCGCCTCATAACCCACCACTTCTGAGGAGGCACGTCGGATGGCACACCAGCATCCCTGCTCCTTGCATATATTCCTTCCTTCTCTGTTCACTGTGCTGCATCATTTATTTTGGGTTTCTTTGGGGGTGGGAGGGATCCTCAAAGCCCTTTTCTTAATTGCTGGTAATTGTATCTTCTTAGCCAGGCTGCAGAGATGTCAGCAGGCTTTTCCCCAAGGCCTCTGTGCCGCTAGAGGCACTCACTCTGCACACTTGCTTTAAGAGGGAAACTAGGGGGCGCAGGAACACGGAGCGCAACCTGCCCCGGCCCGGCCTCCCTCGCACCCTTGCAGAATTGCCATGCACAGCAGCCGTCCTGCTGCTGGGGGAGCCGGTGGTGTGAACAGGAGCGAGGAGCCTGGCCTTTCAGCGTGGGGGAGCTGGTCCATGTCCCTGGCCCTGGGTGACCTTGCCCAGACGGGCCTGTCCGAGCCTTCGGGATCTCCGGGAGCCCTTGTGACCGTGGGCAAGCCTCGCTGTGCTTCTGCGGGGAAGCACTGGGCGCAAGCGTCGCAAGAGAGGCAACCCCCAACTCGCTTGGCACCGCAGCGTCTGGGACAGCTGGACCGGAACGAGACGTGCCACAGTGCCCGGGTGAAGGTGGGAGCAGCTAGAGGCGTTGCCTGCCAAAGCTTCCATGGGCTGGGTGGAACAGCCCCTTCAGGTTGGCCCCTGCGGATGAGCCGGACTTGGAGCGGGTGGGCTAGGGAAGGCCAAGCGTGGGCACCTTCCCGCTGCAGGGACAGGCTTTCTGGTGGGGCTGGGGCCATGGCTGGTGCCCTGAGCTACAGAGCCACAGTTCCTTCGGGGGTGATTGCTCTGGAACCCCTGGCGTGGGAGCTGAGCCCACTGCAGAGCTCTGGAGTTTATCTCCAGACTAAGCGCCTCCTCCCGCTCGGAACTGTTCCCAGGCCGCTGCCTGGGGTGAGCTGCTGCTTACCGGCGTTCCGTTCTTGTCTTCGCAGAGCCCACCATCAGCGTGGTCCAGGAGACCCGTCTCCGCGGCGCTGGCTACATCCAGAACCCCTATGACCTGCCCCGGAACAGCCACATCCCCGGTCACTACGACATTCTGCCCATGAGACAGAAGAGCCCTGCCCGCGGCTCGCCTTGGGAGAAGCGGGCCTGAAGGCCTCTCCAAGCCCACGGACACTGCTCTTCGGTGCAGCCAGGGATGACAAGCCTTTTGTCCCGCCACAGAAGACACGGAGAACCTCAAGGGACGCTCGTGTGGAGCCAACTTCCTTCTGCATGAAACTATTTTAGAAGACTATTTTATATGGATCATGGGGAAAAAATCACAAAGACTCCTGTACATGGAGCTGGGGGAGGCCGCTCCAGGAAGTCCTTTGTCTCCACGGCACTCCCGGACAAAGCGTGTTCGGGTGACTCGATTCTGCTTTCCGAAATTGGGTGGGGTATGTTAGAACAGAGACACTCCCCCCCACCCCACCGCTGCAAGTTCTTACAGCTGCATCTGTGCTATCATTTGCTTAAAAGAGATGACTTACTTCCGATGACAGGATGCCCAGAGAGCTGGTAGGGTGGCCTCCTGCGTGGGAAGGGCTTCTCTCCCTTGGAGACCCGGGGGAAAGGAGCGTTAGCTTGCAGGTCCCACCCCGGGTCAATGTGCTCCTGGCTAGGTGGAGTGCTTGAGGCGCCCCCTTCCCTCCTCCCTTCAGGGTTCATTTTGTGCCAGCACCTGCTCTTCAGAGCCATGAGCAGACCATGACAGAGCGAAGACCCAGGCTGGGTGCTCCCGAGGGTCCCGGTTGCTTTAATGGCCGTCAAAGCTTCCGAAAAGCTCCCGGCTGAGAACTCTGGAGGGCAGAGTGTCAAGTAAAGAAGAAAGGAGGCACCATGTATCTGCTTGCCCACTTCCTGCCTTCTCGTGTCCGGGTGGCCCCCTTCCACAAGCAGGTCTCCATTCGCTCCTCTTCCAGGACACGGCTGAGCAAGTGCTGCCCTCCGGTGCCCAAGGGCGGGCCCTCCGCAGAAGCCCCCGCCCCGGCCCCGTCTGCCCAGGTGGCTGCCTGGTGCCCCCTGCATGCTCACCTCTTTTCCCGCCCCGGCAATTCAGAGCAGGGTTGCTGGCCGAAGTGGCACCGCTGCACCTTCCCGCACTCCGGCTGCTGTCTTGACTCTGCAGCGTTCCGTGCCCAGTGAGACTGTTGGAGGACAAGAGGGCTGGAGGCGCACCAGGGATGCTGCAGGGCCTCGCCCCGGCGCAGAGGGGGGCACTGTCGTGCCGAGTCAGAGGCATGGCCTTTTGCGCCGAGTATTGTCCAAACTGGCTCGCCAAGGTGCCTGGGACTGTCTGCCATGGACTGAACCTGAAATACTCATGCAAGCCCTGAGCTCTACCTCTGATCGGCCACCTCCTCTCAGGCGACCCTCTTACACCAGGCAGAGACGACCCAGTTCCTTCCATGACACCCATGGCCCCAGCCATTGGCCGGCCGGGCCAGGGCCCTGCGCAGTCATCTCAGCATCTGGCAGAGGCCCGTCTGCGGGAAGCTGCTGTTGCCCTTCTTCACGCTGACTGTTGGGGCGGCAGTGTTGGGCATGGCCATGGTCCAAGCTTCCATTCGCCTGTAGATGTGCTTAAGCAAACTCCAATATTGCAACTAAATGTGTTTTTTTTTAATTACTAGGCAAGTGCTATCATGGCAACGAGGCTGCTTCGTTGCCAAGAAATAGCGATTTGACATTAAGGTGCAGTTTAGTGGGAACCGTAAGAACAGAGGAAATGACAAGAGAAGGCATTGCTATGCCCCGAAGGCCTTGGGGTTCCTCACGCGTTCAGCTTGCTCGCTTCCGCCAGGGCTGAGGCACAGCAGGTCAAGGGCGTCATCCTGTCCTCAGCGGCGGGGCTGAGGGAAGGCGGTGGCACATCCAGGCCTTGCACGTCGAGGGCCCTGATTCCGAGAACATGGGCGTGCCGGATGAGGTGGCTCATTCCGCAGAAGAGCGTTGCCTCGTTCAGTGGGAATTGATGGTCTGCCACACCTATCTCCAGCTCTTGTTGGAAGGCTTTCTGGCTGGATGTGAAGAACGGCAGGGCCCTCCTGCAGGGAAGAATGTCTCCTGTGGAGCGAGGGTCAGTCGCAGTGGGAGGAAGAGGGAGGGCGGGCGGGCGGGCACCCTTGCCAAGACCATCTCTGTCACTCGGCCGCACTCTGCCCGCCCCACACTGGGGCCACATCCCGAGCCGTGGAGGAGCTTGGGCATGCCAGGCAGCGTGGACCAGGTGGGGAGCGTCTTTCAGCCTGAGGCCAGATTCAATTTGGGAGGCGCCCCTGCCCAATCTAGGTGAGGCCAAAACCTAATCCCCCCCCCCCCGCCTCACAGCGTGAAAGCTTAGAGTTGTCACTGCCAGTAACTGAGAAGAGGCATTTATAATTGCAGGGGAGGCAGGAAGGCAAAGGTGGGCACCACCCGGTGACTGCCTAGAGAAGGGGCTGAGGCTGCAGAGACCTCCTTTGCAGGGAGAAGCCAAGGGGCTGCTCGTCTCTCCCTCCAGGGGCAGCTTGCACGATCTTCATGGAGATGGCAGCTGGGGAGAGAGGGGCCCCTTCCCATGTTCCTGCAATCTTCACAAAGATCCCCTGCAACCTGTCTTGGAAAGACCAGTCCCACAGGAGCCAGCGGGACATTTTTCCAAGCCTGTTGCCACACTCAGCTGCTGTGCTCACTTGGGTGCCATCCAGCCTTGTTCTGGCCACCCTCCATCCTTAGCGTGGTGCCCTGAAGGTTTTGGGGGGAACTGAGCTCCTCTGACGGAATGCCTCCGCTTCTGTTGTCCAGCATTCACTTCCAATGCTTGGAAATGGAGTGAAGCAGAGAAGGAGAAAGTTGCCCTCTAGAAGCAAGACCAGCCAGACGCTCTCTTTACGGGGCAGTGTGCGTAAGGAGGGATTCTGCACTGCCCATCACAGGGAACAAGGGTGCTCCCCTGCAAGATTGAAAGAGAACCACGTAATTTTTCCACAGCACAGGAAGAAATGTAATTATTTACACGAATGCTGCATGTGTGCATGAGGGACATGATCTATCAGCAATAGCCGCTTTACTTTCCAGGAAAGCCTTATCCAAAATATAAAGAGTAGCAGAACCTTCTTTTGTAGGGCTGGTAGGGATATATATTTTAATTACTTGTATAGGAAAATAAAGTCTTACCTCAGATTCAGCGATGGGAAAAGTCCTCCATGAAGGCTTTCATTCAGACAGGGTAACTTCCTGTTTGCATCTCACTTGGAAGTTAGTGTATTTAACACAGATGAAACAGAGTGCAAAGCTGACCTAAGGCGAGCATTGTCCCACATCTGGGTCCCATTCTGGGCTGGAGCAATACAGGAGCAGGTGCCTAGACTGCCACTGCCATGCTAGGGAGCGCACGACGGAGGGACACATGGAAAATGCAGAATGCCCCCCAGTCCTTCCCCATCAGCAAGCGTATGCAAGCTTTCAGGTAACGCAGGATTCTTCCTCTAGCAGCAACACAGAGAGCTGCAAAGCCCCAAAGTGCAGACAGCGCATTATTCAGTGAGACTGCAGCAGGGCAGCCGAGCATTTTTCAGCTTTTGGGAAGCTGGACCGTCAAAGTAACTGTGGGGAAAAGATTATATCCAGCAGGAGGCAGCAAAAAGATGATCCAGTCGCCTATTATATCACTCCTTTAAAAAGGACTCTAGACACTATTATGGCAATACTTTTTTAAAGCAAGACAAATTTGTAATATTTGTGGACTGCACAAAGATGGTCTTGTAAAAAATAAACTGAATTTCTCTCAGCTGTGTCTGTGTGTCATAGAATCCTTCCATAGAGCCTTGAAACGATGGTAAACTTTCCTCCACCACCCTCTGACCTACCGAGCCAGAGGAACGAAGTGTACCATTCCAGGCACAGCAAGGGAGGAAAAAAAGTCCTAGCATTCCAGCATGACGCAAAAGCCACGTGGGGGCTCTGCCATCTCAAACACCCGCTCACCTGGGCCTTCCTGGAGAGATGCTGCAGGATGCACTGGCTCATGCGGAGGCCTGCCAGCCCAGCTCTCCCATGCTCTTGGCTCCCGTTAGTTTGTCAAAAAAACTCCCAGCACTGGTCAAAAGGGGCATTTCTCTGCTTTCTTTCCTCACTCTGTTCTTTACAAGCAAAACATACTGCATTCCAAGTTCTGTAAATACACCAGTTCACAATAAAGTGAGTAAATTGCAACAGTAAATGATTCAGAATTGTCTGTCAAGTAGATTTGCATAATTTATTCTGAGCAATAACTACTGCATATAACGTTTAATCATCTTCATATGTCTTAAGTGCATTATTATACTTTAAATACCAAATGCGTGCGACAGCACAACTCCAAAGAAGTTCACTCAACAACATCCGAGCAGTCCCCTGCAATTCTTTATTAGAATTCCAATAATGAATAATTTTAAATCAATCTTAAAAAATATTCAAGATAGAGAATGTGCATACAGTACAAAGCAATTTACAAAAAGATCAGAAAAAATGTTTGTGAAACAGATAAGCATTCAAGAGTGGGAAACAAAGGATGAAGGGACTACAGCAATGCCTTCCGTGTGTCCGACACGTCATGAGCACCGCAAGACCAACAGGCTGAGAGATTCAGCGCTTTGTGGGTGCCCTCGTGGGGGCGGCAGGAAGGAAAGGACACCATCTGGGTCTGCGGCTTTGTTGTGATAAGCTCCCTTCCTCTCTTCTCTCCCTAGCAGTTGCGCCCCGGGGGCAGCTTCCTTCTGGTTTCAGCGTGGCTTTCCATATCCTGCGGAATCCTCTCTCCATGCACAAGGCCCCACTTGGATGGCACTTTCAAGGATGAACACACAGATCTGCGCTCGAAATCCACCAATGTCCCACTGCATATAAAGATCTCTCCCAGCCGTGCTCGTACGCTTGGACTGGGCCTCTCTCCCTCGAACGGGTGGAGGAGTTCCAGGTCCTCCCTGGCCAGTAACCAGTGACATAAAGGGCTCCTTGCCAGCGCCGTGGCTCAGCTCACCACCCCGCTGTGGGTGGCTGGTGCAGCAGGCTGAAGCAGAACAAGGCCGGGGGGGCGGGGGGGAGCATTCCTGTGAAAATAACTGCAGTGAGCGGCGGCGGCAGCTCCTCCAGTTGCGAAGCGTTCTCCATGCCTTTTCAAGAACAAGAGCAAGCGCGTGCCAAAAGAACAGGGGCCCATCCTGACTTACGCAAAGCACTGCGCGTGAGACGAGCAAGCGGGGTTACGGAGCTCTCGCGCCTCTGCCTGGGCCACGCGAGGCCCCACTCTCCAGCTGTCTGGGCCGCAGCGCAACTGCACGGCCGTGACTGCGTCCACATGAGGCCAGCCTCGACATGCAAGGAGACCCGTCTCTCACCTGCTTCCACGAGGGTGCGGAGGGACTGCTGCGCCCCATACGCCTCGCCCACAGTGGAGGCCACGCTGCTGTCGGGACCCACCTGCGGGAAGCACCGGGCTGGCAACGGTGGGGGGGGGGGGCGCTGCAGGGGGGAGGCAGGTTCTTTGGCTCTTCAAGGAATGCTCCTTGCCACTCGCACTCCCTTAGGCCGAGCTGCGCAGAACGGCTCCATCGATCGGAACTGGGAAACTTTGCCTACTGAAGCGAGAGTGCTGTTCTCAGCCAGAAATAACTGTCGCTCCTAGAAGCCATGTGCATTCTAAGGCTGGGATGCGGCAAGGGACTGGATTCCAGGAGATTATTACATCCTTTCCTAGCTACGGTCCACCAGATGTGTGGACGACAAATCCCACACGAGTTTACGGGACTTGCAGCCCAACACACCTGGAGGACACTGGGTTGGGGAAGCAGACATCCCGCATCTAATATTAAGGTGAAAAGGAAGTTTAAAAGGCGCTGGCCAATTACATGACGCTGCCAGGAGGACCCAAATTGCAAAGGCGGCTGCAATAATCTAGTTCTGTTGAAGGAGGCAGCATGCTTGGAAAGGAAACCAGCCATGATTTTTAAATTTTGCCCTGCCAGGACTTAGAATTCTTTTAATGCTGCAGCCACATGCAAACTATGGATGATTCGCAATGCTGAAATTAAAGGGAAGGGGGAAAGAGTTACACTATGGAGAAATCAAGACGGGAAAAGAAAATGGCCCTAATGAAGCAGGAAGGGCAGGTGGAGAAAGAACCAAAGAAAGGACAACGCGAGCTTAAGGTCTATTTCCATCTTGGACGTGGGGAGAATATACACAGCTTTCGAGGAACGGAGCTTGTTATATATTTTGACAGCACTGCATCTTTGGTTTGTTTTCTGTGGTCGGGGGGACATGGATAGGGACCACGTTGTTGCTTGGAGACATGTCGTTCTCACGTCTGTCTGACATCTGCTTCTGAGATACAATGCGGTAAATCTCTGCACAGGAGGAAAAGAACGGTGGATTCCAGACTTTCTTTTCAACAGGAGTTGTGGGAATCGAGCATTAGGGCAGCTGGGAAAGTCTGCCCCATCAGCAGCCCTCCGCTTTCTCCCCAGCCCACCTGCAATCGTATGCTGCTCATACGAGGCGCACGGAGGGCCTGTGGGAAAAGTATACTGGAATCATCTAGCCCACTGCTGAGCAGGGGGGCATTGGCCCAACTCATTCACTGGGGCAGGGAGGGGTGGCGGGTTCGCATTGCAAAGACCCCGGGAGACCAAGTACAGCCGCCTGGGTAAATAGCTTTAGAAACAGATTCAAGCAAAGTAACTGAGCAGGCCACCCTCTGGCTTCCCGCCATCTCCCGCAGGGGGCGAGGGGGGGGGGCTGCAGCAAGGGGCCACACAGCTCATGCGCGTCCCTGAGTGGTGAACGCGGTGGTGCTTCCAGGCACAGTCAGAGATGTCTGCTCATTGCAGGTGGCTGGAAAACGATGATCACCGGCTGGGGAGACGGAAGTGATGCTGAAAACCAAAGGCCGGCCCACGCAAGCCCTTCAGGCTCAGGGAGACTAACAGCGCCTCTGGGCCCAGTGCTGTTCAGGAATTGACAAACATCTCCCAGGTGTTCTGCGAAATGTTCGCCATCTCTTCCTTCCAGCATGTCTTATCGGTCACTACAGCTGGGGTGCCTCTGAGTTTGTATTTGTTAAATAAACTGTGTATTACCAGTGTTTGTTGTTTTCTGGGGGGTGGAGGAAGCAGGAAGTGCTGTCTTGCTACCAGGGTTCCTCTCCCCAAAATGAGGCACAAAAGTCAGCACCCTAATTCATCCCCCGCCCCCTGTGCCACATCCCCACCGGACTTCTGGGAATCAGTGGCTGGAAAAAGGCCTCACTTCCCCACAGGCACATTAAGAGCGTTGGAGCCACACACATGGATGCAGAGGCTGTTTCCTGCCAACAGCCCTGGGGGGCTGCAGCACACAGAGTGGGTGGGAGGTGCTGCTGGGGACAAAGATGGGCAGCCCCTGCTCATCCCTGGCCGTTAGGGCTCCAGGAGGACAAGCATGACAGTGGCCTGGGCTCAAAGGCCAGGCTGCTGGATCCTCTCCAAACAGAAAAGCAAGTCTGGGACAAGAATCCTGCTTGCCCAATGTCACAGGCAGTGAAGCTGGGTTCCAGAAACGGCCTGCATGATGCCAACCTGCAGGGGCGTATTTCCATAATTTATTTTGATGCCTCCAATCGTGGGAGAAGCAGGGAACTCCTGATGGCCACAGCTCAAGAGGAGAGCGAAGGCTGTGTCAGCAGAAGGGCACCTCCAGGAGGGGCTCAGGAAGTCAGTCAGCTGCCAGGCTCATGAAGACAGTGCTGACTGACACGGGTTTAAAGCACAGCACAGCATGATGGGAAAGCTGTCCCTGTCCTCTGAGCGTCCTCCGTCAGCAGGCTGACGCAGCCAAAGGGACTGCAACCAAATTCTGTGGCCTGCTCCCTGCAAGGCGAAACTGGCTCAAGAGACAAGCCCTGAAACAGTTGTCTTTGAAATCGGGGGGGGGGGGGGGGTCTCAAAAGGAAACCAGGGTGAGTCTTCCAGGCAGTTGGCCTGGGGGACTCCTGTGCAGTGCCCTCTACTCTACATGTGCTGGTTCCATTCATTCACTCACAAATCTGCATGCCCTTCTGCTCAAAATGGTGCTCCTGGCTTAAATCCAAAATTAGTGTCCAAATGTGGGGGGCTGACATTTGGCAACCACACCTGAAGATACCCCAATATTCTCTTCCGTACCCCAAACAAATTCTCCTCTGTACAAACAATTCCCCAGGGCCAGCAATACTCAGTGGGGCCGACTTTTCCCTGCCCTGCTGGACTGAACACCGGAGGGTCCCTTGCCCCTGCCCCTCCCAGCAGCGGACCTGTTATCGGAAGAGGTTGGAAGTGGGGTCGGAGGAGCCGGCTCAACTCCCGCCCCTTGGACCAAGAGGTCGCCTGCTCCAGACAGAGCCCCAGTTCGCGCCAGCCCCCCCCCCCCCCCCCGAGGAGACCAGCGTACCTGTCAGGATGGTCTGGAAAGCAGCTTCCACGTTCGTGGAGTCCAGAGCCGAAGTCTCGATAAAGGACAGGCCGTTCTTCTCTGCGGGAAAGAAGAAAAGCCGCTCACTGGGGAGGGGCCTGCCGGGAGCTCACACACCCAACCACCTGGCCCACGAGAGAGGGGGCGGCTCCCCTTCCTCCCACGCCGCACCGCAGCCTTCGCCACCGTGGCCAGAAGGACCTGCGCCCCAATGCCACGTGCGCCCCGCTGCCCGCTGGGTTGCCGGGAGCCCCTCCCGCAAGCGTCAGGCAGAGCCTCCGCGCAGGCCTTCCGGTCCGAGGAGACGGCCGCCCGCCACAAGCCTCCTGCCAGCCCACTGCCTCTGTGGATTATTTACAGCGCCACCAGCCTGTGAAGAGCCTGGCACGCCACAGGACCCGGCCGGCACGCCTCTGGACAGCCGCACCGACAGCAGCCGGCGCCCCTCTCCCTGGGGGTGCGGAATCGCGGGCAGCAGGGCCGGCCTCCTCTGGGAGCTCACGGGGAGGAGTGGGACGCACATGGACCCCCTTGTGTGAACAGGCCTCCGCCATTGCACAGATAAGGTGGATTGAAATACTCTTTCAGGGGAAAAGAGAGGGCAAGAATAGCACTGGCTTCTTTTCAAGATTTTCTGCTGCAAATCCTCTCGCTCTCCCTTCCTTGAGTGATTACTCAAGTGTCACATGACTGAAGAGGAGGACGCCTTGCAACCATCAGAAAATTGCACTTTTCATGCAAGGTTTTAATGGATGTGCACCGGGGGGGGGGGGCGGCCTGGGACTGAAGCCATGGAAACCAGTTGCCCCCGCTCCCGCCACTTCCCTCTCCACCCCCAGCAGCAGCCAGAAGTCTCCTCTTGACTTCAAAGGGCATAAATCAGGCGATTTTAATCATGATTAGTGTGTGGGGGGGAACAAAACCCAGAGCCTCATTCCAGGGTGAAATCAACTTGGTCTGAAAGCCTTTTAGATTTATGAGCAGGCCAATTACTTGAGGTCACAGCAGATGGGTCCACATTTTAATTGCTCCTGACTTTCGGGGGGGGGGGGGAGTGAGCACACGTGCCCCATAAATTAAGGAAGGGCCATTACTGCTGAGGCTGCACGCACGCACTGCTGGCAGGTTCCAGCTCGGGTTTCCCAGGAGGCAGCAGCACTTGCCAAGCGTTTCCAGGGCCCACTGGAGATGCTGGTTCGACCTGGTGAGGTTCCTGGGACCAGACAATCTTCAAGGGGGCCTTCTCCCACTCCTCCCTCCACATCTTCTCCCAGAGCCATTCTGTGAGCTACTGAAGCAAGACGGAGCGTGGCCCACAACAGGGCTGCGGCACCCTGCCTCGGTGATGCTCCCCACCTGGCCAGGTAGACTCTGCTGATGCCAAGCCCAACAGACTTGGCCAAGCGTTCAGTACAGAAAGCCGCTTTTTGCTTTCATCTCTGCTGTGACGGTTTTATATTGTTTTGTACGCACTGTTAGTTCTTCTCATATTTTTGGCTGGCTGCTCTGTAAGGTTTTACTCTGTTGTGCAGCATAAACACCCATGAGGCAAAGAGATCATACGGCTCAACAGCAGAGTCCGCCCAGAGCTCAGCTGGCGGCACACACCACCTGACCACTGACCTGCAAAGGCCCGGGCCTCGTCCGTCGGGACAGCGCGCAAGTGGCGCAGGTCGCTCTTATTGCCCACCAGCATGATGACAATGTTGCTGTCGGCGTGGTCCCGCAGCTCCTTCAGCCACCGCTCCACGTTTTCGTAGGTGAGGTGCTTGGCGATGTCGTAAACAAGCAAGGCACCCACCGCTCCACGGTAATAGCTGCAGGCACAAGGAGGCTGACTGAGTGAGCGGGCAAGAGGACAAGGGGCACAGGCAGGGAGGGGGCGGCGCGTGCCTTGCTGCAGGGCCACTGCTGCCCCCCCCCTCTTAATTTTTCAGTGCATTGCTCAGTGCATTTACATCCCGCCTCCCTTTTCAAGAGCCACCAAGGTGGTGTGCAACCATTCAAAAGAACAGCACTCTGCAAGAACAACAACAGGAAAAATGTTAAAGCTGCCCATTTCAAAAGGCTCCGTTGAGAAAAAGCTGCCTCTCAGCAACCTTTCTGAGGGTCAAGAGGTGGGGCTGATTTTAATTCACAAGGGAGCGCGGGCTGTCTTTTGGGGAAGCACGGAAGATGCCTGGCCCTCCAGCAGGGGCCCCACACAGGCCTCTGGGGCGATGGTGCCTTCCAGAGGGCAGTGCCTCTGAGCATGCAGGCAGGTCTCAAGGAGACTGAGGCCCCTTGGCCAGCCAGGCCCTGCGTTGTTCTGGGCATGAACAGAACAGCCTGGGACCAGCAGGGTGAACGGCGCTCCATTCAACGGCTTGACCCCAAGGCAGCTCCGCCTGCTCCGGCACGGCTGCACGTGTTACAACTGACGGGGGATTGCCCTGGCTGCCAGAAATCTGCAGGTCAGTTCACGAACTAGCTCCCTGGTAGCTCAGCTCATGTCAGGGTTATGTCATTCCTTGGCTACAACATCCAGGACTCAGGGCTGCTTACACTCTCGGATAAAGCCAACGAGTTCTGCCCACTAAATACCTCTTTGCTGGGAGACAAGTGTCAAAATCCTCTCAAAGTAACAGTTCAGCATTTCAGGATTTGGTGTCCCAATCCTCCCCATTCCTGGCTCTCTACTCTAGATACCCCCCATATTATCAATGGCCTTCTAAAAATGGGATGCCCTGAACCAGACAGCATTCTCCAAATGCCGCCTGACTAATATGGAACAGAGCGAAGCTGTTACTTTCTGCAATCCGGACATGCCGCTTCCGCTGACACAGTCCACGATCGCATGCGCTTCTTCAGCTGCCACAGTGTTGCTGGCTCACGTTTCGCTTGTGAACCACTGAGGCAGCTGAGCTCCTTTCCGCATGGACCACTGCCAAGACGGGGATCCCCCATCCTATGCATGTGCCTTGAACGTCCTGTGCTTGGGCGCAAGCCTTTACACGCCTGTGTTGAATCTTCTAGCTCTCCAGCCTGCCAGGAACCTTGACCCTTTCCTTCCTTCCCTCTAAGCTCCGTGGCCACCTGCAGTTTGACAAGCAGCCATCCAGACCTTCCCTGAGCCTGGCCAAGGACGGACACCGGCCGAGACCTGGCCACGCAAGGCAGGCACTGCCCTTGCAGGCCCCCCACCGGCTCTCGTGACGGAGCACTCACGCCGAGGTGATGGCCCGATACCGCTCCTGCCCAGCTGTGTCCCATATCTGCGCCTTTATTGTCTTGCCATCCACTTGAATGCTCCGTGTTGCAAACTCCACACCGATGGTGCTTTTGCTCTCCAGGTTGAACTCGTTGCGAGTGAAGCGGGAGAGAAGGTTGCTTTTGCCAACTCCAGAATCTCCAATGAGAACGACTGGGAAAATAAAGAGGGGGCACCTTTAGACAGGCAAGGAGCAAACTTGCTTTAGCGACACCTTTGCTGATTCAGCACTCAGAGAGCAAAACTGCCACAGCAAGTGTTGCTTTAAGGCTAGCAGAAGAGGTTATCCAGGGACCTCTATTTCTGAGGCTACTTGAGTAAGCTACTGCAATACCGTGGCAAATGTTGTTGTGTAGCTGAAATCACAAAAAATCAATCAAAATGAAAACACAATGTGAACCTAAAACGGACACTATTTTAAATCAGCATCAGAATACGACCGAGCAGAACCAACAAAAGAGACGGCACCTTAGTACTTAGACTGGGGACTGCAATGGGCTACATGCTGGAGGCACTTCCTATCCTTACGCTATTTCTCCGCGTCTTTTCTCACTCGGCGGTTTGTGTGCTGCAAAGCAAAGTGCTGCCCTTGAGCACCCCTAACTCAGGCTCAAGGCTGGTGCATTTTGGGGCCCGGCGCTCTCCCCTCCACCTGGCATTTCAGTCCCTGCGCATGTCACTGTTCCGTTAGTCTCTCCAGGTCGCCTCCTGGGAATTCACTGTTTTCTGACCAGCGACAGTCACTACTCATGACTTGTTCCATGAACAGGTAACCCCTCAGATCTACTGTTTTGTGGAGTTAGAGCTTTTTCCCCAGAAAGACCTGGAAGAATAAAAACGGTCTATTCTGGGCACCATTTCACAACCAGGCTGCCCTCTTCTCACCTGATTTGTGGAGGCACCCAGGGAAGTCTCTGAAGATGATTACGATTCAGGTTAGTAACCTGGCTCTAGGTAACTGAGGACTTTAGAAGTTAACCACAACAGTGTTTTCTAATACTGCCTAGCATGTTATAATATCATGGTCATTTCCCCACTTATTCTGAAGTGACTCTTTTCAATTTGATAGATTAGTCCTAATAATGATACATAACTTTAGTGATGCCTCCAACATTCAGTTTTTATAAAGTTGTATTTAAAAGAATCACTGAACCACTGATTGGTTCAAAATTGAGAAAGGAGTTCGGCAAGGCTGTATACTGTCTCCCTGCCTATTTAACTTATATGCAGAGCACATCATGAGAAAGGCAGGGCTAGATGAATCACCAGTTGGAATTAAAATTGCCAGGAGAAATATTAACAACCTCAGATATGCAGATGATACCACTCTCATGGCAGAAAGTGAAGAGGAACTAAAGAGCCTCTTGATGCGGGTGAAGGAGGAGAGCACAAAAGTTGGCTTGAAACTTAACATTAAGAAAACTAAGATCATGGCATCCGGTCCTCTCACTTCCTGGCAAATAGATGGGGAAGAAATGAAGGTAGTGACAGATTGTATTTTCCTGGGCTCCAAGATCACTGCAGATGGGGACTGCAGCCAAGAAATTAAAAGACGCTTGCTCCTTGGGAGGAAAGCTATAGCCAATCTAGACAGCATACTAAAAAGCAGAGACATCACCCTGCCGACAAAAGAGCGTATAGTCAAGGCTATGGTTTTCCTGGTTGCAACGTATGGCTGTGAAAGGCTGAGCCATAAGGAAGGCTGAGCGCCGAAGAATTGAGGCCTTTGAATTGTGGTGCTGGCGGAGACTCCTGCGAGTCCCTTGGACCACAAGGCGATCCAACCGGTCAGTCCTAGAGGAGATCAACCCTGACTGCTCTTTAGAAGGCCAGATCCTGAAGATGGAACTCAAATACTTTGGCCACCAAATGAGAAGGAAGGACTCCCTGGAGAAGACCCAGATGCTAGGAACAACAGATGGCAAAAGAAGAAGGGGACGGCAGAGGATGAAGTGGCTGGAGTCACAGAAGCAGTTGGCTCAGCGTGAGCTTAAGTGGACTCCGGGAGATGGTGGAGGACAGGAAGGCCTGGAGGATTGTTGTCTATGGGGTCGCAATGGGTCAGACATGACTTCGTGACTAACAGCAACAACATTTAAAAGAATCACATCCAAGAATGTCCACTTAGTGTACAGGGCAGCTTTAAAAAGGGTGAAAGACACATCTTATAAATCTGAAAAATTAAAAGCTATATTGTATATTATTTCAGTTCCAACACAGTTCATTGACCTTGTTATATTAATATGACAATGACACATCAGTTCCATTCAAAACATTTCAATCCATTAAAATATTTGGGCCAGTTTTAAACATCATGACACAAACTTTTAAGCAGCTCTGTGGACCACAGGCTCCCTTTTGGAAGAGTTCTGCTTTCTATCTCCCCTCCTAGCACATGCTTTTTTTCTCTTGCACCAAGGAAAGAACAGCTCAGTTATCCCCATGCTTGCTGCAGCAAGTGTGAGCAGCTTCTCACAAAGTCAGACTATTTGATTAAATCTGCATAACTTTGCATATGAAAGCAGAAGCCAAGCTGCTGGGATTACCTGTCTGCCATTGCCTTCAAGCTGCCAACCTGGAGGGAAGCAGCACCTGGGCCTCTGCGGCTGGCCAGGGAAACAAGGGCTGCTGGGTTGTGCGAGTGCCCACATGGGAGTTTTTGTATTGCTGTGATTTATGTTGCGCTGTCTTGAGAATAATTTGATTAAAATGTGGGGCATAAATCTTCAAGCCTTCCTGGTCTTCTCACATCCCTTTATTATTTTAAACACAGGGATGCATTTATACGTTTCCAGTCTGAACACTCATTTTGGCCTCTGCCTGCTGGAAAGGAATCCAAGAAAAGTTTCACTATTCTGCAAGTCACACCAAAGATTCACAGCACCCCAAAACTGGAAGAGGCCGGGGGGGGGGGGGTTGATCCAGAAACAGGCAGGAGGCAGCCCAGTGACTCTGCCTTTCCAAGGCCGGCATCATGGCGTCTCCAGTCTCCCTTGCTTTGGCCCAAGTCCCCCATTATTCACAACGACAGCAAACAGAACGTCCTTTTGGGCAATACTGAGGCCGACTCTTGCCACCCTGGCCAAGCCCACGCTGCACCGCTCCCTGCCTGGCCGCGCGGCTAAAGCAGCATCCCAGAGGGGAAATTCTGTTGACTGGGCTGCTGCCTCTTGGCTTCCCTCTTTTCGGCTGACTCTGCAAAGCGGAAACCAAGCTGCAGGCGCTGCTATGCATGACACCAGGAGCAGCTGCTTCCACTTTTCTGCAGGAGCTGTTCAAAGGTGCTATGGAGAGCACAGACAGCCTGGGAGATGCTTCCTCTGTAAGCCAAACCAAAGCCAGGCCTGCAGATTGGCAGCCACCTGCAGGGGCCTCAAATGCTTGCCCGAGACTGTCAAAGCTGTGAGTGGGCCATTGAGTTCACACGCAGCAGGCCTTGCTACCTTGCCCAGGCCTGGCACCGCCATGCAGCTCGAGAATAGCCGAGAGCAGCCACCCAGGGGCCCGCTAGCCCCAGGAAACATAGAAACAGGAAACAGAGTGAGTCAGAAGGGGTCGCCCGGGCCATCTAGTCTGACCTCCGGCACCAGCCGGCTCCGCCCAGGCTGCCACTCTAGCTGAGACAGCACACTGGCCCACCCCACTGCATGGTGTTGTGGCTCAAGAGTTCTGCAGCACGCCACTGTGGAGGCGCCAGAGGGCCGTGCAGGACAAAGAGCGGCCTTCCCCGGGAACCCCCCACTAAGCCGAGGCGGGCTTCTCTAAGCTGCTGTCCTCGGTGGGCTGGACTGCAGCCACCCACAGGCCACATGACGACAGGGTGCTGCAGCCCAACCCATCTGCGGGACACCCAGCTGTGGAGAAGCTGCAGGGCTGTTTCGTCATAAGCTCATAGGCACTGGTCCGCTGAGCACTCTCCGCGCATGACATCGCCTGCGAAGCAAAATCAGGGGAACGTGGGAGCGTCTGCCGAGCCTCCTTCAGCGGCAAGCCACGGCACTTTGACAGTCTGTTCTTCCCAAAGAAGCACCCTTAAGTGCCACAGCGACCAGCCTTACCCCACTTAGAGTCCTCTTGGTGTTTTGGCCTACAGCTCCCGGAATTGCTGCCCACTGGCCATGCAGGCTGGGACTGATGGGAACTGGAGTGCAAAACACTCTAGTGGAGGGCGCCAGGTTGCAAAGGCTGGATGAGACCATGCTCTGTGGGAGGGCGGTTGACATTCAGTTTGGGCCTTAAACCTTTTGTAACTTCTAGAAAGTGGGCTTTGAGGCAGAGGAGGTGAGAGAAAGGTGGATTCATCAATCTTGTTGCAAGAATGTCACCAGTGCACGCTGAAGCACCTTTAGAGGTGGGCCGGGGAGGTAAGCAGGCAGTTTTAAGGCTTCTCTTCACATAAAGGGGGACATATTTCTTTGAAACTTGAATTTTATTGTAATTTAATGCACCCGTTAAATACTAGGGGAGAAGGATGAGGAGCGGGGGCTTCACAGTGGCAACTGGCTCCCTTGGCTCAGAGAGGGAATTCGCTGGTAAAGGGTTTCATCTGACATTGTCTTGTTAGACATTAAGCAGGGAAGGGAATATATAGAGATGACCAAGGAAGACAATTTTTCTTTTTTAAAACCTGAGGAACGTAAACATGCCTAGGGAACAGGGCAGTGATTAGGTTGTAAGCATTTGTAGAATGCAAGTCAGAATGGATCCAAGGTCACGGATCCATAAAAAGCCACATGAAAGGGCTCTTATTCATAAGAGGAAGGGGAGCTGCCTTCCAAAGAGAAGTGGCAGGGGCTGCGCTATGAACAGTTCTTTAAAAAACAGAACTGTTTTTTAAGGACAGGCGTGTGCTGGTTCATGAGTCAAACAGCCAAGGTCATCTAGTGGAAGAGAGGGGCGGAAATCCGATTAGACACCAAATTTATTGGGACCAACCAACATGCCACAAAAGATTACGCAGGCTTTCAAGTTCTCCAGGATTCTTCATCAGGCTCGGTGGTGGCAGAGGAAGAAATAAAAACCTTCAGAAACGAGGCCAGACCTTATGGCTACAAAGTTTTCTGTTACAGGCTCACATCCAAAATGGTGACTGCCAATGGCAGGAGTCACTGGTGGGCACTGGAGGACACCTGGCATTCTGGGGCAGAGCAGCCATTGTTCAGTGCCCGTCTTGCAAACAAAGGCTGTGCTGCCCCAGCCAAGACACACAAGTCCCCGAGTGTGCAGGCGGCAGCAACCACAAGAAATGCAACTGTTGTTATATTAGCAACATTGGAGATAACTTCCGAGTTGTGCACTGACAGGGCAGAGAAAGCAACTGAAACCAAATTTAGTATATGACCTACTGACTCAAGGGGATGGAACCCTCTTTTTGCCGGTACATAACAACCAGAAACTGCACATGGCCTAAAGCTGGCCTAACCAGATCATCCAGGTCTTGTGGTTTTTACTGCAAGCAATAAGATGTGTGTGCAGGGGAAAAACGCGGATATGGCCAGTCAGCTGGTCTCAGCAGCCCACAAGGACAAACACGGAAAATTACCTCATAGCATAATCACTTGGCTCAAACATTTGCAAGTAAGAGCAGCTGCCCAGTCCATTTAGGAGCGGCTCAGGAGGTAAGCGGGTGGGGAACCACCTGGAATCAGTCTGAGCACAGGAAGCCAGACATGACGCTGAGGCACAAGAAACTGAAGAACACCTGCCGCAAGTGCATGGATGGAGAGGACGGCTGGACTCGGCCGCATATGGATTTCACCTGATGTGCATGTTCACGAAGAACAGGGAGGTGGAATCCTGGGACTTGGAAGGCTTTTTTCTGCCTAAACACGAGGGGATTGTGCTCTGAGCCACTCTTAATGCGGAAAGGAGTTCAACAGCAAGAGGGGAAATGAGAGAATGAGCAAGCCCTCAGTGCCATCTTAAGCAGCTGGCTCACGGATAGCACCACAGTGGAGCCTGTACCAAATCCTTCAGAGGAGAAACACTTTCCTTCCTCCCCAGAACATGGAGGAAAACTTTCATATTCTGAAGCGCAAGGGGCTTCACTGGACACAGTCCCTTTTGCAAGAGATGTCCTGCGTCACACACGCCTGCAGAGGTTCCCAAATTTGGGGCCCCAGGTATTGTCAGCTTACAGCTCCCATCGCTCCAGTCAGCATCCCCAATGGTCAGAAGCCACAGAAGCTGCAGTTCAACAACTGAAGACCCAAGACTGGGAACTCCCGTCGCGAGGGAGGTGTTTGCCTAGGTGTGCCCTTCAGAAATGCTCAACGGCCCAGGCACAGCAGCGGAAATCCCTTAACCATCCTCTGAGGCCCAAAGAATTCACCCACCTAGGATACCGTCTGCTATTTGGGGATGTTTCAGTCATTCAAAGCAGGATTACCAAGTTTTGGAAAAAGAGACTGCCTACAGCATCTCTACATGAGCCACTGCTCCAAGAGAGTGTTGTTCAAATCGGAACTTGATTCCAAAAGCAGTGAGCTCCAGTTATCCTACTCAAAAAGGGGAAGATCCCCTACAAAAGTATGGGAAGAAGTGGCCACTGACTAGGGTCCACCATCTTCATAGCAGCAGGAAGGACGTGCAGCAGCAGCTCCACCCCCATGGGGCGCATCTGGGTTGAGAGTTAAGTAATTTAGGATATTTTTAATTTTGCCCTCAGAGATCAATATTGCTTTAAGAGGCTTCTAGCTGTGTTGGTGTGTCTTATCCTGTATCAAAGAAGAGAAGAATTGCCCCCAGTAGATGTCTCAGCTACAAAATGCACAATTTATTAATACCTGCCTTGTAGCGCAAGTTCTTATCAGGTGACTTACAAGATTCAAAAGCAATAAAATTATAAGTAGAAAACATACAACTTAAGTAAAAAGCACACATGGCCCAATTTTTTCTTAAAAATCTTGCCAGCACAGCCAGACTAAGAAAAATATCTTCAAAGCACAATTAAATGCACATGGGTGGCACTCTTGGATTTCTCCAGAAAGTGACTAAGCATGGGTGCCGTCGCAGGAAAGGCACTAACCTGATGGGTCAGGTCCAGCAGGGCACCAAAGGAGACCAGTGGGAATTCAGGAAACCCAGAGAGAGTCAGGTATGCGGACTAGAAACTGGTTCCAAGGACATTCAACATTTTAAAGATCACTCCAGCACATAAAACTGAGCCAAGGAAAGAATGGTCACCAGAAGTGGTGAAGAAGGGGGATGGCCATTCGAACCTCACTCCTACAAACACTGGGTGGCTGTACTGTGAACCAACTGAAGCTTCTGGGTTGTCCTTAAGGGACGTTCTCTGTGAAGAGTGTTGCACTAATTCACTCAGGATGTCTCCAGTGCATGCGTCACTGGCATCAGATTTTCTTTGTCTGGGTAGGATCTCAACTGGTGAAGCACAAGACACTCCCGGTCACCAGTGCCAATGGGAATTACCCCAGTCCAGAATTTCCACCTATGCTGCTCCTTCACAGATGCCCAAGAAGAGCTTCCATCTTCTCTGGATTAAGATTAAATTTGTTTATCTTCATCTGCCTTTTAATACTACCTCTGGATACTGGTTCAAGGGATCCAATGTCAGATTAGTCTCATTAGGTGAAAACAAATGAGAATTAGGCCTGGTTCAGAAGTAACAACCATCCTTGCTTTAATTAACTCATGGATCATTGCCTTATCCGGAATTAACCCAAAACTCGGATGCCAGACAATTAAGCAAACCCTGTTTTTTCCGACCTTTCGGTTATCTGGTTCCTACTTCCTTCTTCCACTCCCTCCCTGTATTCAACATGCCTTTGTGGCACTGATATGTAGAGCAAGGGGTTTTTTTGGTTCACTCTTCCCTGCTGCCTCTGTAGTCTGGTAAAACCAACCATGAACAACCTATAGTTCTGGGTTCACACATAACACATGGTTTTAAAGAGCCAGAATTCACAGCCTAACAATAAATCATGGTTTACACACACTTTGTGTATAATTCATGGTTAACAACCCATGTTGTTGTTATGTGCCATCAAGTCATCTCCAACTTAAGGTGACACTATGAATGAAAGTCCCCCAAAATGCCCCATCCATGACATCCCTGCTTAGCTGTTCTAAATTCAACGCTGTGGTTTTCTTTCCTAGGATCAATCCAGCTCTTGTTTGGTCTTCATTTTTCTCCTTCTGTCTATGACTTTCCCTAGCACAATTGTCTTCTTGAATGAATCTTGCCTTCTCATAATGTATCCAAAAATGGCAGCCTCAGTTTTGTCATTTTTGCTTCTAGGGAAAGGCTTGATTTGATTTAGGACTCACTTTCTGTCAGACTAGGGTATTTCCAAAGTTCTTCTCCAGCACCATGATTCAAATAACCCATAGTTCACCTGTAACTCTGGGTTTGCACATAACAACCACCCATGAATCAACAGGCCATTCTAACAGAAACCTTTGTTTAGCCTTATACGCAAACCCTCCCACAGTGCCGCTAGTATACTGGTAACATTTCAGATGAAGCTTCCCACGGATCTCAAGTGGATGTTTAAAAGCAGAAGGGACAAGACGGACCCCTGTGGAACCACACAGACCAAAGGGCGTGGGGTAAAGCAGCAATCCCCTTGCACCACGTCCTGTGACTGATCTTCCAAAGGGCCAGAACCACTGCAGCATGCCACTTTCAAGGCCCAATATGGGTCAAGAAGGATATTTTGATGGATGACTTCAAATGCTGCTGAGATTCGGCAAATCAAAAAGGACACACTTCCCCCTCTGTTCCATTGATCCAGCAGGGCTACTCAGGCAATTTTAGTCATAATACCAAGCAAAAGAGCACCGGTCTAAGACCGTACCCAAGAAGACCCAGTCTGTGTGCTGTGGCTCCCCTTAAAGGAAAGCCAAGGAACTGCAACATTACATGGTGTACCATGGTGTTCTTGCAGAGACGTCTCACCACCCCCTCACAGACCCACAATTTCTGGAATTCCTTGGAGAACAGTAACCCAGCTTGCAACACAAACTGTGCCCTGAGCACATCAAACTGATAGAAATGAAACAAGGATACAGAATCAGGTTTAGGTTAGGCTGCAACTAGTGACTTAAGCTTCAACGGGTCAATGTTAATCTAAGCTACAGAATGAGCTATCAGTCAAATTAGCTCCCCCCCCCCCCCACAGGCACGCACACACATGCACACGCACACAATCTGGTCTGGATCTTCCAAGTTGCCTCAGGATGGAAAACATCTTTGCCACCAAAAAAAGCCCCACAGTAGCTAAAGGACAAAGGCAGCTTTGCAGACTGTGATTCTGCTGCAACAATTACAAACCAGGAGGGAGGGAGATTATTAAAAACCCTAGAGGACTAATAACTTCAGAAGAGTTGTCTGGAGAGCTGATGCAGCGCCATGGGAATAGAGGTCAACCCAGAAGCCCTCAGCCCTTGCCTTCATCAGAGGCTCCTGGGGGGAGGGGGGGCTTAGGAAAATTTCTGTCTAACCCTCTCCTTTCTGCAGCATGGGAACAAAACTGACCTCCTTTACAAGATGGTTGCCAAGCTTGTGAAATATAAATGGGAAATGCTTGAACCACCAAGTGTCCTGCATGTGCTCATTAAGGATTATCCCAGGGCTGTCTGAACTTCAAGGTGCAAGCATCACATGCAACCCAAATGGCATGCCCCTTCTGGAACAGCCTTCCCCAACCGGAGGCCTTCAGAGGCATTTGGATTGCCACTCCCAGAATTCCCATCCATCTCTGAGGCCCCATCGGTGCGGGTGTTCAAAGGTAGGCTGGACATGCACATGGCGGGCATGTCGTGAGCGGAGCCGGCTGGAGCCGGGGGTCAGACTAGATGGCCCGGGAGCCCCTTCTGACTCACTCTGTTTCTATGTTTCTATCAGGGCCATTGACTGGGAGTTCCGAGGTTTGCAATCCAAACAAGGTTGGAGAAGGCTGTTCTAGAAGAATCCTCCTCAAAGTTAGCGCTCCCAGAAGACAGGAGCACCAAAACCAATCACTGCGGCCAGGCCCGAAAGAGACTGGGCCCTCAGGCAAGGAGACTGCAAGTCCACCACAGCTAGGGGAAAGGACTTTGACTCTGGGTCGGAGGCTGAACAACCCCCCGACCTGCAGGAACAAGTGCTTGTTGAGAAGCACACCTCAGAAGACCACTCCTCATAAGCAGGGCTCTGGCCAGAGAGCTCCGTGGTACTATAACTGAGCCCTGAATGGGGTTCAGCAGGCCTTGGTGATACAAGCCTTCAGGCTCTGCCTAGGCAGTGTGGGAAGCAACACTTTTTCAGCTCCAGGGTCTTCTCCCTGGTCTCTCAGACACTGGACTGTGATTGATGCTCCATGCACCTGCCCTATGGCTTCCTGCTTTACTCTGCTTCCAGACTTTGTAGCATGAATCTGTCTGCTTAACTGCACTTCAACCTCTTCCTGCCACCTCAGCCCGATCCCCACTGGATTGAAGCCTTCACACTTGAACATCTGTCAGTTTTATCACCTTTTATCCCTTTTTCCTCAGTTTGCTTCAGCCAAAGCAGGACACCAAGGCCATCTGGATCACAAAAAAGAACAGCAGACAAGCAAGGAGGCTGTGAGGGGCTTTGGGCATGTGGATCAGAGTTTTTGCCTTCTGTCTGAAGATGTCAGGAAGCAACCATTCACAATATAAGCCTGATGCACTTGGGAAGAATTTAAGGCTTGATCATAGTGAAATAAGATTCCAAGTGAAGGAAAAAGTTCAAAGCAGGTAGCCACTTGTGCAGAGTTTCTAAAACTTAGATTTACAACCTTTTGCAACATTCCTTTTGCTTAATAAAGCATGACTTTGCTGAGTGGTTAGACTTGTCATTTCCCAACACACACACCCCCTTGCTATCAGCAGAAGTCCGCTGAACGATCAGCCAGAGAAGAATGCACGCATATCCCAGAGGAGAGCTGGCAATGAACTGGTAACTGTTGTGCAGTAATAAGGCCGGAAGTGAGATCAATGTGTGCAACATCCCGCTTGCTAGGAGAGGAGAGTACACTTGAAAAGGAAGGAGCTGCAGCAACATTTCCTATGGCACCAAATAACTCAGTGCCAAGCCGGGAAAACGCAGCGCTCGCTCACATTAGCACTATTGACACACAGACCAAGAGCACTTGTCTTCATTAATGCTGCTGCTAATCAGCATTTCTTCAGAAATTGGTTCATAACTCCCACAACCATTTCTAGGTGGACACCCACACCCTTCAGCTCAACCTAGACAAAGATGGACAGCTAACTTCCTCAGCATGCCAGAGCACCACCCTTCCTCCCACCAAAAAGACAAACATTCCAGAGCGAGATTAACCCGAAGCTTTAAACTGCTCCCTTCTATGGGGGAATGCACTGCCTCTGGAAACCACCAAACGTACTAAACATTTTAAAAATCAGAAGTATACCAACTTCACCAGTTATCTGTGTCCTTTCCCAATCACCTCCCAAAATAAACTGGAAGTTGAGGTTTATCTATTAAATCACTGGCTCTCTGGTGGAAAAAAAACTCTTAAAAAACTACTTCCTTTCCACAAAAAAAAAAAAAAAGTGCAGGAACAAAAATTCAGAGGAAAACCACAGAGATATGAGAAGGTATTTTATGCAAGAATGCAACCAAAAGACTGAGGGGGTCAAGGGGAAGTTAGTCAGAGACAGTAAGTCCTGAAGGAGAAGTGCATTTTCCCAACATTAAGTATAAAGGACAGCTTGTTAAAAAAAAAGAAAGGGAAATAAACCCTACCAAAGAGTTACCACAGTTACAGTGTGTCCCATTCACAGAACAAAGGCGCCACCATATCATCAGACCCTGTACAATAATGAATCCACCCTCAGCATGCAAAGCTCTCTTCCAAATGAAGGAAGCAACTAATTGGGGCAGAAATGCAGAAAATACACTGTCCTGGATGACACAGTCAAAAGAGCAATTTGGAGAGCTGGCGTGTCAGTGGATTTCCGCAAAGGTTTCCAGTGGGCCTAGCCATAAATATCTCTGAAGAAGACCCAAGAAAAGAGATAAGAAACATTGCAAAACAAACCTTTGGCTGGAGAAGTGGGGAGATGCGGAGAAAAGAAAGAGAACCAGAAATAACACATGGATTGACTGTTAGCCTTTAGATGGGCGAACTAAAGAAGTAACCACAAACTAGGACAAATGAAAAGCTGGTTCCCAATGCCTGCTTTTTCAGTGTCACCCTCTCGCTTTCTGGGGACATTTGATAGCAGCCCCAAGTTCTTCCTTCCCTATCTTTGAGAGATGCAAAAGTCTTGGAAAAGCAGGGTGGGGCAGTGCTTAATCTGTCATTTAGGCTCATGCACTTTCCTGTTTCTCTGCAGGGATCATTTTAAGTTGAGGCAGCCACTTTTTGTAGTCTACAAATAGCTGTGCTAATGCCAAAGAATCTCTTTAGTCAGAGGCACTACACCTCCGTGTAAACCAACAGTTGCCATTTTGATTTTGCAGTGGCATCGGCTGGAACAGAATTTGGGAACTAGAGGAATCCTTTTGCTGTGATCCAACAGGGGCTCGTAAGTTGACAAAGTCCTGTCTCTCTCCCTCATTTAATGTTAAACACCTTATTGACACCCCCCCACACACACACACAGCACAGCTGCCATTACTAAATTTCTAAATTTCTTTAGAAAAGGTAGGGAAGTGAAATCTTCAATTCACTATTCAGTCCACAGAAGCTCAGCCTCAGTTCTACACATTCTAAACGCAACTGGAGAAGACAGCAGTGTGTGCGTGAACTGCTGCTGGACCACTGGCCAATTTTTGGTGGATCCCTAACATATGCCCATATGGAGAGCCATTTCCCTTATGCTCTGTAGGAACTCCTCATCTCACTTTGGTATCACTATCAAACAAAAGGATTTGCCTTTTTCTTTCCTGCAAAAGATACTAGCTTGGCCTAGCAAAGCACTAGCGATGTTCTAAAGCAAGAGCACAAAAACAAGAGCAAGCGTTAGCTACTACAGATGATTTTTGAAGTGCGCTTCCTTATTTACTCTCTTGCCTTTCTCTCAAGAAGATGAGGGAATGAAAATCATTCCTGCAACTCCCTTTTGTTTTCACAACAGCCTCAAGAGGTAGGCACGTCAGAGCGATCATGACTGGTCCAAGGTCATTCAGTGTGCTGGTGTGGATTTCCACCAGGCTGTCTTCTCCCAACCATTCTTGAAGCCCTCTGGGCTGCCCACAGGAGCCCCCTCCCCGAGACAAGCATCGGACCAAACCTGACAGCGGGAGGGCTGGAAAGGGCCGCTCCGACACCCCACCCGGCAAAGGAAGAAGCAGCCTGGTATTCCTCAGCTCTCCACAAGACTCACTCAGCTCCCCTTGTGACTCTTGGGGATAATACAAAGCACCGAATAAAATACACTGTGCAATGCTAACACGGAGGGGGAATTCTCGTGGGGGGCTCCGGTATTGGCGGGGAAAGGGGCGGGGGAGGGGCCGTCCTTAGCATTTGTGGGTGGGGGGCTTCCTATGGGTGGGAACCTTGAGCATTGAGGGCGAAAAGGGCGACGGAAGGAGGACGAGGCCGGACGTTTGGGGAGAGGGAGACCACCGTCGCAGCAGCGGGGGAGAGGCGGCTTCTTGAGCGGGGCCCGGGCGCTGCGGGAGGGGAGGGATCCCGGCGTCTCCGGGGCAGCGGGGGAGGGCTCAGGCCCACCTTTGAAGAGATAGTCGTACTCGTCGTCGCGGGAGCCCCCCATGATGATGGCGGCGGCGGCGCGGCGCCTGCTCCGGCCTCTCAGCTCACAAGGAAGCGACGGCCAGCGCCAAAGGGCCCCTCCCTGCTCCGGCTTCCCAGTCCGCCTCGCGACCAGCAGCGCTCCAGGCCCGCCCCCTCGCCGCAGCCTCCGCCTGTCCGCTCGCGGGCCCGCCCTTCCTGCCGAAGGCGACTAACAGGAACGCAGGTCCCGCCTTCGGGAAGCACTTCCGGGTTACCGCCCCATCACTGCTCTCCCTGGGTGGACAGAAGGGCTCCCTGCATTACCTATGACGACACCTCCGGCCCCTCGTGGAACGGGCAGCCGTGACGAAACGGTCGCCTAGAAACGAGAGCGCACCATAGAGATGCAGGAATGTAGAGCGTTCACTTCCGCTCTAGAAATGAACGGTCTTTCCAAGACAAAAGTGGCTCGAAGGTTTTCAACGTAGAGCCATCAGAGGGAAGAGAGACTTCATACTACTCCCACAGGGAATCCTTGTTAATGCCGGACCTCATCTTTAGGGAGAGTACGAACCTCGACCCCCTCCTCAGAATGTGCCCCAAGTGGTCTTTCTTCCCGCGAACTACCTTAAAATCAAGGACTGAATCAGTGGGCAACTCTCAACTTTTTCTATCTCTACTCTGCATCGCGAAGCGAAGAGTGGAAAGGCCTTCTTAAAGGAGCCGCAGAGTCCTCGAAGGTGAATGCGTCTGAACGTGTACAGAGCGCTTTCATCTCCACCGCCTTGAGCCCTGGTTCCTCTTATTATAGAAATCAGCCGTTTTGACGTCAAATTTATACTTGTATTTCAATGTATTGCCCCGGAACCCCTGCCTGGAATGTGCGGAGACGCCTCAGAGCATGTGCAGAGTGCGCCTCAATCTTTGCCTGCTTCCTGTGTCCACGGGATCCATTGCGGGAGCACGCCGTGCAGGACCCAAACTGAGAAATGCGACCCTGCCGCTACCCGTCCATCTGAATGCCCCCTCGGTCTGTGTGTCAGGCGTCTGCAGCATCTCCCTATTGGGGCCATGGCCCCCCAGTAGAAGCATGTTTCCCTGGACTGCCTTTCAGACATGCAAGACAGAAAAACACCACTTGATCCGCACTGGAAACCAACGATGCTTAGATTGAAACCTCAGCACACGCGTGCATGCGGACCCACAAACACATCCTCCAGGCTCCAGCATCCACCGCCCCCCGCCCTGGTCTGTCTCAAGCCGCATCTGGAGGGATCTTAAAACTGTCTTTGCATGCACCCTATTGATCCGGAGCCAGGCAAGAAGCTGGAGGCAGAGCTTTTGAAGCAGGAAGCGGATCTGCGAGAGCTCTAGAGGAAGCTCTGGGGCGGCTCCGCCAAGCGGGTTCCATGGTGTAATGGTTAGCACTCTGGACTCTGAATCCAGCGATCCGAGTTCAAATCTCGGTGGAACCTACGCCGTCCAAAAGTTTTTTGCTTTTAAAAAACGGCTTTGCATAAAGGCAAATACAGCTCCGAAACAGCTGCTAAGCAAGCGCCTTCAGATCAGCTTGGAGAGTTTTGTTATTGATGTTTTCAATCTCATGCAATAGCTAGCGATTGTTGAGATAGTGTGGCTGATGTTTTCATGATTAAACAGTCAGGCTCTAGCAATAGTCTGTTTTTGTTTTTATACCTAACAATTTGGGTGAGCTTGCACACTTCACACCTTTGTGGATTTCACAGGTCCCTAAGAGTAAACCCAGTGAGATTTACTGCAAAATAAATGCGCATAGGATCTGGATGAAAGTGGGAGCCATGAAATGAACAGATCCTCTCGATTTTTATTTATTTATTTATTTAACACATTTTTATGCTGCCCCCATCACAACAAAGCCTCTGGGCGGCTCACAATTTTTTTTAATGTACATCATTTTATTACAAAATTGTTAAAAAAGTAATACAATGCAATAGTATGCAAGACAAGGTTGACTATTTTCCTGCCAAAGTTGTACTTCGCTCAAAATCAAGCAGTCACTGAATTTCAAAGAACCAATAAATATGCCAGAACATTTGACAATATCAGCTTTTTTTTTTTTTAATTTAACAGTAGTGGCCTTTTGCTACTACTTACATTAGAATACAGATCTCCCTACAGAGAATCACATCGATTCCCATCCGATCTCACAGCACATCTCCCTCCACAGACAAAACAAACTAAAACTGTATTCTTTTCCTCTGCAGTGTGTGGTTTGGTTTTGCAATACACAATAAAAATGCGTAAGGAAAAATTACCTCCATGGCCTGAACCACAGCCTCATGGGTCCGACACGTGTAGGTGCGTCCACCTTGCAAAACGTGGATCTGAGGCATGGATCCTCATGATTTTACCTGGAAAAATGCCACATAGCACAATCTAATCACACACTGGTCTGCCTTCGTCACAAAACCATAATAAACACATTTGCCATTCACAGGCACTGCTGTGGCACAAAACTCAGAGCCATGGATAGACATGGATGAATGCGAGTTTCCGAAGCAGCATTCTCAGAAACCATGAATCACAAAAATCAAGTATCTGCCATTCAGTGGCACTGCTGCAGCACAAGAACTTGAATCTGAGGTACGGATCTTCATGGTTCCTCCCGATTTGTGCAGGGAAAATCTCCCAAACCATCATTCACTCACCGAGCACCCAGGCTGCCACAGTTTAAACTGCTAAAACATGTCCTGAACACTCTTCAGTCACTGCTGCAGAGCAAGAACATGGGTCTGAGGCATGGATCCTCATGATTTTGCAAGTAACTCCCACCCAAGCATAAACCAAGCATGCTATCATCTCCACAGGCTTAACCAAGAAAATCAGGGATCTGCAGTCCCAGACTAAAGCAACTGGAGGCCCTGGGCTAGGAGACCTTGGGAGACCCAAATTTAATAGCATCTGATCATGAGAAACAAAACCTTGTTTTCTTCTTTATTTAATCAGTGAAACTAGAACATGGCTGAAAATTTAGCATTGATTAAAAGATTGTTTATAAATGTATAACGTTTAATCAGTTTACAAAAGTATGGAATTAATGGAGATGTTCACATGGAACGTTCAATCATAGCTATGTTAGAACATTGCACTATATATGAAGTCAGAACAGAACAGTTTTTTCAGGCTTTTTTTGGATGCAAACTTATCAATGATGTAATTAAAATCAATAAGTCGCATTCTATCATTTTCTGTACAGGAAATGCTTAGATCAGACAACCTATTTTGGGACATTGTTGACAGCAGATCATTCTTTATCCTTTTTAGTCTAGAAAATTATCTTTCACCTAGGTATGCTCCTGATTGCTATCATTACAAATGAAATAAAATTAATGGTAATTCCCCAAAAAATTGGTAGGAGGCTGAGGCCCCCTTAGATTAAGAGGCCCCGAATTGCAGCTCACTCAGCCCAAATGTAAATCCAGCACAGGGGAACTGCCACTCATTGGTGTTGCTTTGGCACAAAGATGTGGATCTGGGACACATATCCTCATGATTTCCCCAAAATCCTCTAAACATGGTTCAGTCAACTAGCACATCTGGCTCCAAAAACTTACCCATTCAAATCAAAGGAAAAATAAGAAAACTTGGTGGTGCTGCCAACAATGAGGATCCATGGCACAGATCTTGAAAGAGCCTTATGATTTTTGCGGGAAAAATCCCCCAAATCACTACCCAGTCACAGAGCTCATCTGACTCTAGCAAAGGAACCATAAAAATGATGGATCTAGTACTTGTTGTGTTCCCCACAGCATGGAATCATGGATCCTAGGAACAGACCTTCTTGATTCCCATTTAAGTTTTTTTTACATGATGTGTATCCCATATTATGTGTGTGTGAGATAGTTTAAATCACTATTATGAGAACAGCCAAGAAAATTTCAGCTCTTGAGGGCTATATAAAAGCAATAGATAAAGAAACACATTTTAGAACATAAATTGGATTATGAGAGTTTTCCTATTTGTTATGGGATGCTGCAAACAATTGCTGAGGGACAGGAAGTTGCAGGTGCAATTTGTACACCTCAAGGCGTAGCTGTCTGAAGAGACTTGGCAGAGGTCTTCATCCAACCCATGATTTATGGAGGTGCAACTCGCAGCTGCACTGATAGTCTTCAAGATACAACGGCACCAATTAAGCCGGGCATCTGTCCAACTGCAGTATCAGAAGAGAGTTTGCATATTATGAATCAGATCTTGCCATTCCGTATTAGAGCTGGTGGGTTCTGAAACGAACGACTCCAAGTACACGCTTTGCAGAACTCAGGACTGCATAGGAAGAGGCTGATTTCAGAATTGTTTTTCACTGTGACAACAGCAGATCGCCACACATTGTCGTTGCTTCACCAGCGCTGATAGTGATATGTGCAAGAAAAAGTACAGGCGGGCATGCTCTGAAGAAGCTATCAGAACCCTGGAAAGTTAAGGGATATTGGCCACCTCCAGGGAAAGTTCGGAAGCTGCGCAAAGAAGCACAAACAGCACACCTGAGAACGAGGCTGGATACAATTCAATATGGTGGTGTGAGAAATGAAATGTTACTCAGTGGCAAGGTGAAAACCAAAGAAAGGGTGAAATACAGGGCTAGGGTAGGATCATTGAAGGCCCTTAAGGCCAAAAGCCCTGAGAATAGAGCCATGTAAATAGTTGTACTAAGGGTAATAGTGTTTCTTACATCAAAGTCCTGAAAAATGCCAGAGGGGGTAAAACTGGGGGACAGTGGTAAAACTGTCACCTTCCGTGGAAGAGAGCAGGAAATGGATTGCCTTTTTATAACTGGCCGTAACGGGCCTGGAGGAAGGCCTGTTCTTCCTATCTCGTCCTCCCACAAGATTTAAGAAGCAAGCAAGACTCTGCAAGGCCACTCTGACCTGTTGAACTTTTAGAAGATACTGCTCATGCTTAAAAGGTGCATGAATAGTAACTGACACACCTCTCATAGGTAATGGGCTCCTTAGCATGAACATGGGATGTATGTGCGGGAGGGGGGCATATCAAGGGGTCGTATGATGTAGGCGGACGGAGAAGATTGAACCTTCTGAGTAGCCCAGCCAAGGGGAGAGAAGAAGGGTCTGCGAGCCAGGAAAAGGGAATAGAAAGCAATGTCTTGCGTGTAACCGGCACGCTGCCTGTGTGGTGGGCGCCCGCTCTTGCAAGAACGAACTAAACTGTACTGCTTGGTACTTTGCCTCCATATCGTCACTACTGGGATTTACTCCTTACAGTGGGAAGCCACACCACAGAAAGGTACATCTGTTTCCACCAAAAATGACCTAAAGGGATCATGAAAAACAGTTTGACTCATGCTGTTCTATGGTTGCTCTTCTGATGACAGATTGTTTCAGAGTTCTGGCTCTCTTCCCAGACATTTAGATGTCATATGTAGGCTAGTAAGAGTCAGCATTTCAGATGATGTGGACTGTTGCGGACAGATGTTACATTATTCACATTCTGAAGGTTTTTTTAAAGGTACTTCACTCAGTGGAGCACTGCAAAGTTGCCCACCACTTCCCTCTTGTGGCTGAGAGACACTCGTTTCTTAGGAACAGTACGGGTTATCCAGGGCCTCTTATTTTTTCTTGGTCAGTGGAAGGCACAGCCCAAAGGTTGGTCTCTCAGTAGTTTGGCATCCTAGACCTGTACAAATGAGACAATAGCCTAAAGTCACCTGGAAAGAAGTGCGTCTCTGCCATTTTTATTAGAGAAAGCTCAGCTGCTCTAGGAGCACCTGAAAGGATCCTTTCATATAGTACTGGATTCCTGTACTCAACTTGTTTACCTCTTCAATATCCTTCTGCAGAGGAAAGAAAACTGTCAGATCTAAGCAAAATGTGGGCCACAGCAGCCGGGGATGTGGGAGGCATTTCTCTTTCTTTCCTTGCCACTATCCGGGCTGTGTGTTCAGGGCTGGGAGCACACCTCTGTCAGGGGGTTATTTGCATTTCAAAGGAAGCGCCAACATCATGCCGGATTTTTTTGTCAGGGCCATGGGAAGGAAACAAAGAGTAAAACTCTCTTCTCTACCATCCAAGGGTCCAGGGACTGCTAGTCAGCTTGCATTCATTAACTGCAGTGAATGTCATTTCCAATTTGGCCCCGAGTTTTGGACATGAGAGATCTAGCTTTGAATACATGCATAATTGTTTTCCAATTAATTTCAATGTGAATTTCAACAAAGCAAAAAATATACAAAAGAAAATGTTCTAAAATAATGCATAGTTTTCTCTCAGGAAATATAACAAATCATTAACAAGATGCATGTAAAATGTAATCTATGAGCTATCAATAAAAACAATTATGCATAAGTCTCATAAAAGGTGGACCAAATATCCATATATTTACCCACTTGCAGGTGGTGGCTGACTACCACCTGTCCAAAAATTAAAAGCATTGTAGATCCTTGATCCATGTGTCTTTCCCATGCTGTAATAGGCATTTTGTTGTCAAAAGGGAGCAGAATATCAATTTATATTGTCCTTGGTTGATTTCATGCAGCAGGTAAATAATTTAAAAGAATGTGTGCAACACTAAATATTAAAGAGTACGTTAATCTAAGGTTTAGCCATATTATGATGCCTTCCCAAAAGAAAACAACAAGTGGGGATTGCTAAACTTGTGGGTGAGAGAAGCAGTCGCAATATTACACCTGTGAGCTGACTCAGGCAAACCCTTACTGAAAATGTATTGTAATATTCAATCGATACGAAGCAAACATTTTTGCAGAAACTCTGGCATAATATTCCATGCCATATTTTGAAAAGCTTTGCCACAGGCATGAAAACAAGCATCCATCGATTAGGTGAACTTGGACAGTCTCACTTCCTGTTCAATCTGCGTCACAGAAGGTGCAACTGCTCCGACTTCAGGCTCCCAGCAATGCGAGGTGAGCTCTGAGCGAAAGCACAGGAATGGCACAGAAGCCGTGGTTGTGCTCCCCGCGGGAACGGGGAGCCTCCCCTCATGCGCCTCATGTATATCTGGGATACAAGCCCTTTGACCGGGCTGGCTGAGAAATTAAGGAGCTATAGGGATTTTTCTAAACCTAAACATGCATGGGTTGTGTCCCATATCTCCAAAGAAAACCAACCCTGGGTAAGTGCAGAGCTGGAACTTGGAACCTCTCCGGGAAGTGGAAGTAACATAATTTTACACATGCATTCTGGCTTATCAGTGACAATGAAATGTGCCATACGTACCAAATAAATGCACTCAATACATTTAACATCTATTATATAACGATCTCAAGGTTGTGGAAAAGAAATCAAGGACCAAGACTAAAATAATGTCCATACAGAAATTGAGCACAACAGCTAACAACATGCCTCAGAATCCCCTAAAGACATTCATGACTGCTTTTGTGCACTCAGACCTATGAACACAGAGCTGGAGTAAACATGCACAATCCATGTAGTCATTTGAACGGTGTTCTTCACCTAAGAATTTCACCCAAGAGAAAGGTCATGAATCTACAATTTAGTGTAGCCTACCTCTCAGGACCGTTGTGAAGCTACATAAGAAGGATTGCAGAAGTCTTTATACTCAGAAACAGTGCAGCGGAAATAGCTAATCACAGCAATACATATCTAAGTCTCAGGTGAACAATGACAAGAAAACTTAAAGTCCTGGTTTCCAAGCTGATCACTTGACATATAAAAACACATAATAACTCACTTAGTAAGTTAAGTTCTGATGGAAAGAAAGTTGTACATGGGACTTTGTGCAATACCTGCAAGAATCAAAGGAACGCAAAGGATGTTACACAGATGTGACGCAGAGTCATCAAAAACGGACATCCTCTTTTAAAAGCTGTTTGCTAACTCCTTCCTGTACGTTTATCAGTTCCTTGCAAAGATGTTCTCTGTTCTAGCACACTGCACATCACCATGGAAACATAACACAAATCTATGTAATATAGAAAGGACTCGAACATTTTAACACATTTGTATGACTTTTGGTAACAATTTTGAAATGTTAATCATAATAAACCCTCCTTCACTCCTGCTCCCCATTTCCCTTTAAAATCTAGTCTCAAATAATTGGGCATCAAATATAGAATGGGTGGTTCTGTATTTGTCATGAAAGAGACTTCACTACAGTGATCTTATGGGAGGTGATAAATTCACTTGGATGAAGAAAAATGTAATATTGGAGAGACTTCAACAGGGAACCTTTATCTACTTGGGAAAGAACTTAATTTTTCCTATAGAGTCAAGTAGGATTCTCCTTTAAAAAGGTAGGCTTAATAATTAATTTCCCCTTTTGGAATTCTTTTCTCTGTCTGTGGTACAGTTCCAAAAAGCTATTATTGTCTGGGCCCCTGCTTTTCTGTTTTAGCAGCTGTTTTCTTTTGTTTTCTCAGACTTGGCCAGCAACAGCATGCAGAAAATTACTTGCCAGGAGTGTTTCCTACGGTATTATTTAGTCAAAGCTGAAACTAATTTTGAGTAGCCTGATAATTTGAAAATCACTTTTGTGTAGTCAGGGCAAGATTGATTCCCAATTATAGCACAGAATTCCAGGAAAATTTGGATCATTGGAGTAATCTAATTGTTTAAAAATCCTTTACAGGCTCAAATATACCAACGCAAGATTTAACTTGAAATCTTAAAAGATAGAAACATAGAAATATAGCGAGTCAGAAGGGGCCTCTCGGGCCATCTAGTTCGACCCCTGGCTCCACTCATGACATGCCCACCATGTGCACGTCCAGCCTCTCCTTGAACACCCACACCGATGGGGCCTCAACCACCTCCCGTGGAAGCCCATTCCACTCCCTCGGGGTCCTGACTGTCAGGAAGTGCTTCCTGGCATCTAAATGGAACCTCGGTTCCCTGAGCTTGACTCCGTTGGAGCGCGTCCTGCCTTCCTCTGCAGCTTCTAGAAAGCAATATGACCTGGCTGTCACCACTGAGTGAGTCTCTCAACTAATATCTGGGAGATTGAAATCTCCCATAATTACTGTCTCTCCCCCCAAGATATCCTTAGAATCTGGTCTGTCAGGCCATCATCCAGGGTCTCAAGCTGACCTGGAGGGCGATAACATACCCCCACTGCCAGGTCCCTTTCCCTGTCAAAACCCCTAAGTTTCACCCAGACGGCCTCCACCGAATCCCCATCTGTGCTGCATTCTATTTCACTGCATCCTATCCCTTCCCTGACGTATGAAGCTACGCCCCCATCCCTTTCCCTTCCTGTCCTTTCTAAACTGGTGATACTTGTCTTTCATCCCACCAAGTTTCTGTGATTCCCACCAGGTCATACCCTCCTATTCCCAGGAGAGCTTCAAGCTCTTCCTGCTTATTACCCATGCTCCTAGCATTGGTGTACATGCACCTCAACTCTTCCCACCGCTTCCTTTCCTTGGAGTCCCCAGCCTCCTCTAGGGCTGTTTCCGTATAAAACCTCTAGGGCTGTTTCCTTATTAAAAAAGGAGACATGTTTCCAGGTGGAAACACATGTGGGGTCGATTTGCATGTCATGACAACCACACTGCACCCAACAGACAACTGGGCTCACTGTGGGTTCTTTGCCCACGCCCTCTGCCTCAGCCCCCCATGGGCTTCCTTAGGGGGCCTCAACATGACCCATTTGTCTCCCTCTGATCACCATGATCTTAAGAAGCATTTGGCTTGCATGCCATTTGTTTCCTGGTCACTCCCCCATCTCCCTGCAGGGATCATGAATGTCAGCTCAACAGCCGGTTTTCAGGATCCCCATTTTGACAACCACTCAGCTGCTTCAGAGAGCCCAAACATCACACTGGAAGGACTGTCAGTGGTTGGTAAACCCTTTAAGAACAGTTTTTCACATGTGGCAAGTTATTTTCTCACTCTCTTGGACTATGTGGTTGGAAGATAAACTCAGTTTCCCAGGTATTCCCAAAACTGTAGGTACTTGGGAACACAGAAAATAGGAGCCAGCTGTCAAAAACCTGGTTCCTTTTAAGAGGGTTATTGACAAAAGTCTCCATGGTTGCTTTACAGGAATGCCAGCATCTGTCCCTGCCAAGCAACCATGCAGTCCCTTGCTTTGAAAAAACAAAAAGCAAACCCCCAAACCTTTCAAAAGGAGCAAGAGTTTTGACGACTGAACTGGCAGCTCCTCTTAAACCAGGGTGGTTCACACTTTTCAACATTTTAGAGCTCCTAAAGTCTAGAGAACAACTGGTAGATTCAGCTCAATCATAAAATAATCTAGTGCAAAAAACAAAAACGGGAGGATCTTACTGCAAAGGAGATGTAAATCCCACCTCCCCCTTTTTGCAAGCAAAGATCACCTGTGTTTTTGACAACTGTTAAGAAAACAAAAGTTGGGGGGGCCTATTGGTGTCAATGCCTAGGGGTGGAACTGTTCCATACACACACACATGCAGCAATGAAAAATGGTTTCCAACCACTGACAGCACCTTTGCCAGCGCTGAAAGGACTCTCAATGGCTGTTAAAACACAGACTGTGAAGTCCTTTTGCAATTATGGAGAAAGAATGTTTTAAGTGACAACAACCCAGCAAGCTGAAATGGCTTGCTGTCAGTCACGGCAAGGGAAATCCAGCCAGTGCAAGTCTCCCCTAAGTGTTACTTGGGCATTCTGGAGTAGCTGGCACTGGCAAGCTCGAGGACAGCATGGAGGGTTGCCACTTTGGCCAGCTGAGCCACTGGCTGGTTCCCATGATACTGTCAAATAAATAAATAAGCCACCCTGTGGGAAGTTGCTCAGGTTTATGTGACAAACAAACTGTTGTGGTTAACAACACACAGTGGGCTGTCACATCCTGCATACTCATTCATTATGTCCTCCTCAACTCACATGTACTAAGTTGACACTTCTGAATGGGCAGGAATCGATGCTTTTTAGCAGAATCAAGAAGTGAAATTTTCTCGGGCTTGGAAATGCATGTAGGTTATTGGCAAGCACTCTGTCTTCAACCTAAGATGGGCTTAATTTCACTTTGTCCTGGGTGTGGATGTGTCAGAGAGTATTTCTGAAAATATTTCAGAATGATTCATCAGAGGAATACCTGTTGTCTCCTCCAATGGACAAAGTAAATCCAGTGCTCCGTTATGGAGTACTTGGATGGAGTACTGATCCCCCTGCAACCAGGATACCCTTCTTGTTTGCTGTGAAGGGGGGAACAAACCCCATCTTTCTCCCTCTAGGGAGAGGAATCCCACCTTCACAGCTTTAGAGTTCTGAATTGCATGGTGATACCTCTCAGGATGGATTGTGTGAGGCCTGTCCTCCTCCTCCCCCATGATTAGTGGCTGTGAAATCAGATGTTTACTCAGATAAATATGGGCTTCAGTCCTACAGTGTATTCATTAGATGCTTTGCAGAATGCAGAGTGGATTAATCAAAAGCAGCTGGTAAAGTGGGTGTGCTCTTCAGTGATGCTGAATTTCAAGTTCTGAATTATCTTAATATGTCTCCCATTGTTGGAGAGTATTAGAATAATTAGAGGGGAAATTTTTTATTTATAAATCAACACAGAGCATCACCATCATTTAAAGCCGTAACTGGAAGAGTAAGGATCCCACATGTCCTATAGTTGAGCAACTGTGAGATTGGCTTTGAGCCTAGATCAGGGGTCCGCAAACTTTTCCACCAGGGGGCCAGCTGAAAGCTGCCAGTGCTAGGCGCAGGCCGGAAAGGCGGTGTCGGCGGGGTGCGGGGGCTGGCGTGGGGGTGGGGGCGGTGCGGTGGGGGCAGGGTGCATGGCGAGGCGAGGCGAGGCATGGGCGGGCAGGCGCAAGCAGCAAGGGGAGGGGAGGTGCGGGCGGGGGCGAGGTGGGTGCCAGTAGGCAGGTCCACATGGGCATGGCGGGCCGGATCTGGCCCCCGGGCCGTAGTTTGAGGACCCATGGCCTAGATGCTTAGGTTTTAGCGCGGTCCGGGGTGCATCCGGGGGAGGAACAACACCTGGCAGGCAGCGCCGTGAGAGACCGCGCCCGCGCCCGAGAACCGCGCCGCGCCCGAGAACCGCGCCGCGCCGCCGATTCCGCCGCTACCTGACTGCCCTGCCACGCCCCTGCACACGTGGCAGGCGTGCCCGGACGGGGTGGGGCGTCGGGCCGGCGGCGGCTACAAAGCGTTTGGGGGGGCCGTTCGGGGGGGGCTGGGCCGGCCAGGGGACTTGCTCTTTTGTTGTGGCAGTCCCTTCTGTTGAACGGCGAATTTTAAATGTTTTATAATTTTAAAGTGTTTTAACTTGTTTTTATGGAGTCGTCCCTGGCCATGTTGCCGCCTGAGTTTCCTGGGGAGCGCACTGGCGCCGCCATTGGTATGGTGATGGGCAATGGACGTAATAGCGGTGGGGGCTTAACGTGTCCGCATAGAAGAAGGAGGGACAGATGGCTGACACCTGTCCCTACTTCTGGTTTCGCTCCCAGCCAGAAGGTGCCAGGGAGTCTCGTCAGTCGCCCCTCGGGCCTGACGGTGCTGTTGTTTAATGCCAGGTCGGCCAATAACAAATCTGCCCTCATCCATGACTTGATTGTGGATGAGGGGGCCGACCTGGCCTGTATAACGGAGACCTGGGCGGGAGGGGGGGGATGTTGCCCTCTCCCAATTGTGCCCACCCGGGTATATGGTCCAGCACTGTTCACGGCCGGAGGGGAGGGGAGGGGGGGTCGCTTTGGTTTACCGAGCCTCCATCACTCTCACGGGACTTCCTGTCCCTTCGAGACCAGGGCTGGAGTGTCTCTACTTGGTGTTGGGCGACCGAGACAGACTGGGGATTCTGTTGGTGTACCGTGCACCCTTCTGCCCAACAGTCTCCCTGCCTGAGCTGACGGAAACTGTCTCGGACCTGGTGTTGAGGACCCCCAGGATGCTGGTCCTGGGGGACTTCAATCTCCATGCCGAGGCTAGTCTGACCGGGGCGGCTCAGGACTTTATGGCCTCCATGACGGCCATGGGGCTGTCTCAACATGTCACCGGCCCGACCCATGAACGTGGACACACTCTGGACCTGGTTTTCTCGACGGGGCAGGAAGAGGGTGGTCTGAGGGTGAGGAATTTATGTTTGACTCCCCTGTCATGGTCAGATCACTTCCTAGTGAGGTTTGTGCTCGAGAGCGACATCTCCCTCTGTAAGGGTGCAGACCCGATTGTGTAGGTCCGCCCCCGGAGCCGGATGGATCCGGAAGGATTTCTGAAGGCCCTGGGGGAGTTTCCGGCTGACAAGACGGGTGCTCCTGTCGAGGCTCTGGTTGAACTGTGGAACGGGGAGATGACCAGGGCTGCAGACACGATCGCTCCTAAGCGTCCTCTCCCACCGGGCAGAGCCCGCTCTTCCCCTTGGTACACTCCTGAATTGAGGGCAATGAAGCAGGTTGGGAGACGGCTAGAGCATAGGTGGAGGAAATCACGGGATGAATCTGACCGAACACACTTAAGAGCCCACTATCGGGCCTATGCTGTGGCGGTGAGGGCGGCGAAAAAGAGACACTTCTCCGCTTCCATTGCCTCCTCACAATGCCGTCCGGCGGAGCTCTTTCGAGTGGTGCAAGGCCTGGTTCACCCAGGGCCGAAGGAAGAGCTGATTCCACCCTCAAAGGCCCGCTGTGACGACTTTGCCGAGCATTTTAGGGAGAAAATCGCTCAGATTCGTCACGAGCTGGATTCCACTATTGATTCAGAGGTTTTAAGGGAGACACCAACGCTGCCGTCTGGTCCAGAATTATTGGATGAATTTCAGTTATTGCGGCCCGATGATGTGGACAAGGTGCTTGGACGAGTACGTCCTACCACTTGCCTTTTGGACCCTTGCCCGTCTTGGTTAATAAAGGATTCCAAGCACGGGATTGGAACCTGGATCTTGGAAGTGGTTAACGCTTCTCTGAGGGAGGGTCGGGTGCCTGCCCCTTTAAAGGAGGCGGTAGTCCGACCGGTCCTGAAGACGGCGTCACTGGATCCAGGGATGGCCGCTAACTATAGACCAGTGGCCAACATCCCGTTTCTGGGCAAGGTGTTAGAGCGAGTGGTGGCGGGACAACTCCAAGCACTCTTGGATGAAACTGATTATCTGGACCCATTTCAGTCCGGCTTCAGACCCGGGTACGGTACTGAATCTGCCTTGGTCGCCCTGTACGATGACCTGTGCAGGGAGAAGGACAGGGGGAGTGCGTCCCTGTTGGTTCTCCTGGACCTCTCAGTGGCTTTCGATACCATCGACCATGGTATCCTTCTGGATAGGCTGGCGGGATTGGGGGTCAGAGGCACCGCTTTGCGGTGGTTCCGCTCCTATCTCAACGACTGATTCCAGAAGGTGGTGTTGGGGGACTATGGCTCTGCGCCATGGCAGCTATGCCATGGAGTACCGCAGGGGTCCATTTTGTCCCCTTTACTGTTCAATATCTACATGAAACCGCTGGGAGAGGTCATCAGGAGGTGTGGGCTGCGGACCCATCAGTATGCTGATGATACCCAGCTCTACCTCTCGTTTTCCACCAATCCAGGTGAGGCAGTGGCTGTACTGAACCGGTGCCTGGCCGAGGTAATGGGCTGGATGAGGGCCAATAAACTGAAGCTCAATCCAGACAAGACGGAGGTCCTGTTGGTTGGCGGTTCGGGCTTCGGAGAAGGTGACCTGAACCTTGTCCTGAATGGGGTTGCACTCCCTCCTAGGGACAAGGTCCGCAGCTTGGGAGTGCTCCTCGACCCGGAGCTTTCACTTGAAGCTCAGGTGACAACAGCGGTGAGGAGCGCTTTCCTCCAGCTTCGGCTGATTCATCAGCTGCGCCCCTACCTGAAGTACGACTGCCTTGCAACAGTGACTCATGAGCTGGTGACTTCCTGTCTTGACTTCTGTAACGCGCTCTACGTGGGGCTACCCTTGAAGACGGTCCGGATACTTCAATTGGTTCAGAATAGAGCTGCCAGGCTGCTGACGGGGACTGGACGTTATGTTCACATGACTCCAGTTCTCTGTCAGCTTCACTGGCTCCCCATTGAAGTCCAGGCCCAATTCAAGGTGTTGGTAATGACCTATAAAGCCCTAAACGGCTTGGGTCCTGGTTACCTGAAGGAGCGCTTACATCCATATTTGCCCAGTCGCCCCCTGAGATCGGCGGGAGAGGCCCTTCTCCGGGAGCCCTCCGTGAGAGAAATTAGGAGGGTGGCTACTCGGAGAAGGGCTTTCTCAGCGGTGGCGCCTAAGTTATGGAATGCGCTCCCCAGAGAGGTCCGCCTGGTGCCGTCGTTATTTGTTTTTCGGCGCCAGGCTAAGACCTTTTTATTTAAGCAACATTTTAAATGCTACATATGATTGAATTTTATCTGGCCAGGGCGGCTTATTTTATAATGTGTGTTTTAATTAAGATTATTTTATATGGATATTTTAACTTATTGTTTTATCTATGTTGTAAGCCGCCCCGAGGCTTCGGCGAATGGGGCGGCATAAAAATGTTTTAATAAATCAATCAATAAATAAATAAATAAAATTGGTGCAGCTAAAGCTTCTGCCGCCAACTGCCGCCATTTGTAGACATGGCCATGCAAGCCTTCGCTACAATCCCATGTGGACTAGCACAGCACGGTCTACAGTGGCTTGCTGTCCTAAGGCATCCAGAAACTTCAGCTGGGCTAGAAGGCTGCTGCCAGACTGTTGACCAGAGCGGCTCACAGAATGCGTGACTCCCTTATTACAGCAGCTTCACTGGCCACTTGTTTCCGGGTAGAATTCAAGGTGCAGGTTATCACCAATAGAGCTGCACCTAGCCGGGGACTGGGATGCCTGAAAGACTCATTCTCCCCTACAAGCCTGCCTGAGTCTTAAGATCCTCTGCACAGGTCATTTTCTCAAAACCTGCTGTTTTCAGAGGAATGTTTAGTGGCGAGACAAACAAGGGCCTTTTTGGTGGCAGCTTCCAGTGGCCAAACACTGAGGTTCAATCCTTGCTGTCCTTCCAGTCAGGAAAATGCCTTTTTATTCAAGTAGAGAAACAGCTCTCTTGGGCCGAATTCTGTTTTTGTTTTGTGTTGGAACGCATTTGATTTTTTTGTTTTAATCACATTTTGTGAATGTAACCCACCTTGAGTGCATTTTTTTTCCTGTAGGGTACAAATAAAATATCATATTTTTACTACAGTCACATTTTAAAAGAAATATAGCAAAGTGACTGTTGTTTTTCAAGTGTTTTTTTTTAAACAGAATTTAGGGCAGATCTGAAGATATGCAAAATCTCTGGGACCAGGAACATTTCCATGTTTAAATAAACATAGAAACAAAAGCAGATTAGAAGCAGAAAGCGAACTCTGTGTACAGGACTGGACTAGATACTGGAACAAGCAGGGCACTTGCCTTTGCAGTGTAAATAGCTTGGAGGAAGAGTAGCTGTCTTCATATTTTTGTTTATCCACTTTATTAACATGTGCTTACCAGTGCAATAGGGATTCTTTCTCTTCTATGTTAGGGATGGCACCCAGTTGCATACCATTCAGCTCAGATTAACTAATAAGCTGCAGTCATATGACCATAGCTGATTTAATTAAAAATACCATCCCTATTAACTTAGCCCATTAATTTTTCTCCATATTTGTTCCCTGCTTTTCCTTCCAAAAGGAAACCGAACATATAAGACAAGACATGCCAATGACAGCTTTCCCCTCAATGCAAAAAACAGCTTTGGATGGACAAATGAAAGGTAGAGATAAAGGGATTAAAAACTCACTACTCTTGTTGTGGTCCCGACCCTTCTACTGCTGCTCATGCCTAAAAAAGAAAAACATGCAATGCCGAAGTTCTCATTTAATACAACATGTAGTTGGTCTGGCTTTCATCCACGAGTGCCTCTGCAATCACTAGTTTCATCAGTTATAGGGAAATGATTTGGAATTTTGTTCTTTTGCTTCATTGCCATTTTAGTTGCTTGAGTAAGCACCTTCTGTGGAGTATTTCCTCCCTCCAACCCATACACATGCATGATATTCAGTTTCCTCTTCCATAATTTATAGGCAGCATGATTCCCTGGAGTAAGAAATTCTTTTCTAAGACCTGCTGTGGAAGCAAAAGGCAGGCAACCACAGTTCTGCTGCGGCCTCATTATCATTGTTGCATTTAAACCTGCCGTTTTTCTGCCCTTTCTTAAGTTTAATCAATCCCCATCAAACATCATTCCTCTAAGCAGAGAAAGATCAATGCTAAATGTCCTAATGAACAAATCAAAAACCCCTTTTGGCTTTGCTGCCTGAATTTAATAGAAACATACCATGCCAAAATCACCATTTTGTTATATAAGCTTTACAATGTAGAGACATTACAGCATCATGACTGAGCTGATGGATGTGATTTTTTTCATTTGAAATCAGAATTGTTTCACCATTTACAAATGTGTTACATGCACTTTTGTTATTCCCCTGCATCCAGGATATATGCCATGTTTCCAAAAAGAAAAAAAAAGCATTTAACTAAAACTGTGCATAAGGTTATAATTAAGGATTAAAATTTAAGTTTTGGACAGGGCCAAGTAGCGTGTTTAAGCATGTTAAGCATGGACACAAGGTTCCAATACATCCCTCTGTTCCACACTGAAACAGACTGTGCTTGCTTCAAACCAGATGAACAGCCCAGAATGCTCATGCATCTGCAGGCAATCACGTGGGTGAATGCTTCTTCCAGCGAGCCCCGATGGGTGAGGAGGGGGTTGGCATTAATGCCCAAGTGCCGCCAAACACCCTGCAAACTCCATCCAGTCCAGATGCTCATGATCACAAATGCAGCCTCCCCTGCCATTTGCCTACTCTGTATGTAGCCTGTGCGTATATTTAGGATGCGAATAACCATTGATGGATCTCTTCTATGGCCAATCCTGGTAGAACATTTTGTTTGAGGCAGAACATCTAAACGGCATTCTACACCCCCTCAACCCCCCCACCTTGGCGATTTGCTACCCTTTCTAATGCCAGCACTGCCCAACCATCCAACCCGGTGGCCATCCACACTCACATATTCCCCTTGGTTTGCCCTGGCTCTCATGCCAAGTTATTTCCATTAGCCAGTCCCATACAGTATTTCAGTCCTACAAGGCAGTGGGAAGGAAAGAACATTCTGTATCTGCTCGTTCCAAACCTTTAGCAACTCTAAATGCCAACCTATTTCTATTTGTTTCCAATCCATCTCCAACACGCTCAGCACGATGTAATGGATGGTACTGAGCTTCATGGAAGAGCTATCACCTAAAATCCGTGGTCATCCTTGAAGCTCACGGGGATTACTCTGCACAAACCTCGCAGTGAAATTAGAAGGGGAGGACTCTGCACATCAGGAGTCCCTCGGGGGTCCCGGTCCAGGCGGGGGGACCAGTCCAGCCCCCCGTGGGTGTTCTGAACCGCCCTGTCCCTCGGCCATTTCCCGGCTTTGGAGCCCTCTTTTCTCCATGTTTAAAGGCCGAAATGCCTCCCTTAAGGGACTGGCCGTAACAACTTCCCTATACAACTGCTGGTGACCTGCCCCTCCCCAGCCTCTTGGCTCCCCCCGATCACTGGAAGGCAGCCCACAGCCTCCCCTAAAGAGAGGTCTCCAGGCCCCTTGAGGCGAGAATAAGGAGCGGGCTCTTGAGTAACCCACGACGGGAAGCATTCGCCTCCCACCCCGCATTTCTTTCTTGCTAGGCGCCCAAGGCGACCCTTCCCCTCACAACAACCCCGCGAGGTAGGCCCGGCGGAAGGAGGGCGGGCGCCGGGCTGGGGAGCGGCAGGGCTGAGGCGACCCGCGGCCGCCTGCCCCTCCACACGCGCTCCAGGGGATGCCTTCCGCCCCACGGCGGGGAACAGGGCCGCCGCCGTCCTGCCGCGCCGCCTCGGCGGGGCAAGATGGCGGCGGCCGCGGCGGCGCGGGAGGGAAGCCCGCCCGCGGCGCCCGCGCGGGGCGGA
>NW_025336044.1:684613-716130 GCF_004798865.1 Varanus komodoensis
AGCGATGCCGCGAGGGGCGCTGCCCGCGCTGTGATCGGCCGGCGGCCCGCACGCAGCCTGGCGGAGCGCGCTCGGGAGCGGAGCCCGCCCGAGGTGAGCCAGGGCGGGGAAGGGGCCCGCTCCCCCTTCTCCTCGCGGGTGCGGAGTCGGGGGGCGCTGCTCGGCCGGCATGTGCGGGGCCGGAGCTCGGGAGAGGCCGCGCTGCCGGGCCGTGTGGGCGGATGCGCCGGGGACGGGGATAACGGGATCCGCGGGCCGGGCCGGCCGGGCCGGGCGGCGGTGCGGCTGCTGCCCCACGTCCGTCGCCGGCCTTCTTCACGTGCGGCGATTCGTAGAGGCCTTTTCCGACGCGCCTTTTGGGGCGGGGGGGGGGGCTAAGCCGGGCGAGGGCCGCGGGGGAGCCCCGGCGCGCACGGTCCTCCCCACGTTTTCCCCCCATGTCTGCCACAGCACGCCCGTACACGTGTCGAGGTGCGGAGGCTTGGGTCGCCCCCGAGCGGAGGTCAGGAAGGGATGCGGAAAGCGGCGCTGGGAGCAAGTCCAGCGGCCGCCGCATTTCCAGGGGCCGCCAGGCCGTGCGTGCCCTCGCTCTTCCCCCGTGATGGCGCGGCGGGAGAAAGTGCAGGCGCGGGGATGCTCCGTGGCCGGGAGAGCAAGCGCCGTCTCCCCCGGCGGTGCTGAGGGTACATCCCGGCGATGCATCCCCTGCCTGAGTCCGTCGGACGGACACGCGTCCCCTCTTTGCATACGTCCCCTTGTCTGTTGACAGGCGCCTGGGTTGCAACACGTAACCTCTTGCATTGCAGTTTGTGCTCTTTTGTATGCGAGGCCGTTCCAGATATTTTCATTCGAGGCTGCAGCCCTGTGCACACTTACTTGGCAGGAAGGTTCATGGAATTCTATAGGAATTCTTTAGGAAGTAGGAGCCATTGAATTCTAGATAGGTATGTGTAGGATTCTGTTGTCAGAAGCCATACTCTCCGATGTAAAGCAAGAACTATATTGGAACCTTGCTGTTATTCTTATTTAGAGTTCTTTTCTGAATGTGATGTATAAGTGCTTCATAAAGTACACCTATCTCAGGATAATCCTTTTAATAATCCCGAAAGATAGGTCAGTAGTTATTACCTCGCACTGAAGCAGTGACTGAAAAGGAGTCCCATGACTTGTAGAGAGTTAATGGTAGTTGTGAGATTGGGACTGGATATTTTATTTATTCAAAATGAGTAACTCTTGTGGGAATGATTGCTTGGTGCTGTAGGCTCAGACCAGATGGCCCAGGAGACTCCTTCTGACTTGCTTGTTTCTAGGTTTCTAAGTCAGGTATTCATATTGGATCCCATAACAAAATTTGAAGGATACCATCTTTATAGAGCTAATGGCACAGATGGCATATGAACAGAGCCCTCCGTCAGCAGGGGTATATTGTACCTTTTGTCCAATTTGGGGAGTGTGTATATTAGGATATGAGGGTGGATGCTATTTGAGGAAGGCACTAGCTACTGTTTGTCTTTGTGTTGGTGGAGCGGGATGCCATTTGAGGAAGACAGTGCCGGACATACGAAGTAAAACTGGTGATAGAGGATAGGATGATAGTTTAGGCTGTGATGGGAAGGCCAGAGAGGGGAAATGCTGGGGAAGTGGGATAAGTGGTTCATAGGTGACTGGGATGCAGCAAGTTAACTGGGCACTTCTTGAAACTTTGCAATTGCAAGCAAATATTAGGGAATGTGTTGGGAAATGGCAAACGCAGTACTGTTCTGGGAGAGGGAGGGAATATAAAAAGTAAAGGAGCAGTCCTGGTGTTTCCAGGGAGACAGCGACAAGATCTATGTAGACTCCCAGGAAAATCAAATCAGTGGTTGCCCCATGACTCCTTTACTCTTCACTACGGGTGATGACAGCATGTGTGTTTGTGAGTTTATATGTTAGGAACATATGGGCAGAGAATTATCCTTCCATCTAAATTAAATGCCTGGGCTTTTTTTATTTTAGGAAGAGTGCTGATGAGTTCCCCCCACCCCATAAGAATGGTAGAGCTTTTATATGAAGAGGGAAGGTATTTAATTCAAGACTTTTAAAAATCTATGCCAGTAAGAGTTAGGTGGTCCAGTGTCTATTAATCTTTCATAATCAGGAATTATATTGTCTTTTTGCATGCAATAGACTTCTGTGGTAGAAGTGGAAACTTGAGGTTGTGTTTTTCTCTATTTTAAGGCTTTTCTTTGCTTTCTTTTTTAAAGATGTAGATTAAAGCTTTCAAATGACATGAGGAGAAAGGAAGGTAGTGATTGCTTGCAGCTATTAATCATGCACAGATACTGATGCTGAGTAGCACTTTGATGACTCTGCCAGGTTACAGTCCTGTTGACAGACATTCTGGGCCTCTGTGAAGGAAGACATAGAAAGATGTTTAAGTCCAGCAAGCACAGTTAATCTCAGATATTATAAAAACTTTATCTTGCATGGAATGGTATGCGTATGGATATACTCATCTTGAGCTGGCTCAGTACATTTTGACACTTGAAGTGGAAAATCCAAATGGCACCCACTTTACTGCTGATTAATAAGGAAACAATCCTTCAGGAAGTTCTCCTTGTTGAAATGAACAAGAGCTTGGTAGAATAATTTGCTGACACTGTCCTGTGATTGGATCTACCCATCTCTCACTCCGCTCTCCTTCACATATCCAGTGTGCACTCATCTCACATTGCTTCATAGTAGGACTGCCTTTTTTTATTTTATTTTTATTTTATTTTTCAATTTATATCCTGCCTTTTTCCTACAAAGGGCTCAAGGCAGCTAACATCATTCTCCTCCTCCATCTTATCCCCACAACAACCCTGTGAGGTAGGTTGGGCTGAGAGTCTGTGACTGGCCCAAAGTCACCCAGTTGGCTCCATGGCTGAGCCGGGACTAGAACCCAGATCCTCTGAGTCCCAGTCCCGTGCTCTTAACCGCTACACCACACTGGCTCTCTTTTCTTGCCCAGCACCTTTTTACCATGAATTCTGCATGGTTATGAAGAACAGGTTATTTCCAAAGCAAAGGGATTAATGTACCTGTTTGGACATAAAAACAGCTGTTTTTGCAGACTGTGACATTTTTGTGTTGTCCTGTCTGTAATAACTGGAGGAGACAGCAGGCAAGATGTTAGTAACACTTAATGGCTTGTTAATTATATTGGTCGCTTTGGGCCCCTGCTAATCTCATGTTCTATTTAAAGAATGCACAAATATGTTTCTGACCCACCCCAACCAAGACATATGTTGACATATACGTTAGAAACAGGGGCTTTGTACTTGGCTCCTGAAACTGTTTGAAGTAAGCTGATTAGTGGAGAGATGTGCTGGCTTTCGTCTTTTCTTTTCTTAAGTAAATGTTACATTTTCTCTGAATTTTCTGTGGCACATATAATATATTCTCTTTCACTTCTGGATTGATTAAGTACACCAATATAAATATATAATCTGGGGGAAAATTGATGTCTGTAATGGGCAGAAAAGCTGGAATGTTGGCTGTACACTATATGTCTCTAAGTCTCCAACTTTTCTGGGTCAGTTAGCACATTTGGAATTTTTGATAGTACTGTGGGTTCTCTCACAAAATAGCTGCCATGTATGGAACTTACCTACTCAAAATATAAGATGTTTGTAGGGGACGGGATAGAAAGCTTTTAAATAAATAAATAAAAATAGCTTCCATGATAGTCATGGCTAGTCATAAAATCCTCATTTATCAGAACACCAATTTTATACAATACCCATCTGCATAGGATTAGCTGAATGGGATGTCCATTCTGTATGTGTAGCGCACATGAACTTTTTTTAAACCTTTACTATCATAAAGGTAATTTCTTCGTGTGGGTGCTGACTGCTAAATGTATGGGTTTTGTTTGATCTTTCTGCTGGGTCCCCACCCCACCCCACCCCAATTATAGTAAAATTGCTTGTGTCTCACTTTGCAGGATCAGTTTGCATATGCCACTTGTCAAAATATTAGAATCCAAGCTTGGATGGTTGGGCTCCATACCCTTAGCACCCCACGACATGCTTGATACAGTTAAAGTTGACCAAAATAGTTGTTGAGACAGGTTTAAAAGAAGCACAAATAACGGATTTAAGAGTCAACTATCAGCCTTAGAGCATCTTGTTTATATTTCACTTCACACATGCAAATCTGTCACTCAGAGAAAGTCGTTATGTTTGCAGTAGTGAGTGCGACTCCCTGTTAGAGCTCCTGAACCTTAGACCATATCTTGGTGTGTTTTGTGAATGAGCAGGCTTTCTCATCTAGTTAAATTTAAGAAGTGGCTCAACACACAGTCCCTTTCTATGGAAGTGAATGGAGAAGCCCTTGCCAGTCTGAGTTCCATCAAAGAAGGGCAGGATACAAAGGTATGATTACTAAAATAAATTTGGGAAGAAATTCTGAGCTGTTAAGACGAGTGGAAGATTCCAAAGAATGTAATGGAATGTTGCTTTCTCTCATAGAGTTAGTTGTGTTGGAAACATTCTTTTAAAATGAGGAATGTGAAAATGGATTACACTGTCTCTGTAAATAATAGGACCAAATGTGGCTCTTTGTTGATTAATCTTTGTTGGAATATGCTCCTTTTGTTTCTCAAAAATGGGTTCTTAAGCAATTGCCTTTTGACGTTATAGGAGGTTTAAATGACACAATCTTTACTGGGTTTTGGAATGTTTGAGGCTTATATTAGGAAATACAGCTTTGAGGTGCCTTCTGGCATTTCACAAGAAAGGAAAGAAAAAACATTTCTAACTTGAAATTGTGAGTTTGCTAAGGCTTGGCAAAATGATGGTTTTGTAAAAATAAACTGGAAAAAGATCCCAGATGAGTTTAATTAGTCTTAAGTTACTAGGAGATAATTAGTCTGTCTTAAAAAGGAGATCTCATTAAATTATGTTTCCAGAATCTGAAGTTCATTGAAATCATAGTCTGTGAGAATTAACTATTTTGGAGGAGTAGCTTGCTTTTAGAGAGAGAGGATTGGGAGCTCGGGGATGAGTCATCTTTGTTTCCTTTTCTCCCTTCTGCCAGAGTGCCTGGCTTTAGATAAATTGACACCCGGGTGGTCTATTTTTCAGATGGGTAATTATATGGGGAGGATTTAAAAATCTTGCCTATTTATTTCAATTTAAGAAATAAAACTTTTTACTCTATTAGATAGATTTTTCAGTTAATATCAACTTCCAGAAGTCTTGGAATTGGGGAGAGGGAATCTCATTCCTCTAAGAAAATACAGACACAGATTCTTTTGCCCTTTGTCTGCACGGGGGAAGGGGATTGTATTAGGGCGCAGACAGTCTTTTATTGATTTCCATCTAATCAGTACAGGGCTGGAATTGATATGGTCTGTATTATTACATTGATGGACAAGCTCTTCACTTTTTTAGTGTTGCACTTTTAACTAGGATTTTCTTTAGTGATCCTAAAGCACACCATGGACCTGTGTTGATCTACTCTTGTAATATTGTGAAAGTTGTTAACTGGTAGATTGATTCTAGTGTTAGTAGGAAAGGGTTTCTTGCCTTATCCTGCTGCTGGAAGTGCGATATGTACCTTCAGCTGTACTTGAACTGGCCCGTGAGTATCAACAGAGGAATTTAAATGTGAATATCAACAGAGGAATTTAAATGTGAGTATCAACAGAGGAATTTAAATCGTATCATACAGCAAAATGAGCGCTTTTCTGTGTGGTTCCTGGCATTTGGAAAGTCCATAAAGGGAAGGAAGCTTCCTCTGAGTAGGACATGATGAGTATGAGAGATATGGTTTGCTATTGCTCAACAGAGTGAGTGATGTCTAGCTGACTTTCTTGGAAGGAAGGACGGACGGACGGACGGACGGACTCTGAGTGGTATGCCATTTTATTCACTTATTTATTTAAAGTATTGTTAATTCTCCTCCTCAGCTAGAAGAAGGCTCCTGGAGCAGCTTAAAATCAATCAACAAAAAGAGAGTCACATGCCAAAGAAGCATAAGAGAGAGGGGAACCTCAAATCATGTGTGAACTGTGAAGGCAATTTTATTGGTTCAGGTATGCTTCCTGACTTGTTTCAATTACTTTGTGAATGATTTGTATATAAGAATCAATGCTGGATGAAATCACAGTGAAAACAATGTCATGCAAAAATTGACATTTAAGATATTTGTATGCCGTCCTTTGCAAGAGCCTCAGGACGGCTTTCACAAATAAAATATAAATACCTAACATAACATAAATAAATTAACGACCCACTCTGGCTGCAGTTAAAATATGATGATAAAATTCAATATTAAAACTTATTAAAATATTGATTAAATAAAAAGGTCTTCGCCTGGCGCCGAAAAACAAATAACAACGGCGCCAGGCGGACCTCTCTGGGGAGCGCTTTCCATAGGTGGGGCGCCACCGCAGAGAAGGCCCTCCTCCGGGTGCTCACCCTCCTGATGTCTTTCACGGAGGGTTCCTGGAGAAGGGCTTCTGCTGCTGATCTCAGAGGGCGGGAGGGCAAATAGGGAAGTAGGCGTTCCTTTAGGTATCCTAGTCCCAAGCCGTTTATCTTCTCAGATAAAACTTAAAAAACACATTGTAATATAAAGTGAAGAAAGTGAAAAAGCAAATGCAGCATGTAACTCATAGAATCCTCATTTAAACATGTAAAAAGTCAGATTGATACAATTAGTAAATGTCAAAGTCTTGCACACTTTTATCCAAAGGCATATACAAGTTATATACATGTTTTATCCAAAGGCATGTGCATATACATGTACTCTGTTCTCCCCTGCAGAGGAAGGCAGGACGCTCTCCAACGGAGCCAAGCTCAGGGAGCCAAGGTTTCGTTTGGATGCCAGGAAGCATTTCCTGACAGTCAGGACCCCGAGGGTGTGGAATGGGCTTCCACGAGAGGTCCTTGAGGCCCCATCGGTGAGGGTGTTCAAGGATAGGCTGGACATGCACATGGTGGGCATGTCATGAACGAAGCTGCCTGGAGCTGGGGGTCAGACTAGATGGCCCCGGAGACCCCTTCTGACTCGCTCTGTTTCTATGTTTCTATATACATGTGATGTTAAAAAGACAAATCATTTTGGAGCATGATCCTCCGATATAAGCAGAAAAATTGAATCCATTGTGGCCTTCATATAAAGAAAAACCATGGGTTCATTATGTAAAGGACAAAGCTATGAATAGTACAAACAGAATAAATCCTCAGCTGTCTTGAAAGATTCCCAATTAATTGTTCAAATTTCTGCTCAGTCATGAAGCTCATTAGATAATGTTGGGCCAACAGTCACTCTCATTGTAAACTTCACAGAGTTGATTTCATTGTGTCTGTGACTGTGTCCAATGGTGCAATCCTATGTATGTTTAGACAGAAGAAATGTTCTATAACTTTTCCCAGTTAGCCATTCTATATAGCGTATTCCTCAGAGTATTACTAGAGAAATTTAAATATGGTACTTGTTGCTTTTTCTATCCTTTCTGTATAATGTAGTTTTTCTACTGGAAATCTTTTCAGATCCAAAATCTTGTCTGAAATGTATCCAACAGGGCAGCTCTGGATTTTTTAAAATATTTTTTGACTTGTGTTTCAGGTAGATATTAAAAGTAGTTCTATGTTAAGGAGAGACAAATAGCTCTTAAAATATTACAGCTCATCCTGTAACATGTGATTTCTTATTCCTCCACTGTAGAAACAGTGCTGAAGGTTTTTGAGCACTACAAGACTGCTTAAACCCAATATGACAAGAGAGAGGTAGGCACAATGATCTCCCATATCACTTTCAACTTTGAGAGAGGTTCTCTTCTTCCAATGCCTAGTCAATATCCAAGTTGTCCTCCCACACTGGTGATATTTTGTCTAACCCAGTTCATTCTCTCTTTGCTTATTGATAAGATTATTTTTACTGTTTAAATTATTAGTTCTGCCAGGCTATTAGGCACTCTGATATTTCTGTGATGAACACATTTGTTTTCTTCATTATACTTTTAACCGCTACTCAAAAATAAAAAATCCTTGGGGAAAGGAGGGGTTAGTGAGCAAGTGACTAAGCTCTGTTGCATCATTTAAGTGGGTAAGAGCAGATGCTTATATAACAAGGTATAGCTTTAGAGAAATGCCTGTGCTTGATAAAATGAGTACAAGTTAGTAGCGATAGTTGAGGTTTTCGTATGAATTTACACTGAATACATACTCTGTCTACTTCAAAATGTGTTCATGTTGCCAAATATTAATTTTTGATTTTGGTAAGTAATGCATTTCATTTCAGAGATAATTCATTCTTGTTTAGATACATTAAGCCCGATAAGCCATTCATGCGCTAGGGCCTTGTGCTTGTATCATTATAGGTGGAACTTGGGTGTATAACAAAATAGTGGAATCCTTGTGTGTTCTCATTCAATTATAGGGAAAAGGCTGCTTTACATAGAATAGGACATGGTAAAGTCACCACAAAATGCGGTGCTTTCTCAGGGACAGTGGGAGCACATCCAGGAGTGCCCATGGGCATCTGCCTGGGAAAGTTTTCTGGCTGGCCACAAGGAATGTGTTTGTCCTGCACCTGTGGTGGCGGGGACTGGACAGCAGGTCTTGTTGACTGACCTCAGGGATGCCAGGGACTATGTGGAAGGGTGGAAGAGAAGGTTGGGAGGCCTGGGCCTCTCAGGGCAGTTGCCCTGATGGCGATGCCCATGCACGGCCAGTGTGCTCCTCTTGAGTAAAGGAGAAAGTGTTCACAAGGAGAAAGCTCTAGCTCCCTGAGTAGAAAAGTCGCACGAGCAGCAACAAGACGGGAGCACCAAGGATGGCTGCCTCCGCAGTCACTGCTGCTGGAAATGCCAGGGCGTCAGGCCCCGCTGCCTGACTCTCCGGAGCTGCAGCAGGACTTTGGGAAGACAGTGAGGGGCAGCCAGTCAGAGTGTGGCTGCAGCTGCCTCAGCGGGACTGCCAGAAACGGAGGAATGCAGAAGCTCCGTGGCAAAAGGCCGAGACCATGGAAGAACATTATAACTGGATTCACACTTATTGACAAGCAGTAGTGAAGTGTGGAAACCTTAGAACAAACCATTGATTCTCTGTGGGAATTCATGGAAATGAAGCATGTCGTGCTTCACCATGGATGGGTGGTTTGCAGCAAGGGTTGCCATTACGTGTGAACACCGCCTCAGTGTACTCCTGGTATTACTGGTTTTCAATGCCCTGGGCATTAAAGCTTCTCCTGTTCCACTCTTCTTTATCACTTGCAGCTAGAACCTTCTGTAATGGAAGATGGATGACAGAGGTGCTCGAGTTGCTGACTACTTCGTTGTGGCAGGACTGACTGATATTTCAAAACCACTAGAGGAAGAAATCCACTTCAATGATGCTTGTCACAAACTTGCAAAACCAAAAGAACCCATCACAGACGTGGCAGTCATAATAAAATCTCTGGGGGAGGAAGTGCCCCATGGATACAAAAGCATCGATGTAACTCCATCAGGACTGTCAGCCGATCTCAACAATGGCAGCCTTGTGGGGCCACAGATTTACCTGTGCTACAGGAGAGGAAGGGATAAGCCCCCACTTACTGATCTAGGGTGAGTAATGCGTATTAGCATCACTGTACTTCTAATTATTAAGATAGCACTAGCAATGAATTGAGCTATTTTTATTTGAAAAGCACTGGCTCACTAGACAGTCCTGGGACTCAGAATCTGCGATGAAACCTGGAGGAATTTGCAGCAGAGGGTTGGAGACAGGGTGGGATGCCACTTCAGATTTTAATGCCTTTCTAAATACATGTGCTTTTGCGTTGCTTTTTGTCTAGGGTTTTATATGACGGAAAAGAGAGATTAAAGCAGGGCTGTAAAATCATTCAAGCCACTCCATACGGTCACCCTGCAAATATCAGCGGTGGAGCCTCATCGCAAAAAGTGTACATCACGTACCGAAGAGCCCAGGAGAACTTGACACAGAATATGTTGGCTGTCACAGACATATGTATAATTATACCAAGTAAGGGAGAAACCCCACCCCATACATTCTGCAAGGTTGACAAGAATCTGAACAACAGTATGGTAAGAGAGCTTCTGGATTTGTACCAAATACTGCTCCATGGATTTTTAATATTTGTTACAGGTTTAGAATAGATGGAGTTATTTCAGAGTAATACTTTCCTTAAAGATACCTCAGGACCATGTTGTTTCATTCTTCTTTTTTTCTCATGAGCAATGAGCAGGTTTGCTGCTGCACTGCAGAGCTCTGTGTTCTTTGCTCTATGGACAATGGTATAAATACAGCGCAGGAAACTAACTTTGAAGTTATCATTGAAGCCTTAGGGTAAGAACATAAAAATATTAACAATTGCTTCACTGGATCAGACCAAGGTCCATCTAATCCAGTAACAAACAAGCACATGCCATTTGAAGTACACAACCAAAGTAGTAGTAGATGATAGTTCTCCCATGAGCGTCGAAGGCCAGCTAGTTTTGGGAGGCCCCACCTCCTGGGCTATGAAGAAAGACTTGACTGAACTCCTCCTCAGAAGTCTCCAGTTACTCTTATTGCCTTGTGGTGGGAGGCAGACTTTATTGGCTCCCATGTTCACCACAACAGCAACAATGGCAAACAAAAAGGACGGAGAGAAGGAAGAAAAAGATTGGGATAGTTGCGGGAGGGTGTGGCAGACGTTCAGCCCCACTGTGAAGCTAGGCCAAAAACCCAGTAGGAAAGGGAAGGCCTGGCTTGACAGCTGGGCTGCAGAGAACCGTCCCCCCCCCCCCCATACACTTCTCCATGTGGGCAAGCCTTGGGTTGCCACCACATGGACACGTGCGCAAGACCTCAACACTGCTCCTTTGGGATGAGAATGCCAGCCTGCAGACAACACGAGCAGAATCGGGGACGGGAGGAAGATAGTTTGCCCCGCACTGTATATGTGAGCTGCCTTAGCACATGGACGGGCAGCCCCAGGGACAACTCTTCCCACCAGAAGCCTTCCCAGAGCTGATTTCTAGTTTCTTTGGCATCCTGGAGCTCTTGCACCAAGAGGATGCCCCTTCAACCTTGCAAAGATGCATAAGGAGGGCAAGAGCAGGGGCGGTCTTTGCAGCAATCCTCTTTCTCACCTACCAGTTCCCTTGCTGCTCATTTTGCAGGAAATCCTGTGCAGGGAGTGGCAAAAGTCATCACTAGACCGTCCCATCACTGCTGCAACAAGTCTTATGCTTTTCAGGGTGACTTCATGCAGGAGCTGGTGTTCCAAGAGTAGACAGCCCAGTCCTTACTTCCAGCTCCCTTTTCATGGCAAGTGCGATAAGCTTCCTTCTGAGCTACATGACAGGGATGCAGAAACAGCTGCTTCTACAGAGGCTTTGAGGTTGGTTGTGCACTTTGGTTGTGTACCTTCACAACTTCTAGTATAACGGCTTGGGAAATCTTCATGAAGGCCAACATTCTTCTTCAGAACAGGTCACTGAACAAAGATACCCAGGACTTCACTTAGCAAGTCGCCTCAGTAGCAGCATTGCTAGCAGAAGTCTAGAATGGAGATCCTCAGGTTTGCAAAGGAATGTCTCAAGGAAAGAGACTCTCTGGCATTGTGGAGCTGATGGAAGCTTGACACGTCCTCATCCACCTGGCCCACCACAGCTCGCTCTGTTTCTGTTACAGCAGGAATTCGTAAGCTCTCTGGGTGGCTGTGGGCCAATCACTTACTCACAGCCCAAGTGACCTGACAGGGTGGTGGGAGGATGAGATGGAGGGGAGGAAGAGGAGTTCCTTCAAGGAAAAGGTGGGATATAAATAAATTTATGAGGCATTCTAAGATTGATTGTTTGGCCTCAGCCGAGGGTGCAGGCCAGTTCCACAGAGAGTTCTTTCTTCTTAGTAGGTGGCTGGCTAGAAGGGTATCTTTGCTCATGTGGGGCTGAACTGTTTTTCCATCTAGAGCCAGCTGGTCTCCTGCACTCATGGAAGAAACAGGACCTCGTAGTCGTGAAGTTCTGTTCTCTGTGCGTGGAGGAGTCTAGCTATGCCTGCAGTTGGTGTCATGCTCTACTCGGAGAAAGCTCTGCCAGAAGAAGGTGGGGAGAGCCAGGCAGCAGGGCTGCAGGTGCAGGCAACAGCCTTCCATCAGAAGACCAACCCGCAGCCCTCCTGGATTGCTCCTGGGCTTCCCAAGGGCAGGGGGCAGAACAGAGGGAATTCACCCTGTGGAAAGGAGGAGGATTACAAGCAGACAGTGGCAGTCCAAACACGAGACAGATTGTGGGGCCTCCCTTAAAAGCAAAGTGCTGACTGGCTTAGCCAGCTGTACTGATTTACAGCCAGCTATAAATTAGTTCAGCTGGAGCTTGTTCTTTGATGTAGACAACAGAGTTTCGTCAGTGCTTGTTGGACTTTTCAGATCAAACAAATTTCTTGACCTTTGACCGTCTCCTTGGACCACACTTTTGGACACCCCTTGCTTGGCTGGGATGCCTGCTGCAACAGCTTGGTGAACTTGACTCTTGGACTCCACTGATTGCTGCCTTTGAATGTCCCATTGCCTAGATGTGGCACCTGCTGCTTGAGAGCAGGGGACTTTGCTTTGCCCTCCTTCTGTGCAGTCGGGTGGGCGGGTGGGCGGGCTCCTTTCCTCCTCCACAGGATGCCTGTCTTGCAGCGTTCCCTGCTGGGGCGGCAGCAGCGGTGAGAAGAGCATCTGATTGGTTGGAAGTGCCAGCTGGGTATTTCTGGGGTTTAGTCAAATCTGCCTTCCCAGAATTAGCTGCTCTCCTTTACTCATGGAGAGCAGAAATGAATCAGTAAATAATTTCCAGTTAAGCCACATTGTTTTTTTCCATATACCTGATAATAAGCAGTATGCTGCCCATGAGGATTGCTGTTCCGTTATTGTTGCTATCATGGCTAATATAGTCAGCATGCAAATGGTTTGTCAGATCAGTCTCTTTCAGTTACCTATGTCAAGTTCCAGTGAACGTGGTCTTTTTCTTTAAATATTCTTGTTACTAATTGTCAGAGTATTAATGATTCATATACTGTATAAAAAGGTCATCTAAATGGACGTGGCTTTAGCTGCATAAGAACAATTTACCCTGGTGGAACTTAATTGCTTTTTACTGTTCTAATGTAAATAAAGTGCTGTAAGAAAGAGAAGTCTCCCAACCAGTCTGTTGCATGAAAAAGGATATTGGATACCATTACTTAGTTGTAGGTGAAGCATGTAAATTAAAAGCTAGACAGGATATAATGGATTTCTGGTGATGATGCGGGCTAAGCAGAAACTGGATGGCATGTGTCTTAAGGTGTTGGTACTGGTGTATGAAGCTCTAAGCAACTTGGGACCAGGATACTTGTGAGAAGGGTTTGCTGGTCCTACTCTCCTTTAAATCTGCTTGGTCATTTAGGTCATCAAATGGCATGCTCCTGGTGGTCCCAAGTGTACCTATAGCCCAACTGGAGTCCATCCAGAAAAGAGGCTTCAGTGTGAAAGTACCATTTTTCTGGAACTTCCTGCCTCTAGATACCAATGCTATATTGTTTCTGCTACCTCCAGAAAATACTTTCACTTCAGGAAGACTTTAGTTGATCAGCCACTGTTTTTATTTTATTGGTATTCTGTTTTAATATCATGCTCTATTCTTGTATCTTCTTATTCCGTGCTGCAGCATCTGTTCAGACTGGGAATTGGTATATAAATGTTGTAAATAAAATAAATGTAGGGCTGCTGGCAGTATATACTTCTGCCCAAATTTTTGGCTTTTGTGGATCAAATCACTGTCAAATTGCTTAGCACTTTACTTTCTAAAAGGCTTTCCCAGAGGGCTTAGCAAGTCTTCACATGCGTTAAACTGAAGACTTTCCTTTATCTCACTAGTGTATAGTTCTGTTTCTGCATGATAAAATGTGGTTTTAGGTCAGTTCCTAGAAAAATAGATTAGAGAGCAAATGGGGTGTTTTTGAAAGCAGAGGCTAATTCTTGGTGACAATAAAAAACAAGTCAATCTGAATATTCATTTTTCTTTTAAAATATGCCTGAAAGTAATCTATGAGCATAACCAGAATTTTATGGCCTAAAAATACATCTCTGAAACTGATACCGCTAGAAGACTAATATATAACTTGATGAATGATACAGGTCTTCCGGCTATATCTAGATTTTCTGAAGTGCAATGATAAATAGAAATTCTTATATACATTTCTTTCCTCAAAGAAATAACCATATCCAACTACGTAGGCATTATGCTTGTACACTAAAATCTGTATGTGGATAGCCCGGTTAGCTTATGGTGGCATTGGTATGATAAATAGGAATTTGCTCTCTGTCCCTGAAGATATGTTCATATTCACATTCATTGATATGTTGAGGCTTTTAGATGAAGTTACTTCAAAGGGTTTCTGTTTCTTGTAACTCAGATTTCAGAATGTTGGTTTTATATAGGTATTACAACAAGGTCTAAGTTCCATAGAATCACAGCCTTCATAGCTTGAATTTATTTATTTATTTTTCGATCTATAGCCTGCCTTTTTCCTGCAAAGGGCTCAAGGCAGCTAACATCATTCTCCTCCTCCATCTTATCCCCACAACAACAACCCTGTGAGGTAGGTTGGGCTGAGTCTGTGACTGGCCCAAAGTCACGCAGTTGGCTCCATGGCTGAGCGGGGACTCGAACCCAGATCCTCTGAGTCCCAGTCCCACGCTCTTAACCACTGCACCACACTGGCTCTCCTAGTAACTTATTCTATGGATGTCCATATTTGATCTGCCCATCTTTCTTGGCACTCTCACAGTACTCTGTTCTAGATGGTCTACAGAAGGCCAGTTACACACAAATGGTCTAGCTGAACTGCCTCCTCTGGGCCATTTCATACAGGTACAGTAGGAAGAAGGTGGAACACAGTTCTTATAATGCTAATGGTTACAGAACTCTCTTCCTTTCAATTCAAAAGATTCATAAAGTTAGTAAAATGTTAGAATTCACAGGTGTTCAATCTTGAGATGTACTTTCTGAGCAGAGCTTATTCTTCATGGAAATAGCTTGTAAGATTTTTATTTGTGGGAGCTTTCACAAGATTTCATGGAAATTGAAGTTATCATGATGCCATTGAGTAAGAAGGTTGCTCATCATTTCTCTAGGATGAGTTATGTCTATACTTAAGGCACAATCCTATGCACATTAAGACGAAGGTCTACAACTCCCAGCCTTTTTATATCTGAATAGGGATTGTGCATTTAACCACTGTTATATTACAACTGGCCTTAGTACAAAATCACATAAATCTGATTTATTCTACATATTGTGGTACAGATAGCGCATGAAAACTACCCTTTCTACTGCAAATATGTCTTCTGCTCCACACATATTTCTTGATAAATTTCTCTTCTGTTCATTCCTGCATTTGAATTTAGGATTTGTGGCAACATTTAATGGAATACAATACATTTTGATTTACCCTAAGTATGTTGCCAGGCATATTCAGAAGTTAGTATAAAATTATGAAATTGTATGACATTTGTGCTAAAAAGGGGTTATACAGTGAACAATTATAGGTTAAGAAATTCCAGCATGGTTATAAGAGACTTAAATATCAGTATGAATCAAGTAAAAGAGCTCACCCAGGAAAATAGGTTATTACCTCATGAGTTAAGTCCTTTCATCTGACACACGAGTGCTTCCATGTGTCATTACTATAATCACACTAATTTTAAAGAAGCAGAATTTGATCTTATACAAGTTGTCTTGTCAGGCTTGTTTAGGCTTCTTTATTACAGCACTGCACTCTGTGTTTCTATATTATTGAGTAAGTTAATTAATCTATGCTTCCCTTCATTTGCAGTGGGGATCAGCAGTATACTTGTGTTATAAGAAGTCTGTGGCAAAAACAAACACCATATCGTATAAAGCTGGTAAGCAGATTGTTTTAAAATGTTTATTCATCACACGCAGTAGAACATGGGTCCTCAAACTACGGCCCGCAGGATGAATCCGGCCCACCATGGCCATCCATCTGGCTGCTGCCTGCCTCCTGTGCGCGTGCGCTTGCTGCTGCCTTGCAGCGCTGGTGGGGAGGCAGTGGCTTGCTCGCTCAGAGATTGTTTTGGACTCGCTGGAGATCTCTGAGTGAGCGAGCCACCTCTGCGTGCACCCGATGCCGCCTCCCATGCGCCCGACAGCACCCCAGGCACCCCCACCTCACCAGCCCAAGACAGTCACCGCAGCCTTTCAGCTGGCCCCGTACTGAAAAAGTTTGAGGACCGCTGCAGTAGAAGAAGCTTTGCTACAAACCATTTCTATATTCATAATTCTTTTATGGCAACATAAGTTGGGTTTATATTCACATAAGGCCCCGATCCTGATGTTAAGCCTCAAAAGGCAATTTCTGTAGTATCAAGAAGACCAAGAAATGGCAAATGGAAAGACTGTAATTTATTATGGCCTGGATCCAAAAGACCATGGACTTAGTTCTGTGGATCCAAGAGAACTTTGGACTGCTCCCCCCCAGCAAAACACTACTAGAATTAATGGGAGTTCCAGTAGTGTTTCTTCTTAGGATGACATTATGCAGGATGAGTCTGTGTTATCTATGCTTACACATTAAAACAAACAACTCAGTTGATGGGGATACTCTGGAGACACACAGGTACAATCTGCCAAGTACAAAAGCACATCCTCTTTTCTGCTGGAGCTTGCCTGGGCAAGCCCAGTTGAAAAGGATGCTGCAGTATTTAATAGGATTGCGTACAGTATGCGGCAATACATGGAGGAAAATATCAGGTTACTTGATTTGATTTTGTTTCTATGGAAATAGGATTGTGCTGATTGATAAAGAGCTATAGGAATGGTAAAAGCAGTAATACTGCCTGTAATAGAACCAGGGGGTGCAGTAAACAGAGTACTGGGCTTAGACCAGAGTTTAAGTCATGGGTCTTCAAACTACGGCCCCGGGGGCCGGATCCGGCCAACCATGGCCATTTAGCCGGCCCGCCTCAGAGGTTTTCAACGTGCTGCATGCGCGAGTCATGTGCGCCTGCCGCCCCCCACACAGGGAGGCGGCAGCTTGCTCACGAGGATATAGTTTTGGACTTGTACGCCGCTGCATGGCACGCACGCCGCTGCATCGCGGCACGTGCCCACCCCCGCCTCGCCTCGCCTCCCCTCGCTGCGCCCACGCGCCCCACTCCCCGCCTCAGTGCCTGCACACCCCACCCCCGCGCCGGCCAGCGTCCCCCTCCGGCACCGCCTTTCCGGCCCACACCCGGCACCGGCACCTTTCAACTGGCCCTCTGGTGAAAAAGTTTGAGGACCCCTGGTTTAAGTTAATCCTGAGTTAAAATCACTGCTTAGGGGTGTGGAGTGGGAAAGCACTACCTGTCAGCTCACCTCTCAGAAATATTGAAGTGGTTAAGTGGCAGAACTTCACATATGCTGTTCTGCTGAGCATCATGGAGGGAAATCTGATGCATCTAAATATATTTGGAGATAAATGGAATTCTAGATTTTTCAGTGGCAGAGGTGATGAGAGGTAGGAGACTTGCTTTTTCAGTTCCATATTTATAGGTGTCTCATTAAAATCGATTGTGCATGAAAGGCAGGTGTCTTGCTTTCCAGTTGTCACTTTAAAAAGATGTCCTTGCTCTGTTTTAGCTATGATTCACAAACCATTAACATGTGATCTCAAAGGAGTTTACAGTAATAAAAATCTAGTCAGACCAATATTACACATTCCTTTGTTCTACCTCTTTATATTTCTCTTTCAGTCAGCATGTGAAATGCTTTTGACTTCTACTTAATTCTCATTACTATTTTCACCTTTTTGGTGGTGACTTCTGTAACGTAAAATAGAATATGGCACAGATACTGTAATTCATGTTGATGTTTTGCCAACTTCACAATGTTACATAAGGAAACACAGTCCATTTTATATGGTGCATGTTTCATTTAACTTTAAAATTATCCACCGACTAATCCAAAGGATTGCAATATCAGTTTACAAAATGTTGCAGTATGTTCCCTGATTCTTAAATGACTGCTTTTGTTTGGGCTTCAGCTGGCCTGAAGCAAGAGTCTGCAGTACTGTTTGAGGGCTTCTTGTGGAGCTGAGGAGATACTAGGATGTAAAAAATGGAAATAGGAAACCCCAAATGTGTTATATGGGGCTCAAATTTAGACTGGCTGGGGAGGAGGAAGCCAGAGATTTCTGAATAGTGAGAAAAGTGAAAGGAGTCTTGTTCCTTCTTGCAGTAACTTCCCTTTAAGTTTTTAAAAGCTCACGTTTCCTGTCCATCACCTAATGTTAGCATCTCAGTCAGGCCAGCTCCTTCATTACCCCATTCTTCCCCCACCCCTTTTCATTGGATCCCTTAGTTGTTAAATGTCCTGGATGCTAAAGAGAAAGAGTCATGCTGTGGTTTAGGTTTTCTTTTTTTTTTTAAAGATTGTCATTTTAATTTACAAAGATAGTATGTTTTACCTCTACCGGCATAGTCCTAGAAGTATATGGAAACGGCTGTGTTCTCATTTGGAGAGACCACTCGTTTGGCACAGAGGTTTGATATGGTCATCTGCGTGCTGAGGGCCCATGCCCAACAGTGCCTCTTGGGGCAAGAGCAGAACCCAGCCCTGTTGGATCAAGGGTCCCCCAGTCCAGCATTCTGTTCACTCAGTGACCAAGCTCCTGCCCAGAGGAAATCAGCAAACCAGACATGCGCACTGGCATACGTAGGTTTACTGTCTCTGACACTGGAGGTCACTCATAACCATCAGGACCCGTAGTCACCATAGGAATTATTATTTTATTATTATTATTATTATTATTATTATTATTATAACAGTTCTATGCCGCCCCTTGCCGAAGCCTCGGGGCGGCTTACAACACGATAAAATACAATGAAATACAATAGCACATAATAAATTACCATTAATTACAAAATACAAAAAATATATTGATTTACAAATATAAGATTAAAATTATCAGTATAAATTAAGTAAATAAAAATATAGGAGGAGAAAGAGAAGGAAGAAGAAGAAGTGAATTGCTCTTCCTTTGCACTCCTGTAACCTGTGTGTTCATCCGGCTCTTGCTCTGGCCTAGGCAATGATGGTGGTGAGTGGGAGCAGCCGGTGCTGGGGTCTGCTTGCTCGCTGGCTCTCCGCCTAGGAACCAGGCAAGTGGTAGCCCTGATGAGAAAGAGGGACAGGATCAGTAGCAGCAGCTGCTGATGGCCGTGATCAAGTAGATTGACTGAGCAAGGGGACTCACTGAGGATGCCTTGCTCAACTGCCCTCAGAGACCTGGATCTGGTCCTGCTTGTTGCCAGACTTTTAGGCACTAGGTTGCTTAAGTTCTGAATTAGGAGAAATAAGTGGGGACTTTCAACAAAATATTGCAGAGGTTTTATTGCACTAAACTTAGTGCTTTTCAGAGCTCTAGCCTGCATGGAAGATGATCCTTATAGAGCTTTTCAGGGCTTGCAGTAATGAGGTTCCAGGAGCAAGGGAAAATAAAAACGTCCCCCTTTCCCCTTCCTCCTCTCCTTTTCTTCTGCAGACCTCTCCTACTGTGTTATAGAATGGGACTAAGTTTGGGACCAGCTTAACATTTTATTGCTGCCTAGCGAAGTAAAATGCTTGTTTTCTTCTTTTCCGAAACCAACTCAGTGGGGTGGACAGAAGGCTTTTAATGCTTTGAGCTGTCCCTTATTTCTCCCTGCTCAATGATACTAGAAGCTGTTTGACATGTGACATGCTTTGTCTCAACTACCCTCAGCATTCCATTATTCATGGAAGCCCCTGAGCTCAGTTTGTTTTATTTTTGTCTCCTTTCCTTTTAATTTACAAAGGAATATACTTCTGCATACCTGGGAGCATTCAGAAACCTCTGTCCTATTTTTGAGAAGCCTTGTTTTGCCTCTAAATTAAGAGGCACTGGACCACCCAAGATCGGTATTAGTGGAGATGATGGTAATACAAAAAGAATGCAAGTCAGAACAATAAACAGATTAAAGCAGCAACCATAAAACATACAAAATATAGAACAATCAAGCATCAGCAAAAAAAACTGGATTAAAAACAGCAACTGGAAGTGTTACTGAATTAAATATTTATATATATTATATTCTCCTTGAGTACTTGCTGACAACTGTGAAAGATATTCTTCAATTTCCAGACAATGTCACAAATAAATGAGAGATGTCTAAATGAACTCAAACAAATTAACTGCTATTTTGCCATGGTCATCTTCTGCAACAGGAATTAAATTCAGCTTTGACAGGGAGAAGCAAAAATGATGAGGAGGCTCTTGAAAGCATCCAAAATGCATACTACTCAGATTGATGTCAGTTTTGGGCAAGAGTATCTGTTATTAAGTTGGCTATTAGAATATGAGTATCCAGAAAAGAATGCCTTGATTATAGGACCCAGCAAGTTTTCACCAAAAAAATAAGTAATTCTAGAACAATGTCATATTTCTGAAAATATAGTTATTTGTTTGTAGATCATGGGAATACCATAAGCAGTGTGTATGCACGCATGTGTACACGTGCGTGTGTTTGTTCTACTGTACCCCATCATTTTTTTCTCTTGCAAGGAATCCATGGCAGCTTACATAGTCTCCTTTTTCTCCTTTTTTTCTCAGAACAATCCTGTGAGGTAGGTTAGGCTGAGAGTAAGTGACTAGCCCAAAATCACCCAGGTGTTTTATGGCTGAGCATGGACTAAAACTCAAGGAAGTAGTATATGTTTGTTTCAGTGAAGCATTTGACAAATTACAGTTCATGTCCTTAACATGAAAAATTCTTTTTCTAGGTTTAATATGTAGATATCCAGAAGAAGATTATGATTCGTTTCCCTTACCAGAATCGGTACCACTTTTTTGTCTCCCAATGGGTGCAACAATTGAATGCTGGCCATCTAATAGCAAATACCCTCTCCCAGTATTTTCTACATTCGTACTAACAGGAGCTTCAGCAGAAAAGGTATGGCTAAATTTGCTATAATTTTCAAGTACAACTTAAAATTATTTCACTTTAGTGAGGTTGACCGTTAATTAGAAGCCTTGAAAGTCATTTCTGAAATAACTCTGTACCACTAAATGCTAGATTTAAGCTGATCTTAAATCTCTCTCTCTCTTGTACAAAGACGTGCTCCTTACTTCATAGCCATCTGCATTTCTTCCCTTTCTCTCTCGGGTACCAAGAACGTGTATTAGGGATGTGCACTGACCACAAGTTTCGCGCCCAATTTGGCTCTTCAGAAAAGGGGCTGGTTCTGCTCATATTGATTCAGCAGCTTTGTAGCACTGGAAGTTTGTCCATCTCATGGTCCCATCCTGACCCTCCTCTGAAGCTTAGTGATTGATTTAGCAGAGTCTTGGCAAAATGTGCCCTATGATTAGATGGCAGAGCTCTCAATCACTCAGTGCCCCCCTCCCCCTCTGCAAAAGGTGCTGTTTTTTCAAAGTAGTGTTGGGAATGAAGCTACATTCTGGGTCCACATTTGGTTTTAGAGAGAAGCCTGCTTTGCTTTGGGAAGGCCCAGAAACAGAAGGCCCCAGTTCAGCTGGTGCATTAGCTGAATCTGCTATATATGCCATAGACACAGAAACAGAGAATCTTTTAAGAGTGTAGATTCCATCCAAATCATACTTTCAAAGAATTCTTGAGTGCCAGATTTGCGCTTCTCTTCCTTGCTTTCCGTTCTCCTAGGCTACCTCTTGAAAGCTTTGTGCCTCCTCCTCTCATGGAGAACTTTTGGGGAACGAAAGTGTGGAACTGCCAGAGATACTGTGGGCTCCCCACCTCTGCTTGCTTTATTTGCTTATGTGCCTTGCTCATTCACCCAGAGCTATGATGCTGCATGCAGAGAAGCAGCTTTTTATTCAATATTTACTTCTCTGAGCTTGTAAATGTATATTTATTATATTTATTCCAAGAAGTGCAGTACATTAAAGTAAAACTGTATGAGAAATGTAGGTCATTTGGAGTTCTTTGCATACAAAATAAACATTTGAAAGATACAGAAAGAGTATTGGTGGCTAAATGATATATATATTATTATTATTATTATATGCAGGTTTATGGTGCTGCTATTCAGTTCTATGAAACATATTCTGAGGAAAATCTCACAGAAAAGCAGAAATCTCAGCTGGGTTTTGTGGCTACTCCTGATGGAGAATTCACTAGCTCCAAAACAGTCCAGACTAATAAATGCATTTGCTTGCTTTCTCATTGGCCATTCTTTGATGTTTTCAAGAAATTTCTTACCTTTCTGTATCGTTATTCCATCTCTGGTCCACATGTTCTGCCCATTGAAAAGTAAGTACTGTGGAATATTTTTACCCATTTTCCTTATCTTATCTTATTATTTTAATTAATTTCATTCCAAATCTGTGCCACCCCAGAACCCAAAGGTTCCCTGGGCAGCTTATGAATGCTAGAACAGCATACAGTACAGTAATAAAATAGTTAATAAAACATGTAAAATAATAGATAAGCCATTTCATGATAAAATATAACCACACACAACATGATAAATACAGCCACTAGCTTAACGTCAGAAATTAAATAAGTAATTCATAACGAACTATAACAATATACATTAAAATAAATCAAATCATTATGCCTAATGCGTAGGCGAAAGGGAAAAGTTGTCTTCCCCTGGAAACAGCCGTGGGTCTCCCCTGCCCTTTTGGAGGCTGCAGCCTGCCACGAATGATTAGCCAGAGCATGGGGAGGCAGGAAAGCACTGTTTAACTTACTTGCCAGGTTATCCTTCACAGCTTGTTCCTACTCCGTTGCTTCATGGGTCAGGCAGGGGCACTCTGTGAAGGTCCATGCAAGTAAGCCAACCGTAACTGAATGGTGCCAGTTTGCTGAACTGTTTTCACCTGATTCTTTTCGAATGCTGATGCAGCCTCTTCTTACAGAGGCTGTCTTCACACCTAATATGAAGCCGGGGCTGTCCAGAACGTGCTTCTGTTGCAAGTGGCAGTGCCTAAACTAAGCAGTCCAGCCAGAGTTTGAATTCAGGGTTTGAAATGGCTCCCAGGATCAGACTTGTTAGAGGTTCAGCAAAGCAGGGTCTGGGTTTGGATGCAACACAGAGCTTTTCTAGGGATCTGGTTCCTGATGCCATGTGCAAGAGGGGCGGAGTGGAAGCCACGGCACACTTGCTCATGAATGTGAGACGAGGATTCCGAAGGATTTGGGCTTGGCCTTTTGCGCAGATGTGACCAGACACCTTCAAATCACTGTTTGTATTAATCTGAAATTGTTATTTCTTTTCCCTTAGGCACATTTCCCATTTTATGCATAAAGTTCCTTTTCCGTCCCCACAGAGGCCAAGAATTTTGGTCCAGGTAAGTTTAAATTAATGCTTGTCCGTTCAAGCATTGACATTTGAACAGGTTTATGCATGCTTATATATCACTTGTGGAGTCACACGATGACTATAGGAGAATGTGTCGGCTGATTCATTGAAAAGTAATGCATCTCAGATGATACCAAAACTCAGTCTTTGATAGTTCATTCACATACACAGTTTGCCACTCGATGCTGAAATCTTCAAGATACATGAGTAAACCATATATGTGTCGATTTCCTTTTGTCCTGTTATGTATTGTTAATAATATTGCTTTTTGTATATTATTGGTGTTAGCTGCCTTGGGTGTCTCATCCGGAATGGCAGAATATGAATAACTACCACCACCACCAATAGATAGCCGATAGTTGTAGAACTTTTCCTCACATCATTGATGTAGGAACAATGCAAGAAACCGCTGTCACCAAGCGTTCCCCCGTCGTCCTGTGCGTGACCACAGCATTCTGCAGGGTGAAGCTTACTGAATTCGTCCTGCGTATACTTGCCGTTTGAGCACCCTCTTCCAAATATACTGTAAAGTCAAAATGGAATATATAGCAGGGATATTTATGAAATATATTTATGAATTAATAGCTATTTTCTGTGCATACCATTGCTATATTTTTCACATGTGAACGCAGTACTATCAGATAGTGATTTTTTCTGATTTTTCATAAGTGATACCCTATGCCCAAAATATTAATTAAATATTAAAATAGTTGCTTATTCTTACAGCTATCCCCACATGACAGTCTGATTCTCAGTCAGCCTGTATCATCGCCTTTGCCACTGAGGTAAGTAAAAGCATGCATTTTTCAGTAGCTCATGTACTGAGAGATGGGAGAGGCAACTGAGAAATTAATGATGTGAGGCAACAAGAAAATAATAAACATTTGGGGTAAGAAGAATTAGTTTTCTTCTTTTTAAAACAATTGTCTCACAGTGAAGATGTTTTAGACTAAAAACTCTAAATATCTTGAAACTTTTATCCCTTCATGAAATAGGTAAAACAGAACAGATGGAAAGTTTTGTGAGTTATCTATATCCAGGCTTCTGGTTTCTGGCTCCTAGAGAAACCAGGCTTGTGAGCCAAGCATAAACCAAGATTTCTTGTTTGGCTAACAAATCCTGGCTTATCTGGGAGCAATAATACGGGGGTTCAGGTTTGGATGTCAGATGAAACATTCAGATTTGGTTTGTTTTACCCACTTGTGTGAAAGGTTTGTTCACCCGGATAAGCCAGCAATTGTGGGTAATTATGTCTGAGTTTGAGCCACTTTTGTTTTGTGCACAATTTTGTTCAAAAGGGAAAGAGTTGTGGCAGTACCAGATAAAAAGCTGCTTCCTTTACCCGTTTTAAGTTCTGTGCAATTTTTTTCTATCAAACTTGGGATTCTTTTTATTATTGGCTAGAGAAACGGGACTTCGTACAGATGTAAATATGTTTTTAAGTTACCATAAATAGAAAAAAATGTGAGGGCTGATCCAGCAGGTCCGATGTTTCTGATGACTGATGTTGTTTTTAGTTTTCTTTTGTTTTAGGGTTATTTTGAATAAAACTTATTATAAAAAAAAGTTCGGTGCAATTTTAAAGTTACTGTGTTTGTGCTGTTGAACTTAAATCAAGGAAACTTGTGTTAAATACCTGTTCAGCTGCAAGGCTGCGTACCGGATGACTGTGACCAGACAGAATCTCTCAGCACAATCTATCTAACAAGGCTATAACTGATAAATAGTACTAATCATGTTTTGTTTTTCTTTATATGATAGTGGTGGCAAGTTTACTGCCCTTCTGCAGAACCTTGGGCCTGAAAATGCGGTAACCCTCCTTGTATTTGCAGTGACTGAGCATAAAATCCTTATCCATTCTTTACGGCCTTCTGTGCTTACCAGTGTAACAGAAGCACTTGTCTCTGTAAGCAGCGTTTGTTGATTTGTTTTTAAATGCTACCCAGTTGAAAAGTATTTGTGGGTGGGGGAAGGTTAATTGTTGCTCTAGTGTCCAAGTTCTAGAGACTAAAATCTATCCTCAATTTATTAGTTTATGTAAATAATAAATAAATTGCTTTATTTATTCAGATGTAAAATGGCCAGAATGTGTTTGTACACTTAATACCATTGCAAGGATCCATCCTCAGCTACATGAAAAATGGTTTTATGAACCAAGGGATTCAGATTGTTTTGTTGGAACACAAGTTGTATGTCAGACTGCAGGGGTGTATCAAATGCGGTTTGTGGGATTGGCTTGAGGGTCATTTTTTCAAAGAAAGAAAGTCAAAAATTCCACTGAGTTAGCGCAAGCCCCTTGTATAAACCCCAGTTGCTGTTTGAGTACAGGCCTCTGTTACACGCTGAGTGTCAAGTTTTAAATACTTTGTTTGTTGTTCTGCACTTCCCTTCTAAGGATGTTTGTGCAGATGGGCTCATGAGGGTGTTTGCCATCTTCACCTCAGCATTTTCTCCCTTGTTTTTCATCTAGTTTCACACTGTTGCAATGATACTTGGGTGCAAACCTCCAGAAAGTTCTAAACAAAGTATGCAACATTTTAAAGGAAAGGAATGATTGCACTTCTCACAAGATTCAGCTGCTAGTTAAGTTTCCGTGACCAAAAAGGAAGCTGATGTTTGTGGCTGGAAGTGCTTAATATGTGGGAAATGGTCTGGAATGGTTATTTACTTGAAATACATCTGTTTGTTTATATACAATGCATTTCTTCTTCTCTCTCTTTTTAAGATGATATTTCCTTTCCACTGGCCGTGCCCGTACATTCCTCTCTGCCCCTTGGCCCTGGCAGATGTTTTGAGCGCACCATGTCCATTCATAGTAGGAATCGATTCAAGATACTTTGACCTTTATGACCCTCCACCAGATGTTAGCTGCGTTGACCTAGATACAAACACAATTTCACAGTAAGCATTCAGTACTTGTTTATAACATTTTGTCATAATTTAGTTGCTGGTACAGAACTGGTTTCTCCCCCACCCATCCCACACCTTACCAAAAGAAAACAATTACAAGTCCATTTAAATTGGCGCGTACATCACTTATCCAGTATCGGCCGACTTGCAGCTACACCCGTGAACCTTGTCCGCTGAAAAGCATTGCGACTGAGGCTGTGAGCATTTGATCCATGACATCAGATCTGCAAGGGATCATTCACCCAGGCAGATTACACTTACTGCAATTGCTGTGAACCCACATTGCATTTTCAAGTGTTTAGATCTCTGCTCGTATATTGTCTTGGTGATCCTCAAAGGGTTCCTGTCGCATAGATGAGTATTGGCTCCAAGTAAGGCAGAGGCTGAGAGTGTCATTACTTGCTTAAGGCTGCATATTGAATTCCAGACCTGCAGGATCATCTTCCATGCGTAGGCCGAACGGTCTTCTAGCTACAGTGATGCTGCCAGAGTCATCGACAGATAAATATGTATATATGGACTTTCAGCCGTAGCTTTTCCTCGCACTTTTCTTTGCCGTAAGAATAGGAATATAATGCATTAGGAGATCACTTAGACCTGTGGGTTTCCTCAACCATTTTCTTTTTACCAGTACATGAATATATTAATTGTCTAAGTAATGTAGGATGGTTTTTACCAGTCTTCTCGGAGCTGCTAAAATCAGCTGACTTTCCTAAAAACAAGAGTTGGTGCTCATAAAGCTAAAGGTGCTTTTTAAGGATGCTTCTTGTACAGTCTGAAAGTAAAACTGGGATAATTTTCTGCAGTTCTTGGTCTTGACATTCATAGTTTCCAGTAAGGGAGAAAACTGCAGAAGTAAATGTGTTTTAACAGTCTGGTAAGTGAACAAACAAGCAGATCTTTTGAGCAAGTTCCGGTTTTGCTTGTGATTTAAGTGATTTCAATTTGTAATTCTGTCTTAGTGTAGTTTCCCTCTCTTTGAAGGAAGAGCTGATACTGTCTAGGAAATGGAAAGAAGAACTTCCACATCATTAATCAAAGATACATTTAAGGGTACATTCACATTCCTCACACACACATGCAAACACACACAGATATGTTAGACAAATCAGTTTTATCTTATCGATTAGTAATTGGGTGAGGAATTCCTAGAGCCTTCCTACAAATTCCTAGGAACAGTAATTAGATGAGAAATTCCTAGAGCCTTCGCACAACTACAGTTACCTGTGGTCCCTCGAAAATGAGAGTGATTTTAAACCATTCTGCAGTGTTAGTATACTTTTACTCTGTTTTATCAGTAGCTTAATTAGCTTTTATCAAAAGCTGAACTCCATTCAAATGCATGATCTATCATTGTGTTTTTGATTGAGGTTCTGAAATGTTTTAGCTTGTTTTAAAATGTTGTTTTGAGTTCAGGGATCAGCCCACAATTACTAAGTCACCAATTGTACACCTATCAGGTAGACTGAGGTAGTAGAAGAATCACCCCTCCCCAAGAACTTGATAGAAAACAGATCACACCTTTACTGAATGAGAATGTCCATTATTATCAGAGAGAGGGTATTTACGTAGTAGCTGCAGACTGGCAGTTTGTATCACCCAACATGACATTTTCTGGGGTGACCCAGAAAAGGAGTGGCTTGTAAATGCGAATTCATAGCCCTCCCCTTCCCCAAATCAGGAGATAATTGCTGGCAACAACTACCTGCACTGGGCTAGTAACTGTGCAGTGCCTTGAGCCAGCCTCTGTTCAAGCCAAAGTACCTGCCTGAAGCGCCAGTTGTGACATAACCTGTCCAACCCCAAAGCAGTGCCAAACAGCAGCAGCCCACCCCTGGAAAGCCAGACCCACTGACCTGCATGTCCAGTCCATGAGGAAAGCAAAATGACTTCCTAACCCTGCAAGATGATATTCATAGCACTGCTCAATGAACTTTAGTGCAGAAATCTAATGCAACTAGCCAAAGTATTACTAGAATAGCTACGGGAAGATCATCAGATAATGGTTGGAGAAGGAAATGAACTAACTGAGCCTCTTCTTGCTCTCCCCCTGTGTATATCATTTATGATTTGTGATCTGTATATATTGCTTCAATAAAATCCCTAAGAAGTTTATCTTAGCTGGAGGCAGGCCAATATGGAGATGTGCTGGCTCCAGCTTGCCCTTCCCTGCCAGTGGGAGGCTGATTGGTCAAATGATGGAAGAAGAGCAAAGCCGTGGACCCCTCGTGTCCCCTGTTATTTGCATCCAGCCGCCTTCAGAGCTCTTGGATGTCTCCCTCTCCTAACTGCTTCTGCCTGAGGCATAAACTGCACCCCAACCTAATTTAACCACGATGCAACATTGTTACATTACAATTTCTCTGTGTTGAGGCTCCAATTGGATGCTGAACTTTACCCTTGCCAAAACCAAAATATCACTTAACTGTTCTGACCATGCAGTCAAAACGTCAGGGTTTCGATACCAGCAGTGATCACGTGCTTCAAGGAAATACGGGTGACACTGCCCACCACCGGATGCAGCAAGGGTGGGAGTGGAGGTGAGAAGTGAGGCAATTAGTGTGGTAGCAAAGAGGGCGCAGGAGAACTATTAACAGAAGGGGGCAAAGGGGAGAGGAGTGATTGCTTTTTCTCACATGGTTTCCAACAGCAGCAGAGTAAAGAAGAGGCATGAAGAATCAGCAGCAAAGGACCCTTAGCTAGAAGCCAAACTTCGGCCAGCACATTTAAAAACAAGACTATAAATAATTTCTGTACCAGATAATCTCCTTTTGGTTAGGTACGCCCCTTTGCTTGTGATCAAGTGTTCCAGAAAGAACATGTTTCCCATAATAATTCTCTTCTTGTTCTAGACCTGGAGATAAGAGAAATGTTGCATGGAAGATCTTGCCAAAGAAACCATGCAAGACCCTGATGAGCACTTTAAATAACCTCTATCAACAGCTGGCAGAATGTAAGTGGGGAGAAGCCCCCAAAATGGCGTACAGTTTGGTTTGCTATTTAACCATGTTTTCAGATGTGAAGTAGTTTATGCTTTTTAGAAGTGACAGCCTCAGGAATGTAATGACAAGGTTAGTTTCAAGCTTCCAGAAAAAGTACATGATATGTCTTATTCCTACCAACAGTTGCATTTTTTCCTTTTTCTTTTAACCAACAGTATTTTTATACCTCCCATTAGCCGAGGCTCTCTGGGCAGTTAACACAAGTTAAAAGCACACAAACAAGAGAGAGAGAGAGAGAGAGAAATATTAAGACAGTAAGACCACAGCAATTGCAACCAGATCAGCACAGAGGCATAGCAATGGTACAAGATAAAAGGCAATTTCAAAGCTAAAGTTAAGAAGTTAAAATACTGGGAAAATGAAAAAGGTTTTCATCTGGTGCCAAAAGTATAGAGTAGGTGCCAGGTGTATCTCTTTGGGGAGCTCATTCCAAAGCTTGCCACAACTGAAAAGGACCTTCTGGTAGCCCCCCTGCTTACTTCCTTTCAAGGGGGTTCCCTGAGAACAACCCCCAAATGGGTCCGGGTAGGTACATATGGGGCAAGGCATTACTTCAGATAACCTGTCCCCAAGCCATTTAGGGCTTTGAACATTAATACTAGCACTTCAACTGGGCCTGGACTTCAACTGGATGCAGACTGGCATAATATGTTCATATTACATCTTTTAGTTTGGATATTGCAACTGAGAGAATTTAAGAGGAAAATCAAAAGATGAGAATTATAATTGAGGAGAAGATTCCGTAGTTTAAAAGTTACATCTGTCTGGACTATGGAAATACCTCTTATCTAAACTGTATAGAATATTAAACTGTTTTCACTGTGAGAAACAACAAGCAAAAAATCGCATATTAAGCTGGGGACAAGAGTGAGGGACGGCTATGGAGGGAATGGGAATAGATTTGGCGATCTCGCAGTATGGGAGAGTGGTTAAAGTGCTGGATTAGAACCGGGGAGAGCTTGCTTCAAATTCCCATTCAGTGACAAAGTTCAGTTGTGAACTTCGGCCAGTCACCATCTCTCACCCTCATCTAACTCACAGGGTTGATGTGAGCATAAAGTGTTATGAGAATCACATATGCTTGAGTTTCTCCAAGCATTGTGGGTTATAAATGGAATAAATGTATTCATGCAAATGCCAATAAAATAAGAGAGAGTTGTGTGGAAGTGGTCCCTGACAGATTTCACCATTAAGCTTGTTATTGCATTAACTGATGCACGCATTTCAAAATCCTTCACAGTAAATTGTCCTTCACAGTGCCAATGTCACTAAGGTTTTACCCAGACCAACTCTGCCATTGTTTCCATAGCAACTACTATTCTGCAAAAGCAAATGCACTTGTCTCATCTTTTTCGTGCATGTTAGTCTCACGATTGGTGTGCTACTTTGCCATAGTTAAAAGACTATATTCAGTGGAATATATTTATACACGTCAAGCGAACTAGCAGCAAGCCCATGATGGAGCATGAGCATTGCCAAATCTCCCTCTTCCTGCTTCTTGTTCATTCCCCCCATCTTTCTGCCTCTGCTGCACCTTTATACTGCTGGTTGATATGCTTCCATGGAGCCAGTGCGAACACGGAACGGGTGATCCTCTGGCTTGGCTATTCCCATGTCGCAGAGAAATTAGCCAGAGAATGAAGTATTTAGGCTGTTGCTGGAGATAGTTAGGATATTTAATTTTCTGGTGTATTAGCTCTTGAAGCAAAATTAAACCTGCCTCGTTAGTGTCTGTATGTTGTGGACTTTCAAACCATACCCCGAAAGTGTGGTGCAACATCAGTGTAACAAGGTAAGATAATGAATGTAGGGGGGGAAATTAGCCCTGTACAGCAGGGTGGAAAATGAACTGTTAACATGAGAAAGTTTCCAAACATCAGCCTTATTTTTATTCACAGTGCAACAAAGACCAAGAGATGATGCATTAATGGAGCTTGCTATGAATGATTATGATTTTCATTCAGGATCAAAACTGCACCTGTTAGATGTGGAAATCCAGGAGGCATTTCTCTGTTTCATGGCCTCTATATTAAAAGGTTACAGGTCATATCTGAGACCTATTACCCAGGCACCTTCAGAAACAGCAACAGATGCAAGTTCTCTCTTTGAACTACAAGGTAAAAGAATCAGGCTCTTAAACTTTCCTCCAAGTTGTAGCATGGTGAAAAATTAAGGGGGAGAAACTGTAAAGGGATTGTGCTGATCAGCGCAGCGGTGGGCAATCATTTCTCAGGCAGAACCAAATGACAGTG
>NW_025336044.1:716230-716593 GCF_004798865.1 Varanus komodoensis
AACCAGGAAAACCATAGCATTGACTATATGCACTTTTGTGGGCAGGGCGATGTCTGTGCTTTTTACTATGCTGTCTAGATTTGCCATAGCTTTCCTCCCAAGGAGCAAGCTTTTAATTTCTTGGCTTCAGTCCCCGTCTGCAGTGATCTGGGAGCCCAGAAAAATAAAATCTGTCACTACCTCCATTTCTTCCCCATCTATTTGCCAGGAAGTGAGAGGACTGGATGCCATGATCTTAGTTTTCTTAATGTTGAGTTTCAAGCCAACTTTTGTGCTCTCCTCCTTCACCCACATCAAGAGGCTCTTTAGTTCCTCTTCACTCTCATGGCAGAAAGTGAAGAGGAACTAAAGAGCCTCTTGATG